>NC_050097.1:96839218-97167843 GCF_902167145.1 Zea mays | reverse complement strand
GAGAGGAGCCTGCCTCCAGCGTGGACACTGCTGGCTCCGGGAGACCACCTTCCCCCGAGTCGAGTGTTGCCTCGTTCGCTCACTAGGTGTCAGGGATAGCGTTAGAAGTTGGTGATGGTAGGACTCCTCGCCGCTAGCTTAGCTTTTGCACCCTTAGGGTACTAGGCTAGGTAGAGTTGAGTCTTTTTGGGACCATTGATGTAATCATGTTAAACTCTTTTGGAAGCATGGTTGATGGATGCTGTTAGTTTTAAATTTGGAAAGAAAGATTATGCCTTTTAAAATCCTTTTGTTTATGACGGAATCTATCAGTTCGCCTTTTGACTCTTTCGCCGCGAGTAAACCGTAAACTTGAAGATGTGTTATTAAGTATATATGTGGTTTTTCAGATGGCTGGGAGACAGCGACGCGGTCAGAATGAGCACGCTCCTCCACCGCCGCCACCGCCTCCCACTCTGCAGGAGCTAATGGCTCAGCAGAATGAGATCTTGAGGCAGCTAGCTCAGCGTCAGCCACCACCTCAGCACTATGGTGGTGGAGACCATCAGCGTCACCCCGCGACAGCTACCTACCAGGAGTTCCTCAGTACTCAGCCTCCATTGTTCACGAGGGTAGAGGACCCACTTGATGCAGATGTGTGGTTGAGAGTAGTGGAATCCAAATTCCCGCTACTCCATGGAGCTTGTTCAGAGGTCACTAAA
Organism: Zea mays; assembly: GCF_902167145.1. Taxonomy (NCBI): domain Eukaryota; kingdom Viridiplantae; phylum Streptophyta; class Magnoliopsida; order Poales; family Poaceae; genus Zea; species Zea mays. Next base: position 97,167,142 of record NC_050097.1, on the reverse strand, counting down.
GTCAGGTTCGCCACCCAGCAGCTTTGCGGACCTGCAAGGACTTGGTGGGACCATTTCCTTGCCATGCAGCCAGAGGATCGAGAGGTGGAATGGAGAGTGTTCAAGGTAGCTTTCCGGGGACACCACATACCAGCCGGGATTATGGACCGAAAGCTCAACGAGTTTCTGGCACTCACTCAGGGCAACAGGACCCTATTGCAGTATGCTCAGGCTTTTAATGACCTGTGCCAGTATGCTGGGTATCATGCAGATACGGACGAGAAGAAGAGAGACAGGTTCAGGAGGGGGCTCAACACTAAGCTCCATGACCGTCTCAACACCGCCAGGGCCAACAGCTACAATGAGTTGGTCAACATGGCTATCTCCCAGGAGGACTGCATTACCGCTCGACAGGAAGAAAAGAAGAGAAAGACCCCTGTGGCAGGACCCTCAGCTCAGCCACAGCGCTTCAGGATTGTGTCCGACACTCAGAACAGGGGCCCCCAGCAGCAGCAAGGGCGATGGGTGATCCGACCACAGCAGCAGCAGCAGCAGGCACCCAACCGCACCCAGTTTCCAGTTCAGAGGAACAATCAGCAGCAGCAGCAGTATCGCCAGGCAAATGATAACAGGTGTTTCACATGCGGCAACACCGGACATTATGCCAAGAATTGCCCCAGGAACCAACAGAGGCAGGGCAGAATGTTAATCAGAATCAAGGCAAGAGACAGAAGGTGCAAGTGAGGCAGGGTAGGCTAAACTTCTCCACCATGGCTGATATTCCAGAGGGAGCACCCGTCTTGACTGGTATCTTTATAGTTTTGAATTATCCTGCTATTGTTCTTTTTGATTCTGGTGCATCACACAGTTCTATCAGTACCAAATTTAGTGCCAAGTGTCAATTGTCTTTTCACCACACCAATGGGGGTATTACAATCTCAACACCAGGAGGCAGGGTTGCCACCTATCAGATCAATAGACACGTACCAATTAAGCTGGGTAGTTTCATTTTCAAAACCACTCTCTTGATAATGGGATTGGATAGTGTGGACATCATCCTAGGAACTGATTGGTTATCACGACACCACGCGGTGATTGATGTTGCAGCCAGAGCCATAGAAATCCACTCCCCTTTGGATGGTGAGATCACCTTATATCTACCCGACCAGGGTTGTACCCGTTCTTGTGCCTTCATTATGATAGAATCCCCAGTGGAAAAGATCCCAGTGGTCTGTGACTACCAAGATGTTTTCCCAAATGAATTGCCAGGGATGCCACCTGACCGAGACATCGAGTTCGCAATCGAATTGCAACCCGGGACTGCTCCTATCTCCAAGAGACCCTATAGGATGCCTCCCGCAGAATTTGCAGAACTGAAAAAGCAATTGCAAGAGTTGTTGGACAAGGGGTTTATTCGCCCAAGTACTTCGCCTTGGGGATGTCCTGCCTTGTTCGTGAAGAAAAAGGATGAGAGTTTGAGAATGTGTGTTGACTACCGCCCTCTCAATGCGGTGACCATCAAGAACAAATACCCACTGCCCCGCATTGATGTTCTGTTCGATCAGTTGGTAGGAGCCAAAGTGTTCTCTAAGATAGATCTTCGCTCAGGTTACCACCAGATCAAGATCCGAACCAGTGATATTTCCAAGACGGCCTTCTCAACCAGATATGGGCTTTATGAGTTTTTGGTGATGTCTTTTGGGTTGACAAATGCCTCGGCTTATTTCTTGTACCTTATGAACTCAGTATTTATGCCAGAGTTGGACAAATTCGTGGTCGTTTTCATCGATGATATTCTGGTTTATTCCAAGAATGAAGCTGAGCACACCAAACATTTGCATACTGTACTTCAGAGACTGCGTGACCATCAGTTGTATGCTAAATTGTCTAAATGTGAATTCTGGCTGAAGGAGATTAAATTCTTGGGTCACACAATTTCTCAGGATGGGATATGAGTTGATCCTGAGAAGGTAAGAATTGGAAACCCCCGACTACAGTGAGGCAGATTCGGAGTTTTCTGGGATTGGCAGGGTATTATCGACGATTTATTCTGGATTTCTCCAGAATTGCCAAACCAATGACTGAATTGTTGAAGAAGGGAGTCAAGTATGATTGGAGCCAAAAGTGCGAGGATGCCTTTCATACTTTGAGGCAGCATTTGACAACAGCCCCGGTGCTGGCTCAACCTGACAACACCAAGCCATTTGAAGTTTATTGTGATGCTTCTGGTACGGGATTGGGATGTGTCTTGATGCAAGATAACAGAGTCATTGCTTATGCTTCCCGAGCACTCAGACCCCATGAGCAGAACTACCCTACACATGATCTGGAATTGGCAGCTGTGGTTCATGCTCTTAAGATATCGAGACACTACTTGATGGGAGCTCACTGTAACATCTACACTGATCACAAGAGTCTCAAATACATCTTCACTCAGACAGATCTGAACATGAGGCAGAGGAGATGGTTGGAGTTAATCAAGGACTATGATTTGGAAGTGCATTACCATCCTGGCAAAGCCAATGTTGTAGCAGATGCCTTGAGCAGAAAGGCCCAGTGCAATTGTATGAGCATGGATGCAAGAGTTACCACCCTGTGTGATGAGTTGTGCAAGTTGAATCTGGAAGTTGTTCCTTCAGGTGCCTTAAGTTATATCTCTGTAGAACCCACGTTGCAAGAGCAAGTAGTCAGGGCACAAATTGAGGATAAGGGTGTTCAGGTTATCAAGGAAATGATCAAGCAAAAGGCAGAGAAATACAAGTGCTTCCGTCAGGACAACAAGGGAATTCTATGGTTTGGAGATCGATTGGTTGTTCCCAAGGACCCTGAGCTCAGAAAGAAGATATTGGATGAAGCTCACCTTTCCAAATTCTCCATGCACCCTGGTAGCAATAAAATGTATCATGATCTCAGATCTTTATATTGGTGGACCAGAATGAAAAGGGAAATTGCAAAGTACATATCCGAGTGTGACACTTGCCAGATAATCAAAGCCAGTCATTTGAAGGCAGCAGGCCCTTTGCAACCCCTTCCCATACCATCTTGGAAATGGGAGGACATTTGCATGGACTTTATCGTAGGATTGCCCAATACCTCCAGGCACCATGATTCCATTTGGGTTATTGTGGACAGATTGACCAAGACGGCTCATTTCTTGCCAGTGCACACCACCCACATGACAGAGAAGTATGCAGAGATCTACATTGACCAGATAGTTCGTCTGCATGGAATACCAAAGACTATAGTCTCTGACAGAGGAGCACCATTTGTGGCACGATTTTGGGAACAATTGCAGGAATCACTTGGGACCCATGTCATACGAAGCTCAGCATACCATCCCCAAACCGATGGCCAGACAGAAAGGGTAAACCAGATTTTGGAAGATATGCTAAGGGCATGTGTACTGCACTACGGAAAAGATTGGGACAAGTGTCTTTCCTTGGCTGAGTTTTCCTATAATAACAGCTATCAGTCCAGTCTAAAGATGGCACCTTTTGAAGCTTTATATGGGAGAAGATGCAGAACCCCGCTGAATTGGTCTCAAGCAGGAGAAAGGGAAATATTTGGGCCAGATTTGGTACTTGAGGCAGAGGAAAAGGTAAGGGTTATTACAAAGAACTTAGAAGCTGCTCAGGCCAAGCAAACGAGCTATCATGACAAGAGGCGGAAGCCTCTACAGTTCGAAGTGGGAGACCATGTTTATCTTAAGGTGTCACCCACCAAGGGTGTCCAGAGATTCGGAATTAAGGGCAAGTTAGCTCCTCGCTACATTGGACCCTACGAGATCAAGGAAGCTTGTGGACCCGTAGCCTATCAATTGGAATTGCCACCTCACATGTCAGCAGTTCACAATGTATTTCATGTATCTCAGCTGCGGAAATGTGTCCGCCTACCCACTGAAGTGCTACCTGAGCCAGATATTGAGATAGAACCAGACTTGTCCTATCAAGAGTACCCCGTCAAGGTATTGGATCAGAAGGAGAGATCCACATGGGCCAGATCAATCAGAATGTATAAAGTTCAGTGGAGTCACCATTCAGCAGAAGAAGCTACATGGGAGGCCAAGGATTTTCTACGCTCCCGCTTCCCTAACTTTCTGCCCAAAGGAGCCGGTACGTAACACCAAAACCCCACCCCACCTGCCCTTTGAATACAATTATAAGAAAAGCTTAGATAACAAGGATAGTCTAAGTTGTGAAATTAACTTAAAAAGGACTTCCTTCTGAAGTTGCAAAGAGAATGACATTCGAAGAGCAGTTAACAAGAGAAATTTGAATATAAGAAAGAGTAGCACACCAGCGTGCCTCGTAGCACCCTCTAGAGGACTTTGCCTAAAATCTCGGGACGAGATTCCTTTAAGGGGGAGGGCTGTAACACCTCAGGTGCTACCATGGCTAGAGCACACCTTGGTGCTAAGGACTGTGATCACATGTGGTAATAACTTAAGGAGAACATAAGAACCTTGGAGACCATGTGTTAACCAAGATTGCTAATGACCTAAGAAGTATCACTCAAACCTTTGTGCACTTACTACCTTGGGCAAGAAGGGGGGAAAACCCTAGACCTCTCTTGATCCCTATCTTCCAAAACCATGGTTGAGAGGGGGAAAGAATAAGCAAATGTGTAACCATGAGTTAATCTTTAACCCAACCTTGAGTAACTTTATAGCCAGCAATTGTGGGAAGGAAATGTTGCAAAAAGACCCCTGGAGAAACCCCAAATCCATTCCCTAAGTAGAGAGAGAGAGCTAGAGCTCTCTAATTTTCTCTAAGTCAAAAACTACACCTACACTAAAGATCAACCGTGTTCACCTCGAAGCTGGCACCAAAACCACCTAAGTTCTATACCAAAAATGTGGCATACCACCTAGGGCACCCACTGGAAAAAGCTGAGCCCGAGACCTTGACGTTTGACATGCCTTGGCATGGTTTTTGTCGCGAGGTGGGCAGAGTGACATACCTAATTTGGCGACCGAAGATCTCCCTACCTAGGCCATATCTGCCATGGCAACTCACGGATGAGAGACAGCCCTAGGTGCCAGAAAAAGACTCGCGCCGGATTTTTGCCAAGATTCGCACGTTTGCGACTTGGGTGAGCTGTGGAACACGGGCAGAAGAAAAGCTCCACGTGTTCGACGTGCTCTGTGTGCGCCAGAGCACGCCCGCGCGCGCCCCGCGTCGCGCCAACGGCCAGCCGATGCCATGGCCCGCGCCTATAAAGCCCACTCAGGCGTCGACCACACTCTTCCGCGCACGCTCAAACCTCACCGGAGCTCAGCTCACCGTCATTTGCCCGTGCACGGCGTGTCCGCGGCCACCCAAGCCCCTGCCGCCGTAGACCGGCCAGCCCAGCCTTTCCCAACCCCGTCCGACCCTCGGAGACGAGTGAGCACACCTCAGTGAAGCTCCCCGAGCGAGGAATCGAAGCCTGCTTCACCGGAGAGGCCAGTCCACGGTCGCCGGAGTTCACAACCCCGCCGGAGTGCGTGGACCGGGTAATCCACTGAACCAATTTCCGATTCCTTGTGCACACAGTCTCTACGTCACCCCGTGGAGCTCACCGTGCCCTTGAATTGAACCAGATCGCCGTGTTTTGGCCGGCACACCCGCCGCCGACGAGGACACCCGCCTGCGCACGTGGACCGAGCGATTCCAGCCATCCCCGCCGTCGAGCCGTACATCGTTGTGACCGCCAGAGCCTCCCCGAGCCAACCCCGCCCCTCGCCGGACCTATCTCGCCGCCGGTAAGCCGTGCCACCCTTTTCTTTCTTGCGGGCACTGTTTAAACCTAGGGAAGGACCGCGGGGGAGAAGGAAAGAAGTCTGGGGGGTTTTGTGAAATGTCAGTGACTCAAATGAATAGTAGCGCGGGGGTATAACTGAGAGAGTTAGTTTGGAAATACCCCAGGGTCCTCGGTGTAAACTGCTTTTCCAGAAAACCTTTATTAAATCTGATTTTAAATTTGAACAGAAACTTTAATAATTCATAACTTTTGTTTAGTTCATCCAAATTTAGTCAAACCAATTTTGTCATACTCTAAATGATGTAAACTACTTAGGAAAAATATAAAACCCCTATGTACTACAGAAAACTTTAGGGTTCTGATTTAATTATTGTTTTGACCAAAAGCTAAATAATAGGGATAAAAATAGTTGCACTATTTGACTAGAGTTAGAAAAATTTGGAGAAGTTTATTTCCACCTACTGACCTGTTTAAAAATGCTAACCCTCTCTGTCCAACCCATTAAGTTAGCTTTTGCCATTTAATTTACAATATGCTTAAGGTAAAGAAAAATAGAAAAGGTGATTTAAATAATAAACCAGAGGGCACCCCTATTTTTGTTAGAGTACTTATTAAATGTAGTTTACTAGAAAAATCTATTATACCCTGGTTTAGTATGAAATAAGTAGGATCCCTTTTATTTCAAGAAAACAAGGAAAACTTAGAAAAACCCTACAAAAATAACCCCAAGGTGAAAGCACCCCAACCCTTGGGATAATTAATATTTTGTTATTAAGAACTTAGGAAAAATATGAAATCTGTTGTTTGACATTTTTCAAATGATAATGTAGTAGAAAGTGCCTTTTTGGCATTTAACTTTAGAAAATCATAGCTAAATGACCACCCCTTAACTTTCTGTGATTTTTGGCACAAAAGCCTATTATTACTGTTAGATGCCAACAAAAATAACCCTTAGGGCAGAACTCACCTCTTTTTAAGAGATGTAGTGCAAAGTGGCCCATTTTACACAACTTTTGTTATTTTTGTCTAAAGCATAGTCTTTTTATTTTAAACCTCAAATTCCTATAACAGGCTATAATAACCAATGGCAACCCACTGTAATGTTTACAGAATTTTTGGAAAATATTAAACCACTGTCGTAGTTCAAACCTACACTAGAAACCATAAATAGACAATAAAGAAAGGGAAATATGAATAATAGAAAATTAGTGTCATTATAAAACTCTTTATAACTTGTCCACTGAAATATATGAAGGCAATACCAATTCCCTATGCCTATCCCTAGCAAAACCTAAACCTAGATGATGAAGCTGAGGTGCCCGATCTTTCGGCGAGTAGAGATAATTCCGATTTGGCGGAAGATGACCCTTGCGATCCGACTACGACGAGCAAGCCCGAGGCGCCAATGCAATCGCTGAACCAACTCCCTGTGGTTACCGACCTTGCTGATGCGAGATCGGCCTGATCACGAAGATCGTTTCCTGTGCGCAATCGAAGAACGAACAAGAACAAGATGCGAGCAATCTAATCTATTACTCGAGGGTGGAGTTCTGAATACACGAAGACAGCGCAGATTTGCGCGTGTTCGAGAGTAGCTAAGGCTAACGTAAAACAAAACTCAGGAAATAAAGGAGGCGCAGCTCCTGAATAAATAGAGAGGGGGCGCAGCCCCTAGGGGCGGCCAACCCTAGGTCGTCCATTATGGGCCGCAATTGGGCTGGTCGTCTATTCTTCCGGGCCTTCGTTCTTTAACAACATGATGTAGTTCAATTCTCTTGCACGGGCCCGAGTCACTGGCCTAGGTGGAAGGGGTGGCGCCTGGGCTGGAGAAGGTGCTGCTGGTGTAGATGTGCTCGTGTTGGTGTTGATGTCCGCATCATCCTCCCCTTCTTGAACTGAAGTCGTCCTCGACGGCAACTCCTCATCTTCTCCCGCATACGGTTTCAAATCTGCAACATTAAAACTAGTGGAAACACCAAACTCCGCAGGTAGGTCGAGGGTATAAGCATTATCATTAATCTTGGTTAGTATCTTAAAAGGACCAGCAGCACGAGGCATCAATTTAGAACGGCGCAAAGTAGGAAAACGATCCTTTCTCAAATGCAACCAAACCATATCACCAGGTTCAAAAGTAACATGTTTTCTTCCTTTACTACCAGCAACCTGATTTTTTGTATTAGTAGCAGCAATGTTCTGTTTCGTTTGTTCATGTATGGTAATCATTTGTTCAACATGTGCAGAAGCATCTACATGTGGGGCGTTCGCAGCATTAAGTGAAATCAAATCAATAGGTGCCCTAGGAATGTAACCATAAACAATCTGGAAAGGGCACATCTTTGTAGAAGAATGCGTGGCATGATTGTAAGCAAATTCAACATGAGGCAAGCAATCCTCCCAACGTCTCAAATTCTTGTCTAAAACAGCCCTAAGCATGGTAGATAAAGTTCTATTTACTACCTCAGTTTGTCCATCAGTCTGAGGGTGACAAGTAGTGCTAAACAACAATTTAGTTCCCAATTTATTCCAAAGAGATCTCCAAAAATGGCTTAGAAACTTAGCATCGCGATCAGAGACTATTGTTTTTGGAATACCATGTAAACGAATAATTTCTCTAAAGAACAATTCAGCAACAATGCTAGCATCATCAGTTTTATGACAAGGTATAAAATGAGCCATTTTAGAGAATCTATCAACAACCACAAAAATACTATCCCTCCCCTTCTTAGTTCTAGGCAAGCCCAAAACAAAGTCCATAGAGATATCAAGCCAAGGAGAAGAAGGGACAGGCAAAGGCATATACAAACCATGGTTGTTCAACCGTGACTTAGCTTTCTGACAAGTAGTGCAGCGTGCAACAAGGCGCTCCACATCAGCGCGCATCCGAGGCCAAAAGAAGTGGGCAGCCAACACCTCATGTGTCTTGTAGACGCCAAAATGCCCCATGAGACCGCCTCCATGCGCTTCCTGTAACAACAAAAGACGAACCGAGCTAGCTGGAACACACAGCTTGTTAGCGCGAAACAGGAACCCATCCTGTATGTGAAATTTGCCCCATGGTTTCCCATTAATACAATGGCCGAAAGCATCTTTAAAATCAGCATCGTCAACATATTGATCCTTCACAGTGTCCAAACCAAAGATTTTAAAATCTAACTGTGACAGCATGGTATAGCGACGAGACAAAGCATCAGCAATAACATTGTCCTTCCCGTTCTTGTGTTTAATAATGTAAGGAAAGGACTCAATGAATTCGACCCATTTAGCATGACGACGGTTCAGATTTGTTTGGGTACGAATATGTTTTAAAGCCTCATGATCAGAATGAATTATGAACTCACGATGCCAAAGATAATGCTGCCAAGTATGCAAAGTGCGCACTAAAGCGTAAAGCTCCTTATCATAAGTAGAATATTTCAGACTAGCACCGCTTAATTTTTCACTAAAATAAGCAACTGGTTTTCCTTCTTGTAACAAAACAGCACCTAGCCCAATACCGCTAGCATCGCATTCAAGCTCAAAAACTTTATTAAAATCAGGCAATTGCAAGAGGGGAGCTTGGGTTAACTTATCTTTCAAAGTGCTGAACGCTACCTCCTGCGAATCACTCCAAGCAAACGGCACATCTTTCTTTGTAAGCTCATGTAGAGGCGCTGCAATGGAGCTAAAATCACGAACAAATCTGCGGTAGAAACCGGCAAGTCCAAGAAAGCTCCGAATTTGTGTGACCGTCGTCGGTGTAGGCCACTCCCGAATGGCAGCAATCTTGCTGCTATCCACCTCAATGCCCTGCGGAGTAACCACATAACCAAGAAACGAGACACGTTGCGTGCAAAATGTGCATTTTTCCATGTTACCAAACAAGCGAGCAGCACGCAAAGCGTCAAAAACAGCACGCAAATGTTCTAAATGCTCCTCTATAGACTTGCTGTAAATAAGGATATCATCGAAATAAACAACAACAAACAAACCTATGAAGGCCCGTAGAACTTCGTTCATTAAACGCATAAAGGTGCTGGGAGCATTAGTCAATCCAAATGGCATAACCAACCATTCATATAAACCAAATTTCGTTTTAAAAGCCGTTTTCCATTCATCACCGAGTTTCATTCTAATCTGATGGTAACCGCTACGCAAATCAACCTTAGAGAAAATAACGGCACCACTAAGCTCATCTAGCATATCATCAAGGCGTGGAATAGGATATCGATAACGAACTGTGATGTTATTAATAGCACGACAATCTACGCACATACGCCATGACCCATCTTTCTTTGGAACGAGTAAAACAGGAACCGAGCAAGGGCTAAGAGACTCACGAATGTAACCCTTATCAAGCAACGTCTGCACCTGGCGCTGGATCTCCTTCGTCTCATCTGGATTTGTACGGTACGGGGCGCGGTTCGGAAGAGAAGCGCCGGGGATGAGATCGATCTGATGCTCAATGCCACGGAGGGGAGGAAGACCCGGTGGTAAGTCCGTAGGATAAACATCAGCATACTCCTGCAAAAGGTTAACAACAGCAGGGGGTATATCCAAAGACGGTGCATCATCAAGCGGAACAAGCATTCGCGAGCATACAAGTGCATAACAGGGCATATGAGCTTCATGGAGATCATCAAAATCAGCACGTGTAGCAAGTAAAACAGGAGAGTGCAACTTGATTTCAGATTTAATAGGTGCGGCTGATGTCGATTTGACTTGTTGTGCAGTTTTAGCAGCCCTAGTAAGATCATCTTTCAAAATTTGGTCAGGGGTCATTGGATGTATAATTATTTTCTGGCCTTTAAACATGAAAGAATAATGATTTGAACGACCATGATGTAAACTATCAGTATCATATTGCCAAGGTCGGCCTAATAACAAAGAGCATGCTTCCATAGGAATAACATCGCAATCAGCATAATCAGAATAAGAACCCAGCGAGAAGGGGACACGTACCGAACGTGTTACCTTTATTTTACCACCATCATTAAGCCATTGAATGTGATACGGATGTGGATGTGTGCGAGTGGGCAAAGATAATTTCTCTACCAATGCTGTACTTGCCAAATTGTTGCAGCTGCCACTATCGATGATGATGCGAATCGACCGTTCGTGCACGACGCCCTTGGTATGGAATAGAGTGTGTCGCTGATTTTTTTCGGCCTGGGCAACCTGTGTGCTGAGAACACGCTGCACAACAAGACTCTCATACCTATCGGCGTCGATGGGATCAACGTGGACTTCCTCATTTTCTGCATGGTTAGTGGCAATCATAGCATGACTAGTTTCCTCAGAATCACTGGCTGAAGAGTACTCACCATTGTCACGTATAAGCAAGGTACGCTTGTTTGGGCAGTCCCGAATCATGTGCCCAAACCCTCTGCAACGATGGCACTGAATATCCCGTGTACGTCCTGTGGAAGAAGCGGCGCCTTTGGCAGGGGGTGCCACTGGCTTGGCCGGCCCTGTGCGCGATGTAGTGCTAGGCGTAGGAGGTGCAGGGCTGGAAGGAGTTGAGCTGTGTGTTGGACCCCGGCCTGCAAAAGAGTTAGTATATGTCTTTGATCGTCGTCCCTGCACTTCACGTTCAGCTTTGCAAGCATATTCAAACAATGTGGTTATATCAAAATAATCCTTATAATCAAGTATATCCTGAATTTCCCTGTTCAAACCACCACGAAAACGCGCCATAGCAGCGTCATCTGACTCAACCAAACCACAACGAAGCATACCCTTTTGCAACTCCTGGTAATATTCCTCAACAGATTGTGAACCTTGTTGAAAACGCTGCATTTTGTTAAGCAAATCACGAGCATAATAGGAAGGAACAAATCTGTGGCGCATGGCAGTTTTTAATTGGGTCCAAGTAATGACACTGTTAATGGGAAGTTTTTGTTTATACTCACGCCACCAAATTAAAGCAAAATCAGTAAATTCACTAATGGCAGCCTTCACTTGGCTATTAGCAGGAATATCATGGCATGAAAATTTCTGTTCTACCTCTAATTCCCAATCAAGATATGCAGCAGGATCATATTTACCATTAAAAGATGGAATTTTAAATTTAATCTTAGAAAATAAGTCATTAGGGGGATGACGAACCACACGACGTGCACGACCACGGCGATCTCCATCGTCCTGCTCAGTGTCACCGCCGTATTCCTGCTCCATCTTTGTGGTCAATGCATCAAGGCGTGCAAGGATGGTGTCGAGTGTGGTGCGAGTCGCCGTTTGAGCAAGGTCAAGTTGGTTGAAACGCTCGGTCGTCGAAGTGATCGTTGAATCAAGCCGTTCATGCATCGTCCTAATGTCAGCAGCAAGTCCATCAACTTGTCCCCTTACTTCCTGCAACTGGGCGTCCACCATGTCGTGTGCTCCTGCCATAGTTAGCGCAAACAACAAAAGAAGAAAAACCAACGACAAAAACAGGGGTGTACTGCTCACAAGGCGCTCACACTAGTGCTGTTATCAAGTTCTTATCCGTTCTTACCAAGCCACAGTGGTGAACTGCAATCAACAGGTGGAACCGGTGAAAGATTGGATGAGCGATTGCGTGGAGAAACAGAAACCTGCTCGTCGTAGAAATATGTGGAGTTGTGGGTAGGCTGCACTCAAGTCAAGGATTAGCACGATCAAACAATAATGCAAAGTTGAATTATAGTGCAAAACACGAAACTATATTGCTGGCCACAGGTGCAAAGGATGGATGGAACGAGCAGAATGGCAGTGCCGTAAATATTGTACTAGTGATGCCAAAAAGGCACTAGTAGAAATCACAGGTGATTTTGTTTTTCTTTTTTGTATGATTTTTTTGATATTTTTCTCAGCACAAGAAGCAACAAGATAGGAGCTAGACGAAGTTTCACCTAAAACAGAGATCAGATGTGGTCTACAGAAAATCAGGAAGTTCTCTGAAAAGCGTGCGAGAACTTTGACGGATTTTTTTCTTTATTTTCCTGAATTTTTTTGACAATTTTGTCGAACCCCAAACAGACCGAAGGTAAGTTTGGCCGGCCTCAGAATGGTGTCAACAAGCTCCTGTAAAAATTTCAGATTTTTTGGACACCCGAGCGAAAAGTTATGCCCGTTTTACGGAAGGTACCTCAAGTTATGTTCTAAAAACGACCGGGATGAAGCAACTGTATCCTTTCTCCTTCGTTATCTTTTTTTTCTGTTTTTTTTTTGACGTAACCGAAGGAGAAAAACAAGGAAGCGGCCGTTGACTCGGTATTTTTTTTTCTGTTTTTTTTTCGTAACCGAAGGAGAAAATCAAGGAAACGGCCGTTGACTCGGTTTGTTTTTTCTGTTTTTTTTGACGTAACCGAAGGAGAAAAATAAGGAAACGATGTTGACTCGGTTTGTGGCGTGATCAAACGGGAGATGGTGGCGGCGCTAGGGTTTGAATGGTGGAAGAACACAATGCAACCAGCAACAAATGACGCGAAAGCACACAAATTCAACAATGCATATTATTGAAAGAAAGTGCGAGGCTCAAAAGGGTGCTGGGATAAGATCTAACCTGAATTTTTATGTGGTTTTGTGGACTGTAGGAAAAAAAAAACGCTCGATAAACTCACCGATCAACCTGGAAATCTGATACCAATTGATGAAGCTGAGGTGCCCGATCTTTCGGCGAGTAGAGATAATTCCGATTTGGCGGAAGATGACCCTTGCGATCCGACTACGACGAGCAAGCCCGAGGCGCCAATGCAATCGCTGAACCAACTCCCTGTGGTTACCGACCTTGCTGATGCGAGATCGGCCTGATCACGAAGATCGTTTCCTGTGCGCAATCGAAGAACGAACAAGAACAAGATGCGAGCAATCTAATCTATTACTCGAGGGTGGAGTTCTGAATACACGAAGACAGCGCAGATTTGCGCGTGTTCGAGAGTAGCTAAGGCTAACGTAAAACAAAACTCAGGAAATAAAGGAGGCGCAGCTCCTGAATAAATAGAGAGGGGGCGCAGCCCCTAGGGGCGGCCAACCCTAGGTCGTCCATTATGGGCCGCAATTGGGCTGGTCGTCTATTCTTCCGGGCCTTCGTTCTTTAACAACATGATGTAGTTCAATTCTCTTGCACGGGCCCGAGTCACTGGCCCAGGTGGAAGGGGTGGCGCCTGGGCTGGAGAAGGTGCTGCTGGTGTAGATGTGCTCGTGTTGGTGTTGATGTCCGCATCACTAGAAGTGATAAGCATAAACCATTAAAAGCCACATATGACCCGGGAACCCTAAGTTACTCATTAACTTAGTTTTTCTTCTCTTAGCATAATGTTATTAAATCCTGCATAATCATGACATACATGTTCATTGCATTTCGATAGACTGTAACCTTGCTGACGGAGAGTACGTCCTCGTGCCGGAGCAAGGAACTGCTCAGGAGGTAGCCCCAGATCCAGCACCAGAGCCTGCACCAGAGGACCTGCCTGCCACTGCTTTGGAAGGCAAGCCCCGGTTTTATGCATAACCTGTTATTTATGCTATTTTACTATACTTAATGATTGTAGGTTTGATTGTGGACTTAAGTGTAGGAGTTGTTTGAAACCCTAGTTGCATGATCTCAGGAATCCTATTGAGATGAATACTAGCATGCTAAGTCGAGTAGCTGCTTTATTAATTAGGATCTCGGTAGAAGTCGAGTGATTTTTCTAGCACTCGCGCGAGGTCAGGAATTGGCTGTATCCACTTTCTTATCATATTGATGTTGGTTTGTGGGCAACAATCCATGGGGATTGGTTGTCTACGGGATAAAACTTGGAATAAGGATTAAGGTGTGGTACCGTGTGTCAAGCGTTTGAATGTACTAAACACATACTGAGAAATATGGTAAATCGGTAAGCCTAGTACCTGAGTGAACCTGCCCGCAGACTTTGCCCCTCACGCGACCTGAGACATGGTCTCCCATTCCGGTTATGGTGGGTACAAGTGCGGTCACTGCACGACGGCAGTCGGGGTCAGTGAGGCATTGTATGCCAAGGTGGTGAGCCCTGATCTGTTGCCAGGGAATCGATGGTGACGATTGATGTGTGTGGGGACAGAGTGCCTCGCCATGTCGTTTGTTTAGGTTTACCTTGCAAGGATAAAAACTCGATTCGAATCGTCTGCTTCTCGCAGCTAATGAGACTGCTTGATCCATGCTGCTACATTGAGTAACAAGTGGAATTGTGATGAGATGATACAAAATGTTGATTGCTAAAAACGTTTGCTACCATGTATGAGTAGATAGTACATCTTTAGCCTTAAGAGAGTCACACTTAATTTGACAAAGTTAAAAACTTGATTTAGAAACTCAGCTAGTGCTTTTGGCAACCAAACCCCACAGCCAAACAGCTGCATGTCTAGAGGTAGAGGAGTAGACTCCTCACACCGGGTAAGTCTAGCTGAGTATTAGTATACTCAGCCTTGCTTGTGGCATAATTTTTCAGGTTCTTTGGAGGACATGGTTGCTGGAGTGACTTGGCCGTCCATCTTGCCACCGGGTTGGACTGTCGAGTGGGACCCTACCTCGGCTGAGGAGGAGCATGAGGAGTGATGGGACAGGCTTCCCCATCTCTCTGTTTATTTACCGTTAGTTTTATTCCGCTGCACTTCGAACCTTGATGACTACTTTTGCAAAAACTCCGATGATGATGTAATAATTTAATACTCTCTAATGCATGGTTTTATGCTTTATTGTATTTGCTCTGTGACTCACCATCGAGTGAGATTGTGGTACTTGATCCTGTCAGTGGCCTTGTCGGACTAGATCCGAGGAATTGACGGGTTATTCCCATTTAAGTGTGGTCTAGCCTCTGAGGTGGGACTTAGGCACTTAAGTTGGAATAATTCGGGCAGTTCCGCCACAGTGAACAGTGTAGGGGTACTGTTCATCTATTTATAGGCGCGGGATGCAGCCTGGACAAAATTACATTTATGCCCTTGACAAGTAATCACAATCATGATACAAACTATCAAGGACTATGCGGTCTTTTCCTCTTTAAGTCGGTGCCACCCTTCGTCTCAAGCGTATCATCATGCCGAAGCTCTACCGATTCTAGCTTCGGCATACATCTTCATGTTATGAATGTTTGCATGTCGTCTTGCCGAGGGTGATTTTACTTAGAGGACCTTTGGCGGAGAAGAAGGCCCCAACAGAATTGGTGCCACGCAATGGGAGCATTTTTAGGGTAAGCGGTGCGGAAATGAGACCACCACATCCCTGCAGATCCTTGCAATTGGTGCGCTGTGTGTTCTGTCTTGAGATCGTCTGAGAGTCTCAACAGGCGAAACTTCTTCTCCATCATGTTGATCCATTCATCTGCCTCCAAGGATTCTAATACTTCCTTGAATATCGGTGGCCTAGTATCCATGAAATCCTTGAAGCTGCTATAGTCATTAACTCCTTGAGCTTCCTGAGGCTGCCCATGACAGGTGTTGTTAGCGATATTGCGAAGCTCTGCCTCCATGTTTCGCTGCAAGTTCTCCATATTCCTCTGAGCTCCAAGAAATTGGGCGCAGAACTGCTAAGGTGAGAATGGCGGAGGTGGAGGAAGTGGTGCTTCATGGTCACCCTCTTGGTTACCACTACCAGAAGCTCCAGTGGCCCCCGGGTTAATGTGGCGAGTAGTCACCATCTGCACATTTTTATTATGGGTAAGCGGGGAGTCACGTTGCACATATGTAACGTATGGAAATCATGTCGTACAATATCTCATAGAAGAAAACTTCATGTGAAAAATCGTAAGGCAAGAATTACATCCCAACATGTGCAACAACATCATCACATACTTCATAATATATACATACAAGCAAATTGTTCCGCTCACATGCACAACCAACCAAAAGAGTGTTTTTCCCACACATGCACACCTGCGACAGAAGCCATCATTACATCGGCCTTACTCCATAAGTCTTGTTCCTACTCCTAGGAACACTATCCAAAAGGATTAGCCTATCCTCTAGCGACAGCTAACAACTACACCTGCACACTACCGGTCTCAGAGACTACACCTCCATCATCGGCTGTGGCGACATCTGGTTCTTCTAGTTCTGGCGAGTTCATTGGATTGAGCTGGGCAGGAAGCTGGTGAACCTCCTCATGCAGATTAGCGTTCCAAGCTTCTGCATTGTTCAGCTGCTGCATTAGGTTGACATGCGTTGCCCTGAGCTGTGCTACCTCAGTCAAAGTTGCATTCCTTTACCTGATGATTTCCACCAGCAAGGTCTAGTAGTCATGGCATTTGCCAATCCACAACACATTCTCCAAAACTGCCACATCTCTAACCTGGACAGCTTCATCTTTCTCAACTGTAATTTGGGCTAGCTTCTCTTGCACCTGGGCTAACACCGCAACATGCGCTTCCTGAGCCCGGTACAACTGGTTCTGCACCATGGCAAGAGAACCGTTGACCATCCCCAAACTACGCTCCGTGTTGTTATATAGCTACATCATTGCAAACATAGCACTGGACGCTGCGGTGTCGCTGTGCTGCTGCTCACTGTCTCCTCATGCTAGAGAAATACCTTCTAGCTGGTCCCACTTAGGGTTAAAGATATCACCCTAGGAAAGACTCCAGACATGGCGGTAACAATCTCCCCAAGAAAACGGTCCTGCAAATCTTGAAGTATTTTATAAGCGACTCTGCTTGCCCCTTCTCTAGGTGTGCGGCCTAACGATCCAAAGTGCCAACCACCCATCACCGAATTATCTAGCCGAGGCTTGACCACATCTATCACCCAGATATCTTCCCCTCCAGAGTGCGACCTCTGATCCCGGAAGTAACGCAATTCCTCTCCCTCTGGGTAACCCAAAGCGAAAAGAATGCACCACAGCAGGGTGGGCACACCGTACTCCGAAAGAAAAGAGCTGCGGCAGCGAGAAACACGGGCAACAAGGTGGTGACGAGGCAGCTGTGGCGGAACTGCCCGAATTATTCCGACTTAAGTGTCTAAGTCCCGCCTTAGAGGCTAGACCACACTTAAATGGGAATAACCCGTCAATCCCACGGATCTAGTCCGACGAGGCCGCTGACAGGATCAAGTACCACAATCTCACTCGATGGTGAGTCACAGAGCAAATACAATAAAGCATAAAACCATACATTAATGAGTATTAAATTTATTACATCATCATCGGAGTTTGTGCAAAAGTAGTCATCATTGTTCGAAGTGCAGCGGAATAAAACTAACAATAATTAAACACAGAGATGGGGAAGCCTATCCCATCACTCCTCATGCTCCTTCTCAGCCGAGGCAGGATCCCACTCGACTGTCCAACCCGGTGGCAAGATGGACGGCCAAGTCACTCCAACAACCATGTCCTCCAGAGAACCTATAAAAATTATGCCACAAGCAAGGCTGAGTATACTAATACTCAGCTAGACTTACCCGGTGTGAGGAGTCTACTCCTCTACCTCTAGACATGCAGTTGTTTGGCTGTGGGGTTTGGTTGCCAAAAGCACTAGCTGAGTTTATAAATCAAGTTTTAGCTTTGTCAAGTTTAAGTGTGACTCTCTTAAGGCTAAATGTGTACTATCTACTCATACATGGTATCAAACATATTTAGCAATCAACATCTTGTGTCAACTCATCACATTTCCACTTGTTACTCAATGTAGTACAATGGCTCAAACAGTCTCATTAGCTGCGAGAAGCAGACGATTCGAATCGAGTTTTTATCCTTGCAAGGTAAACCTAAACACACGACTTGTAGGGGCACTTCGTCCCCACACATATCAACCGTCCCCATCGATTCCCTGGCAACAGATCAGGGCTCACCGCCTTGGCGTACAATGCCTCACTGACCCCGACTGCCGTCGTGCAGTGACCGCACTTGTACCCACCATAACCGGAATGGGAGACCACGTCTCAGGTCGCGTGAGGGGTAAAGTCTGCAGGCAGGTTCACTCAGGTACTAGGCTTACCGATTTACCATATTTCTCGGTATGTGTTTAGTACGTTCAAACACTTGACACAGGTATCTGCACGTTAATCCTTATTCCAATTTTCCACCTCGTAGACAACCAATCCCCATGGATTGTTGTCCACAGACCAGCATCATTATGATATGAAAGTGGGTACAACCAATTCCTGACCTCGCGCGAGTGCTAAAAAAATCACTCGACTTCTACCGAGATCCTGATTAATAAAGCAACTACTCGACCTAGCATACTAGTATTCATCTCAAAAGGATTCCTGAGATCATGCAACTAGGGTTTCAAACAACTCCTACACTTAAGTGCACATTCAATCCTACAATCATTAAGTGTAGTAAAATAGCATAAATAACAGGTTATGCATAAAACCGGGGCTTGCCTTCCAAAGCTGTGGCAGGCAGATCCTCTGGTGCAGGCTCTGGTGCTGGATCCGGGGCTACCTCCTGAGCAGCTCCTTGCTCCGGCACGAGGACGTACTCTCCGTCAGCGAGGTTGCAGTCTATCGAATGCAATGAATATGTATGTCATGATTATGCAGGATTTAACAACATTATGCTAAAGGAAGAAAACTAAGTTAGTTAGTAACTTAGGGTTTCTTGGTCATACGTGGCTTTTAGTGGTTTATGCTTATCACTCTAGGTTTAGGTTTTGTTAAGGATAAGCATAGTGGATTTGTATTTCCCTTATATATTTCAGTGGGCAATTTACAAAGGGTTTTAGGATGACACTAATTTTCACCATTCATTTTCCCCTTCTTTATTTTCTATTTATGAATTCTAGTGTGGGTTTGAACTACAACAGTGGTTTAACTTTTTCCAAAAATTTTGTAAAAATTACAGTGGGTTACCAATGGTCACTATAGTCTGTTCTATGAATTTGAGGTCCAGAATAAAAAGAGTATGCCATGGACAAAAATAACAAAAGTTAGGTAATGGGGGTCACTTTGCACTACAACTTTAAACTAGGGGTGGGTTCTGTCCTAAGGGTCATTTTTGGTTGGTATCTAATAGTAATCACATGCTTCTGTGCCAAAAATCACAGAAGGTTAATTGGTGGTTATTTAGTTGTGATTTTCTAAAGTTTAATGTCAAAAAGGCACTTTCTACTATCTTGTTATTTAAAAAATGTCAAACAGCAGATTTCATATTTTTCCTATGTTCTTAATAACAAAACATTAATTATCCCAAGGTTTGGGGTGTTTTCACCTTGGAGTTATTTTTCTAGGGTTTTTCTAAGTTTTCCTTATTTTCTTAAAATAAAAGTATCCCAATTAATTTATACTAAACCAGGGTATAATAAATTTTTCTAGTGAACTATACTGAATAAGTAGACTAACAAAAATATGGGTGCTCCTTGGTTCTTTATTTAAACCTCCATTAATATTTTCTCTAACTTTAGGCTAAAAAGGATTTAAATGGTAAACTCTACCTTAACTGGGTGTACAGAGGGGTTTATTATTTTTAAACAGGTTAGGAAGTGATTAGGTACTTCTCCAAATTTTCTTAGCCTCAGTCTAACAGGTAACTATTTTTCCTCTTATTATTTAGCTTTTGGTCAAATCAATATTTAAATCAAAACCTTAAAGTTTTCTGTAACACTTAGGGGTTTTATATTTTTCTTAAGTAGTTTACATTATCTGAGGTCTGGCAAAATTGGTTTGACTCGATTTGGGTGAACAAAACAGAAGATATGAATTATTCAAGTTCTGTTTGAATTTAAATCAGTTTAATAAAAAGGTTTCCTGGAAAAAACACTTTGCACCGAAGACCTCGGGATCTTTCCAAACTAATCCTCTCAGTTATACCCCTATGCTACTATTCCCCTGAGTCACTGACAATACACAAAACCCCCTAGCCTTTTCTTCTTCTCCCCCGCGGTCCCTCCCCAGGTTTAAACAGTACCCGCGGAAAAGAAAAGGGCGGCGCGGCTTACCGGCGGCGAGAGAGGTCCGGCGAGAGGCGGGGTTGGCTCCGGGAGGTCCTGGCGGTCACAACGGTGTACGGCTCGACGGCGGAGGTGGCCGGAATCGTCCGGTCCACATGAGCAGGCGGGTGATCTCGTCGGCGGCGGGTGTTCCGGCTAAACCACGGCGATCTAGTTCAATCAAATGGCACGATGAGCTTCACGGGGTGACGTAGAGGCTACGTGCACAAGGAATCGAAGAATGGAGCAGAGTATTACCCGGTCCACGTGCGCCGGCGGGGTTCTGAACTTCGGCGAGCATGATTGCGCTTTTCCGGTGGCGGAGGGTCCTCGGTTTAAGCCTTGGCACGCTTTACGGCCTCCCAGGGAAGCTACCTAGGGGCTTGGATCGAGCGGAGGTGGACAGGGAATGGTTCGGCCACGGTGGTTGACCTCGGGCGGCTCTGGCGGGTCGCGGAGAGGTCGCCGGAGCTATGGGCGAGCTCCGGGGAGTTTGGCGTGGGGCAAAGGACGCAATGGGGAAGACAGCCGGGCTCTGGGACGGGCTTTATAGCCGTGGCGCGGGCGTAGTCACGGGCGGCCGCGGGCGCGCGGGGGTTCGCGCACGGGCGTGCTCTGAGCGCGCCCCCCGAGTGTCAGCCCGCGTCGAACACGTGGGAGCTTACTTCTGCCATGGTTCAACGGCGGATTTGAGCACCTTAGCGTGCATATCTTGGCAAAACCACTGTGTACGGTCTCTTCCCTGCTCCATATCCTACCTTTTTGATGTGAGTTCCAAGCCAAGATACGGTCGGGGTAGGGAGATAGAGGGGTGAGAAGTTGCCTATGTCATAGCTGTCCAAACCGGGACAAAAGCTATGCCAAGTCATGTCAAACGACTTAGGGTAGGGGTCAACTTTCTCCAGGGTATTTTAGAGGTAATTTGGCGCCACTTTGTCAATTGGGTCAAATTGTTTTGAAGTTTGAATGAGGGTGAACATGTGTGATCTTTGGCCAAGGGTTGGTTTTGGACTTAGAAAAATCCTGATTTTTCCTTTGTGCTCAACCCTTTGGTGAACCTTTTGGGGCTTTTCTGAATTCTTTTTGGGGTCACTTTCTTACTACTATTTGTAGGGTATTAAGGGTACTACAACTTTTATAAATGGCCCAAGTCATGATCATGGGGTTTTCATAACCTTTTGGGTTATACTTACTTATAGTGCTCCACTTGTTCAAGGGGTTTGAATTAGGGTTTGGGGCAAAACTCCCCATTATATGTGCATGATAAGTTAGGGTATGATATCTAAGATGGGTTGTACTTGCTTAGGACCTTGAGTTCCAAGTTTGAGGTGCTTTGCTCTATTTCAACCACATGTGATGATGGGCCTGGCTTGTGTAGTCTTAAGTGAAAACCCTAAGTAACACCTGAGGTGTTACAGCAACGTCCTCCCGTAGACTTACGGGCGGTGAGCCTACGGAGAGCTATCTGTTACAATGTTAGATGGGTGAGAATTAGGGTGAGAATGTTTTTATTGGTTAATAGCGCAGACAAAACCCCTACCCTATCTTCAAAAAGAGGAGTGATGCAATAAATGAACAAGATGATGATTATGCCATTGCATGCACGTAACTTACGACCTCACAACCTATTCATGTTAACGTAATAAGCGGTGGCATACCCGTTCACTCGTTATTGCGCAACTAAACGAACTACTCACATCGAGGTTAGTGTACCTGCAGAAAAAGTTCATTCCAGCCCATCTCCCTGATGTGACAATGGTAATTGAAAAATAATGACATGCTACCACTGTCCTTTCTAAGTTGCAGTAATAAATTCTATCGGTCCTTATACAACATGCATGGTGACCCACACATGAAGACAGCCGACTAGCCCCGGTCTGCATGGTCCTACCCTTACCTTTCTTACCTTGGCGACGAAACGACGACATATTATACTAACCATTCATAGAATCGGTAAAAACACAATGCAATGCATGGAACCCTCCCCAAAGTTAGCACTCGCTAATCCCCCTAAGGTCCTTATGATTTCAAAACTTTTCCTTCGCAACCAAGATCGTAATGAACTGACAATCGCTGCATCAAGTGTTACAACATCCCATAGAGTTTCTAACATAGATCGGAGTGTATAGAGTTATTACAATAAAGGTGGCACGTAGGCCCCCAATAACTCCAAGTAGCATTCATCAAAGTGATAAGTTTTTGCGAAAGCATTTATTTAACTAGTACCCACAACACCTGCGGGGTTTGAAGATACTTGGCCAACATTAGGTATGTCAACCCACCAAAAGCATGAGACGAGAATCGAAAAAGCCTGCCCTAGGCTTAGTCATCTCCCATAGCCGGGTATAAGCAGTGCTCGCGGTACCCATAGTACATCTGACCATCTGCAACAAATCATTGGGAATAGCACCCTGAGTACTGGAATTTACTCAGCTAGACTGACCCGTCCAAAACCAAAAAATAAGAAAGTGAAAGTCTCCAAGGAGTATGCAAGGCTATATCTGGAGTTGGCTCTTTGCTTTTCAAGAGTAACAGGAGTTACAGAAGTTCTTAATAACTTGAGGGTAATTTACCAATTAATTACTCCATTTTAGCAGGTCAAGATTAATTCCTACTTTGATGTGAACTATGTTTTGCACCTGATTTTCAAGTGATCCATATCCCACTTGAAGTATATCTAATTACCCATTTAGAGAATAACCAAGTTGAGAGTGTTGAATCAAGTCATCACATTAAGCTATCCTATCCCTTAGGCATAATTGGAATTAACACCGTTTCTTATCCATCCAACAAATCTTAAAATGTAGGTCTTACTACAATGAGATAGCTCAAGTCAAGTGCTCACTATCCAGAAGCGATGGCGATTCGAATCGTTTCCTAACCAGCTGGTAGGTACTCCTATGACAAATCGTACCCACAGTACTTCGTGACATACAATCACCACTGCACTCATTCAGTAGCAGCCTTGCTGCACATCTCGGATTCCACAGGGCTACCATACCCTGGGATCGCCTGACTACCAGAGGATTAGGGCGCACCATCCACCATGGGTCATCTCGCTTTGTCCCCGTCACTCCTTAACCACACCAATAGGTGCACCACAAGGATGAATCTGGTTGGAATGGTGTTCTGGCTTCACGGACAGAATGAGTTATCCAACCAGCTAAGTGAATAGGCATAAATTCAACATGACTTGAGGGACCACACCAATACGGTCCTTAATCGACACAAGCGGGATCACTATGGCCTACATGGCACCCATAAGAGTCCACCCGGTCTCATTTTAAACCTTTATTTTCCACATGTATATTACCCATAAACTTTTTCCGATCAAGCATAAGAAATCACCTAAGTCTCGCAGGTGACAGGCAATCACCCGACTTCTATCATTTAAGCAGACCTAAGCATTAAAGTGTGCTTAATTTAAATAGGTGACAAGGACAAGATAACCAATAGGTCAAGGTGAATGTAGCAATTGGTTTGAAACAACTCCTGTACCTAATGCAATAATATAGGTAGGTAGTGAATAATTAAAATATTATAAATATAAGAAGTTAGATGTCGGGGCTCGCCTTTCTCGAAGGAACTGGGGTGGTGATCAGGACACTCCTGAGCTTCAGCTTCGGGTTCACCCTCTTCCACGAGAATGTCTGGCAGCTCCTCGACAATCCCCACTGGTACTTCCTCCTGCGATCATGTATGATGTATGGATGCAATATGAGGATACATGATGCTTCATGCGAGAGATGTATGATGCATATGGATGCATGCGATGTACACGTATGTCAAAATCGATCTATTACACGTGAGCTTCTACAAGATATTCTACCTCGTCCAAGAACATTGTAAACCCTAAATATTGCTTCAAGAAGATTAGTTAGCAATTTTTTTATTTGAGGAATAAATTTAGAGTATTTGTGAATGTGCTCTAACCTTGGGACATGTTCCTTACTAAATCAATAAGAAATACAAGAAGATCATTATATAGGTTAAGCTATTGAATAATATATTTGTGGATATCCGTTAAAAGTTTTGAGTTAAAGTGTCCTTTGATAACTACTATGCCTTAGTGATTATTTTCTTAAAAGTAAGTATTTTGTGTGCATTAAATCAAATTTAAAAGCATTGGCTTGAATGAGATAATATCTAAATAAACTAATAAAAATATGTAATCATGCCGGAGTTTGATTAGTTGTGCATTTAATTTTGAAGTCTTAAACTCTTACCTGTATTTGAATTTGAGTTGAAGTTGGTATTCAAATTATGATTCAAAACTAATTCAAATTTCTAATAAAGGAAAGGAAGAGAAAATGAAATCAAGAAAATTCAAAAAATATGGGAAAGGCTCTAATTGGTCCTGCTCAGCCCGCACAATAGCTGCTCAACCTCTTTGCAGCCAGCGGGGGGCCCAACATGCAGCTGGGTCTTCCTCCCCCCCCCCCCCCCCCCGCGCGACTCAGTCGCACGCACTCCAGCCACCGGGAATCACGGTCGCGCGCACTCCAGTCGCCGGGAATCACGGACCGCGGATCCAACTGTACGCCAGCCTCACCTCCGGAGGATAAAACTGAAGACCGCCTGGAATCTCGGCTGCGACCCCATCCCCCTCAATCTATCCGAACCGGTAGTGCCTTTGCCAAGCCACCATTGTAGGGAGAGAGAGAGAAAGAAGAACGCTGCTGCCGCTGTTTGTGGTCTTCACCGCTGGTTACAGACGTTGTGTGGTCCTGGTTTGTTGCCGGGGCGTACTGAAGCTCGCTAAGGCACTCAACTTCATCAAATCTCTCATGGAACACCACGACTGCTTCTACCACAGCGAGTTCAGTGCCAAGGGGGCGCCACCGCACTTCGTCGTCTTGAACCCCACCGTGGGCCATTTCCACCCTTGTTCCGTGCGCCCGGTAAAATTTCTACCAGCTGTTTCGCGTCCGTCCGCACATCGTGTGTCGCCTCGCCGTAGCCCGTCTCGTACACCCGATTGCAGGTTGGCCATGTGGCAGCGAACTCACCACCGCAGGCAGCTCGACACCGCGGTTTGGTGCCGCTAGGAAGGAGAAGGCAGTGCTAACCGTTGATTTGGTAACAGACATCTAGGATTAGAGCTTGGGTAACGTTTCGATGCGGGATTAACTCGGACCGCTGATCGGATAAGGGAGGGTCATGATTAGATCTAGATGATGGGATACATCTGGCCGTAGATCGAGGATCCTGCGGCTGTTAGCGCATACAGGTTCTATGGGATGTAGATGTATTCGGGTCCGTTCGGATTAGATCGGACGACCCAGACTCCACGATACCCCTTCGTGGGTACATTTTACAAAAGAGACCCCATAGAAATTTGATATCAACCCGCGGTCCGGCGCCACTCTGTACTGAGTCTCACGCTTCTTGCGGGAAACCCCTGCTATTTTCTGGATTCATGCGCCCAGTCCAGTAAATAGAAAATCTAGGAAAAGGAAATGAAAATCTATTTTTAATATAAAAATAATGGCTAGAGTTTGTTTAATTCATATAAAATCCATTTTAACTCCTTTTTAGCCCATTCCAGTTCCTGTAATTTTGTAATAATATTGTTCATCACATTGTGTCTTTGTTTTGACATGAGAACCATATTAAAAATTTATCTCTTAACTGATCTCGTATGAAATACATAAAACCTTCGGAAATTCATAACTAATTGATTTCTAATTGGCTCGTTCCAGTTGCGTTAGCTTCGTATAAATATTTACTATGCAGTGACAACATCAATTATTCCATGTCGCATACTTTTATATTTATCCTATATCTACTAGACTACCTCTTCTAAATCAAATTTAACCTGTCCATAATTATAATATGATTAAAGCATGATCTCTAGTCAAGCTATACTTAAAATTTAAGTTGAGTTAATTATTTATGAAATAATCTCTCATATGATATGTACTAACCAATTTATATAGTTTAGTAGTTTAAACACATAGATCTTCTATAAAATCATAACTCCTTAATCGTAACTCCGAATTTAGTGATTCTCGTTCCCACGATCTCGTAGCGACGCGTAGATCATTATTATGCAGTTTGTTCTTATGTTTGGTGTGTTGTTAATTTTTTCTATACCATGTTTGTTTGTATTGCTATGACTAGCAGTGAGGTCACGAGAACCTGAAGATCATCTTGGTACCTGGAATCTCAAGTCCCAGGCAAGTGGTGCCCTTGTTCACTTTCATTTTCCCGATAATGTCCTTTATTATCACTTATTCATGCATAGGTTTAATTTTGATGGGACCCAATAGGTCACCCTAGTCTACTAATCTTGTTACCTTGTTTACCCCTAAATCATTTGGGTAGTTTTGCTATTGCTCTATATGGTTTTGGAATTAATACTACATTATGTCCAAATTCTAATTATTCTGTTATTTTGTTTATGTTCATGTCAAGATCATTATATTTTTAACTAAAACATAGAGCTTAACTTGAGAAACACGTGCCACCACAAGGGTGGAATGGGACGCCCTTGGCTAACTAACTAGGAAAGCTAGTGGAAAACTATGGCGGAACTGCCCGAATTATTCCAACTTAAGTGCCTAAGTCCCGCCTTAGAGGCTAGACCACACTTAAATGGGAATAACCCGTCAATCCCTTGGATCTAGTCCGACAAGGCCACTGACAGGATCAAGTACCACAATCTCACTCGATGGTGAGTCACAGAGCAAATACAATAAAGCATAAAACCATACATGTAAGAGTATTAAATTATTACATCACCATCGGAGTTTTGCAAAAGTAGTCATCATTGTTCGAAGTGCAGCGAAATAAAACTAATGGTAAATAAACAGAGAGATGGGGAAGCCTGTCCCATCACTCCTCATGCTCCTCCTCAGCCAAGGTAGGGTCCCACTCGACAGTCCAACCCGGTGGCAAGATGGACGACCAAGTCACTCCAGCAACCATGTCCTCCAGAGAACCTGTAAAAAATTATGCCACAAGCAAGGCTGAGTATACTAATACTCAGCTAGACTTACCCGGTGTGAGGAGTCTACTCCTCTACCTCTAGACATGCAGATGTTTGGCTGTGGGGTTGGGTTGCCAAAAGCACTAGCTGAGTTTCTAAGTCAAGTTTTAACTTTGCCAATTTAAGTGTGACTCTCTTAAGGCTAAATGTGTACTATCTATTCATACATAGTAGCAAACATTATTCGCAATCAACATCTTATATCAACTCATCATATTTCCACTTGTTACTCAATGCAGTACAATGGATCAAGTAGTCTCATTAGCTGCGAGAAGCAGACGATTCGAATCGAGTTTTATCCTTGCAAGGTAAACCTAAACACACGACATGGCGAGGCACTCCGTCCCCACACACATCAACCGTCCCCATCGATCCCCTAGCAACAGATCA
This sequence comes from Zea mays, assembly GCF_902167145.1. Taxonomy (NCBI): domain Eukaryota; kingdom Viridiplantae; phylum Streptophyta; class Magnoliopsida; order Poales; family Poaceae; genus Zea; species Zea mays. The sequence continues at coordinate 97,139,221 of NC_050097.1, read as the reverse complement.
GGGCTCACCGCCTTGGCGTACAATGCCTCACTAACCCCGACTGTCGTCGTGCAGTGACCGCACTTGTACCCACCATAACCGGAATGGGAGACCACATCTCAGGTCGCGTGAGGGGTAAAGTCTGTGGGCTGGTTCACTCAAGTACTAGGCTTACCGATTTACCATATTTCTCGGTATGTGTTTAGTACATTCAAACGCTTGACACAGGTATCCACACGTTAATCCTTATTCCCATTTCATCTCGTAGACAACCAATCCCCATGGATTGTTGTCCCCAGACTAGCATCATTATGATATGGAAGTGGGTACAACCAATTTCCTGACCTCGCGCGAGTGCTAGAAAAATCACTCGACTTCTACCGAGATCCTAATTAATAAAGCAGCTACTCGACCTAGCATACTAGTATTCATCTCAACAGGATTCCTGAGATCATGCAACTAGGGTTTCAAACAACTCCTACACCTAAGTGCACAATCAATCCTACAATCATTAAGTATATTAAAATAGCATAAATAACAGGTTATGCATAAACCGGGGCTTGCCTTCCAAGGCTGTGGCAGGCAGATCCTCTGGTGCAGGCTCGGGTGCTGGATCCGGGGCTACCTCCTGAGCAGCTCCTTGCTCCGGCACGAGGACGTACTCTCCGTCAGCGAGGTTACATTCTATCGAAAGGCAATGAATATGTATGTCATGATTATGCAGGATTTAATAACATTATGCTAAAGGAAGAAAAACTAAGTTACTGAGTAACTTGGGGTTTTCTTGGTCATACGGGGCTTTTAGTGGTTTAGGCTTATCACTCTAGGTTTAGGTTTTTGTTAAGGATAAGCATATAGGATTGGTATTTCCTTATTATAATTTAGTGAACAATTTACAAGGGTTTTAGGATGACACCATTTCCCATTATTCATTTTCCTTTCTTTATTTTCTATTTATGAATTCTAGTGTAGGTTTGAACTACAACATTGGTTTAACTTTTTCCAAAAATTTTGTAAAAATTACAGTGGCTTGCCTTTGGTCAATATAGCTTATCCTAGGACTTTGGGGTTCAATTGAAAAAAGGCTATGCTCTAGACAAAAATAACAAGAGTGGTGTAAATGGGCCACTTTGCACTACAACTCTTAATTAGGGGTGGGTTATGTCCTAAACGTTATTTTTGTTGGTATCTAATAGTAATAATAAGCTTCTGTGCCAAAGATCACAGAAAGCTAAGGGGTGGTTATTTAGTTATGATTTTCTAAAGTTTAATGCCAAAAAGGCACTTTCTACTACATTGTTATTTGAAAAATGTCAAACAGCAGATTTCATATTTTTCCTAAGTTCTTAATAACAAAACATTAACTATCCCAAGGGTTGGGGTGTTTTCACCTTGACCTTTTTTCCGCCTCAAGTACCAAATCTGGCCCAAATATTTCTCTTTCCTCTGCTTGAGACCAATTCAGCGGGGTCCTACACCTTCTCCCATATAAGGCTTCAAAAGGTGCCATCTTTAGACTGGACTGATAGATGTTATTATAAGAAAACTCTGCCAAAGATAGACACTTGTCCCAATCCTTTCTGTAGTGTAGTGCACATGCCCGCAACATGTCTTCCAAAATCTGGTTTACCCTTTCTGTCTGGCCATCGGTTTGGGGATGGTATGTTGAGCTTCGTATTACCTGGGTCCCAAGTGATTCTTGCAGCTGTTCCCAAAAGCGTGTCACGAACAGTGCTCCTCTGTCAGACACAATGGTCTTCGGAATACCATGCAATCGCACTATTTGATCAACATAAATTTCCGCATACTTCTCTGTCTTGTGGGTGGTATGCACTGGTAAGAAATGAGCAGTCTTGGTCAATCTGTCCACAATAACCCAAATGGAATCTTGGTGCCTGGAAGTATTGGGCAATCCTACGATAAAGTCCATGCAAATGTCCTCCCATTTCCAAGATGGTATGGGAAGGGGTTGCAAAGGGCCTGCTGCCTTCAAATGACTAGCTTTGATCCTCTGGCAGGTGTCACACTCGGATATGTACTTGGCAATCTCCCTTTTCATTCTGGTCCACCAATATAAAGATCTGAGATCATGATACATTTTGTTGCTACCAGGGTGCATGGAGAATTTGGAAAGCTGGGCTTCATCCAATATCTTCTTTCTAAGCTCAGGGTCCTTGGGAACAACCAATCGATCTCCAAACCATAGAATTCCCTTGCTGTCCTGACGGAAGCACTTGTATTTCTCTGCCTACTGCTTGATCATTTCTTTGGTAACCTGAACACCCTTGTCTTCAATCTGGACCCTGACTATTTGCTCTTGCAATGTGGGCTCCACCGAGATATAGTTTAAATCACCTGAAGAAACAACTTCCAGGTTTAGCTTGCACAATTCATCACATAGGGTGGTAACTCTTGCATCCATGCTCATACAATTGCACTGGGCCTTTCTGCTCAAGGCATCGGCCACAACATTGGCTTTACCAGGGTGGTAATGCACCTCCAAATCATAGTCCTTGATTAATTCTAACCATCTCCTCTGCCTCATGTTAAGGTCTGCCTGAGTGAAAATGTATTTGAGGCTCTTGTGATCAGTGTAAATGTTACAGTGAGCTCCCATCAAGTAGTGTCTCCATATCTTGAGAGCATGAACCACAGCTGCCAACTCCAGATCATGTGTAGGGTAGTTCTGCTCATGGGGTCTGAGTGCTCGGAAAGCATAAGCAATTACTCTGTTATCTTGCATTAAGACACATCCCAATCCTGTACCGGAAGCATCACAAATAAACTTCAAAGGGCTTGGTGTTGTCAGGTTGAGCCAGCACTGGGGCAGTTGTCAAGTGTTGCCTTAGTGTATGAAAAGCATCTTCGCACTTCTGGCTCCAATCATATTTGGCTCCCTTTTTTAACAGTTCAGTCATTGGTTTGGCAATTCTGGAGAAATCCGGAATAAATCGTCGATAATACCCTGCTAATCCCAGAAAACTCCGAATCTGCCTCCTGTAGTCGGGGGTTTCCAATCCATTACCTCTTGTACCTTCTCAGGATCAACTAATATCCCATCCTGATAAATTGTGTGACCCAAGAATTTAATCTCCTTCAGCCAGAATTCACATTTAGACAACTTGGCATACAACTGATGATCACGCAGCCTCTGAAGTACAGTATGCAAATGCTTGGTGTGCTCGGCTTCATTCTTGGAATACACCAGAATATCGTCAATAAAAACGACCACAAATTTGTCTAGCTCTGGCATGAATACTGAGTTCATCAAGTACATAAAATAAGTCGGGGCATTGGTCAGCCCAAAAGACATCACCAAAAATTCATAGAGCCCATATCTGGTAGAGAAAGCCGTCTTGGGAATATCACTGGCACCACCAAAAATTCATAGAGCCCATATCTAGTAGAGAAAGCCATCTTGGGAATATCACTGGCACGGATCTTGATCTGATGGTAACCCGAGCGAAGGTCTATTTTGGAGAATACCTTGGCTCTCACCAACTGATCGAACAAAACATCAATGTGGGGCAGTGGGTATTTGTTCTTGATGGTCACAGCATTGAGAGGGCGGTAGTCAACACACATTCTCAAACTCTCATCCTTTTTCTTCACGAATAAGGCAGGACATCCCCAAGGTGAAGTACTTGGGCAAATAAACCCCTTGTCCAACAACTCCTGCAGTTGCTTTTTCAATTCTGCCAATTCCGCGGGAGGCATCCTATAAGGTCTCTTGGAGATAGGAGCAGTCCCGGGTTGCAATTCAATGGCGAACTCAATGTCTCGGTCAGGTGGCATCCCGGGCAATTCATCCGGAAAAACATCTGGGTAGTCACAGACCAATGGGATCTTTTCCACTAGGGATTCTATCATAACGAAGGCACAAGAACGGGTGCATCCCTGGTCGGGCAAATATAGTGTAGTTTCACCACAAGTTGGTGAGTGCACCTCAATGGCCCTAGCTGCAATATCAATAACTGCTTGGTGCCTGGTTAACCAGTCAGTTCCCAATATAATATCCACGCTATCCAAACCCAAAATGAGGAGGGTGGTTTTAATTATTAGACTACCAAACTTTATGGGCACATGTCTGTTGACTTGATAGTTGGCAACCCTGCCTCCTGGCGTCGAAATTGTGATACCCCCATTGGTGTGGTGAAAAGGCAATTGACACTTGGCACTAAATTTGGCACTGATAAAGCTGTGTGATGCACCAGAATCAAAAATAATAATAGCAGGATAATTCAAAACTGTAAAGATACCAGTCATGACGGGTGCTCCCTCTAGAATATCAGCCATGGTGGTGAAGTTCAGCCTGCCTTGCCTCACTTGCACCTTCTGTCTCTTGCCTTGATTCTGATTAACCGTCTGCCCCTGCCTCTGCTGGTTCCTGGGGCAATTCTTGGCATAATGTCCGGTGTTGCAGCATGTGAAACACCTGTTGTCATTTGCCTGGCGATACTGCTGCTGCTGTTGATTGTTCCTTTGAGCTGGAAACTGAGTACGGTTGGGTGCCTGCTGCTACTGCTGTGGTCGGATCACCCATCGTCCTTGCTGCTGCTGAGGTCCCCTGCTCTGAGTGTCAGACACAATCCTGAAGCGCTGTGGCTGAGCTGAGGGTCCTGCCACAGGGGTCTTCCTCTTCTTTTCTGCCTGACGAGCTGTGATATAGTCCTCCTGGGAGATGGCCATGTTGACCAACTCATTGTAGCTGTTGGCCCTGACGGTATTGAGACGGTCACGGAGCTTAGTGCTGAGCCCCCTCCTGAACCTATCTCTCTTCTTCTCGTCCGTATCTGCATGATATCTAGCATACTGGCACAGGTCATTAAAAGCCTGAGCGTACTGCAATACTGTCCTGTTGCCCTAAGTGAGTGCCAGAAACTCGTTGAGCTTTCGGTCCATAATCCCGGCTGGTATGTGGTGTCCCCTGAAAGCTGCCTTAAACTCTCTCCATTCCACCTCTCGGTCATCTGGCTGCATGGCAAGAAAATGGTCCCACCAAGTCCTTGCAGGCCCGCGAAGCTGCTGGGTGGCGAACCTGACCTTAGTGACCTCTGAGCAAATTCCATGGAGTAGCAGGAATTTGGATTCCACTACTTTCAACCACACATCTGCATCAAGTGGGTCCTCTGCCCTAGTGAATAATGGTGGCTGGGTACTGAGGAACTCCTGGTAGGTAGCTGCCGCGGGGTGACGCTGATGATCTCCACCACCATAGTGCTGAGGTGGTGGCTGACGATGAGCTAGCTGCCTCAAGATCTCATTCTGCTGAGCCATTAGCTCCTGCAGAGTGGGAGGCGGTGGCGGCGGTGGAGGAACGCGCTCATTCTGGCCACGACGCGCTCTCCCGGCCATCTGAAAAATCACATATATCCTCAATAACACATCTTCAAGTTTACAGTTTACTCGCGGCGAAAGAGTCAAAAGGCGAATTGATAGATTCTGACATAAACATAAAGGATTTAAAAAGGCATAAACATTTTCTTCCCAATTTAAAATTGTCATCATCCATCAACCATGCTTCCAAAAGAGTTTATCACGATTACATCAATGGTCACAAAAAGACTCAACTCTATCTAGCCTAGTACCCCAAGGGTGCAAAAGTTAAGCTAGCTGTGAGGAGTCCTACCATCGCCGACTTCTAACCCTACTCCTGATACCTAATGGGCGAACGAGGCAACACTCGACTCGGGGGAAGGTGGTCTCCCTGAGCCAGCAGTGTCCAAGCTGGAGGCAGGCTCCTCTCCTCCCTCAATGTCGACGTCCTCGTTGGCCTCCATATCCTGGATCTCCTGGTGATGCATATCCAGGTGCTCATTCGCCTCGGCAAGCTGCTGCTGGGTGTTAATAAGCTGATCTTCGAGAACCTCGATGGTGTTCTCCCTGGTCCCCACTAATTCCTCTAGCTCTTGGATCTCATTGGATAGCTGCTAATTTTCACCATTCATTTCCCCCTTCTTTATTTTCTATTTATGAATTCTAGTGTGGGTTTGAACTACAACAGTGGTTTAACTTTTTCCAAAAAATTTGTAAAAATTACAGTGGGTTACCATTGGTCACTATAGTCTGTTCTATGAATTTGAGGTCCAGAATAAAAAGTGTATGCCCTGGACAAAAATAACAAAAGTTAGGCAATGGGGGTCACTTTGCACTACAACTTTAAACTAGGGGTGGGTTCTGTCCTAAGGGTCATTTTTGGTTGGTATCTAATAGTAATCACATGCTTCTGTGCCAAAAATCACAGAAGGTAAATTGGTGGTTATTTAGTTGTGATTTTCTAAAGTTTAATGTCAAAAAGGCACTTTCTACTATCTTGTTATTTAAAAAATGTCAAACAGCAGATTTCATATTTTTCCTATGTTCTTAATAACAAAACATTAATTATCCCAAGGTTTGGGGTGTTTTCACCTTGGAGTTATTTTTCTAGGGTTTGAGGTCACTATAGTCTGTTCTATGAATTTGAGGTCCAGAATAAAAAGTGTATGCCCTGGACAAAAATAACAAAAGTTAGGCAATGGGGGTCACTTTGCACTACAACTTTAAACTAGGGGTGGGTTCTGTCCTAAGGGTCATTTTTGGTTGGTATCTAATAGTAATCACATGCTTCTGTGCCAAAAATCACAGAAGGTTAATTGGTGGTTATTTAGTTGTGATTTTCTAAAGTTTAATGTCAAAAAGGCACTTTCTACTATCTTGTTATTTAAAAAATGTCAAACAGCAGATTTCATATTTTTCCTATGTTCTTAATAACAAAACATTAATTATCCCAAGGTTTGGGGTGTTTTCACCTTGGAGTTATTTTTCTAGGGTTTGAGGTCACTATAGTCTGTTCTATGAATTTGAGGTCCAGAATAAAAAGTGTATGCCCTGGACAAAAATAACAAAAGTTAGGCAATGGGGGTCACTTTGCACTACAACTTTAAACTAGGGGTGGGTTCTGTCCTAAGGGTCATTTTTGGTTGGTATCTAATAGTAATCACATGCTTCTGTGCCAAAAATCACAGAAGGTTAATTGGTGGTTATTTAGTTGTGATTTTCTAAAGTTTAATGTCAAAAAGGCACTTTCTACTATCTTGTTATTTAAAAAATGTCAAACAGCAGATTTCATATTTTTCCTATGTTCTTAATAACAAAACATTAATTATCCCAAGGTTTGGGGTGTTTTCACCTTGGAGTTATTTTTCTAGGGTTTTTCTAAGTTTTCCTTATTTTCTTAAAATAAAAGTATCCCAATTAATTTATACTAAACCAGGGTATAATAAATTTTTCTAGTGAACTATACTGAATAAGTAGACTAACAAAAATATGGGTGCTCCCTGGTTCTTTATTTAAACCTCCATTAATATTTTCTCTAACTTTAGGCTAAAAAGGATTTAAATGGTAAACTCTACCTTAACTGGGTGTACAGAGGGGTTTGTTATTTTTAAACAGGTTAGAAAGTGATTAGGTACTTCTCCAAATTTTCTTAGCCTCAGTCTAACAGTGTAACTATTTTTCCTCTTATTATTTAGCTTTTGGTCAAATCAATATTTAAATCAAAACCTTAAAGTTTTCTGTAACACTTAGGGTTTTATATTTTTCTTAAGTAGTTTACATTATCTGAGGTCTGGCAAAATTGGTTTGACTCGATTTGGGTGAACAAAACAGAAGATATGAATTATTCAAGTTCTGTTTGAATTTAAATCAGTTTAATAAAAAGGTTTCCTAGAAAAACCACTTTGCACCGAAGACCTCGGGTTCTTTCCAAACTAATCCTCTCAGTTATACCCCTGTGCTACTATTCCCCTGAGTCACTGACAATGCACAAAACCCCCTAGCCTTTTCTTCTTCTCCCCCGCGGTCCCTCCCCAGGTTTAAACAGTACCCGCGGAAAAGAAAAGGGCGGCGCGGCTTACCGGCGGCAAGAGAGGTCCGGCGAGGGGCGGGGTCGGCTCCGGGAGGTCCTGGCGGTCACAACGGTGTACGGCTCGATGGCGGAGGTGGCCGGAATCGTCCGGTCCACGTGAGCAGGCGGGTGATCTCGTCGGCGGCGGGTGTTCCGGCTAAACCACGGCGATCTAGTTCAATCAAATGGCACGATGAGCTTCACGGGGTGACGTAGAGGCTACGTGCACAAGGAATCGAAGAATGGAGCAGAGTATTACTCGGTCCACGTGCGCCGGCGGGGTTCTGAACTCCGGCGAGCATGATTGCGCTTTTCCGGTGGCGGGGGTCCTCGTTTTAAGCCTTGGCAAGCTTTACGGCCTCCCAGGGAAGCTACCTAGGGCTTCGATCGAGCGGAGGTGGACAGGGAATGGTTCGGCCATGGTGGTTGTCCTTGGGCGGCTCTGGCGGGTCGTGGAGAGGTCGCCGGAGCTATGGGCGAGCTCCAGGGAGTTTGGCGCGAGGCAAAGGATGCAATGGGGAAGACAGCCGAGCTCTGGGACGGGCTTTATAGCCATGGCGCGGGCGTGGTCACGGGCGGCCGCGGGCGCGCGGGGGTTCGCGCACGGGCGTGCTCTGAGCGCGCCCCCCGAGTGTCAGCCCGTGTCGAACACGTGGGAGCTTACTTCTGCCATGGTTCAACGGTGGATTTGAGCACCTTAGCGTGCATATCTTGGCAAAACCATTGTGTACGGTCTCTTCCCTGCTCCATATCCTACCTTTTTGATGTGAGTTCCAAGCCAAGATACGGTCGGGGTAGGGAGATAGAGGGGTGAGAAGTTGCCTATGTCATAGCTGTCCAAACCGGGACAAAAGCTATGCCAAGTCGTGTCAAACGACTTAGGGTAGGGGTCAACTTTCTCCAGGGTATTTTAGAGGTAATTTGGCGCCACTTTGTCAATTGGGTCAAATTGTTTTGAAGTTTGAATGAGGGTGAACATGTGTGATCTTTGGCCAAGGGTTGGTTTTGGACTTAGAAAAATCCTGATTTTTCCTTTGTGCTCAACCCTTTGGTGAACCTTTTGGGGCTTTTCTGAATTCTTTTTGGGGTCACTTTCTTACTATTATTTGTAGGGTATTAAGGGTACTACAACTTTTATAAATGGCCCAAGTCATGATCATGGGGTTTTCATAACCTTTTGGGTTATACTTACTTATAGTGCTCCACTTGTTCAAGGGGTTTGAATTAGGGTTTGGGGCAAAACTCCCCATTATATGTGCATGATAAGTTAGGGTATGATATCTAAGATGGGTTGTACTTGCTTAGGACCTTGAGTTCCAAGTTTGAGGTGCTTTGCTCTATTTCAACCACATGTGATGATGGGCCTAGCTTGTGTAGTCTTAAGTGAAAACCCTAAGTAACACCTGAGGTGTTACAGCAACGTCCTCCCGTAGACTTACGGGCGGTGAGCCTACGGCGAGCTATCTGTTACAATGTTAGATGGGTGAGAATTAGGGTGAGAATGTTTTTATTGGTTAATAGCGCAGACAAAGCCCCTACCCTATCTTCAAAAAGAGGAGTGATGCAATAAATGAACAAGATGATGATTATGCCATTGCATGCACGTAACTTACGACCTCACAACCTATTCATGTTAACGTAATAAGCGGTGGCATACCCGTTCACTCGTTATTGCGCAACTAAACGAACTACTCGCATCAAGGTTAGTGTACCTGCAGAAAAAGTTCATTCCAGCCCATCTCCCTGATGTGACAATGGTAACTGAAAAACCACACATCTGCATCAAGTGGGTCCTCTGCCCTGGTGAATAATGGTGGCTGGGTACTGAGGAACTCCTGGTAGGTAGCTACCGCGGGGTGACGCTGATGATCTCCACCACCATAGTGCTGAGGTGGCGGCTGACGCTGAGCTAGCTGCCTCAAGATCTCATTCTGCTGAGCCATTAGCTCCTGCAGAGTGGGAGGCGGTGGCGGCGGTGGAGGAACGCGCTCATTCTGGCCACGACGCGCTCTCCCGGCCATCTGAATAATCCCGGCTGGTATGTGGTGTCCCCTGAAAGCTGCCTTAAACTCTCTCCATTCCACCTCTCGGTCATCTGGCTGCATGGTAAGAAAATGGTCCCACCAAGTCCTTGCAGGCCCGCGAAGCTGCTGGGTGGCGAACCTGACCTTAGTGACCTCTGAGCAAATTCCATGGAGTAGCAGGAATTTGGATTCCACTACTCTCAACCACACATCTGCATCAAGTGGGTCCTCTGCCCTGGTGAATAATGGTGGCTGGGTACTGAGGAACTCCTGGTAGGTAGCTACCGCGGGGTGACGCTGATGATCTCCACCACCATAGTGCTGAGGTGGCGGCTGACGCTGAGCTAGCTGCCTCAAGATCTCATTCTGCTGAGCCATTAGCTCCTGCAAAGTGGGAGGCGGTGGCGGCAGTGGAGGAACGCGCTCATTCTGGCCACGACGCGCTCTCCCGGCCATCTGAAAAATCACATATATCCTCAATAACACATCTTCAAGTTTACGGTTTACTCGCGGCGAAAGAGTCAAAAGGCGAATTGATAGATTCTGACATAAACATAAAGGATTTAAAAAGGCATAAACATTTTCTTCCCAATTTAAAACTGTCATCATCCATCAACATGCTTCCAAAAGAGTTTATCACGATTACATCAATGGTCACAAAAAGACTCAACTCTATCTAGCCTAGTACCCCAAGGGTGCAAAAGTTAAGCTAGCTATGAGGAGTCCTACCATCACCGACTTCTAACCCTACTCCTGATACCTAATGGGCGAACGAGGCAACACTCGACTCGGGGGAAGGTGGTCTCCCTGAGCCAGCAGTGTGCAAGCTAGAGGCAGGCTCCTCTCCTCCCTCAATGTCGACGTCCTCGTTAGCCTCCATATCCTAGATCTCCTGGTGATGCATATCCAGGTGCTCATTCGCCTCGACAAGCTGCTGCTGGGTGTTAATAAGCTGATCTTCGAGAACCTCGATGGTGTTCTCCCTGGTCCCCACTAATTCCTCCAGCTCTTGGATCTCATTGGATAGCTGCTCCACCTGCAAGTCCTTTTCCACCATCTCAGTGGACAAATCAACCACGAGCTCCTCTCTGTTGTCCAGGGTGATCTTTGTTGCCTCCAACAATGCCATCAGATGGGACATTGCTTCACCACGCATCACTTGTAGACGGTACAGGGCATTCATGCACCGTACTGTCAAGTGAGCAGTCTGACCTGGGTAGATAGCCCAGATGTCCTTGGCATGCTCCACCCGATCCTTCCACATTGGGTCGTCCTCCCTCTCCGCGGGGAACAAGCCAATGGGGTGGGTGGACAGCTCCAAGGTGTGGAATCCGCAGAAAGTGGTCAACCCGTGCAGAGCAATTGCTTCAATCGTGTCCTTAGCCCGGTATCCAAAGGACTCAGAGTCCAGTGAACGCCAGCCTGGCTGCAGGGGATGAGGCTCCAAGGTCATCCTCACCCTACAGCGGGGCACTAGGTGCTTCTCGAACTGCTGCACTGTGTACTGAGGAGGTGTTGTGTATCCGCCCCCCTGAAGTACCTCCCACAAAATGCGGGGAAAGCCCTCTCGTGCAAGCCCATCAGTGTGGGACAGTGCATTCCCGTCGTCTGAGGATCCGTGGGAAGTCATCTGTGTACGGTTAAGCGTAAGTAAAAGAAAAAGAATTATAAAAAAGAACAAGAAAAATAAGACTCAGCTTCTCTCCAACAATAAAAATGGTATTGGGGTACTTAGTTGGTCATCATTTTGTATTTAAGTCTTTACTCAATTATCCATTTGCTTAATTAAGAATGCATGCATGCTCGTCCTAAATGACCTCACATCAATAAAAAGGAAATAGGGAAGAACTCCCATCCCTTATAGTAGCCCGTAGGGCTTAAACACTTAGCCACCTAGCTACCCCTCTATCATCCTAAGGCTTCATGTCCTAGGTCTATCCTGATCGTCCTACGATCTATCCAACATTGTTTCTATCAATTTTTACTTCGGAAAAGGATGGTATTTATATTTTATTGATTCCTCTGTGGTGGTACAAGCTCCGATACCAGCTGTGGCGGAACTGCCCGAATTATTCCAACTTAAGTGCCTAAGTCTCGCCTTAGAGGCTAGACCACACTTAAATGGGAATAACCCGTCAATCCCTCGGATCTAGTCCGACAAGGCCACTGACAGGATCAAGTACCACAATCTCACTCGATGGTGAGTCACAAAGCAAATACAATAAAGCATAAAACCATGCATGTAAGAGTATTAAATTATTACATCACCATCAGAGTTTTGCAAAAGTAGTCATCATTGTTCGAAGTGCAGCAGAATAAAACTAACGGTAAATAAACAGAGAGATGGGGAAGCCTGTCCCATCACTCCTCATGCTCCTGCTCAGCCGAGGTAGGGTCCCACTCGACAGTCCAACCCGGTGGCAAGATGGATGGCCAAGTCACTCCAGCAACCATGTCCTCCAGAGAACCTGTAAAAAATTATGCCACAAGCAAGGCTGAGTATACTAATACTCAGCTAGACTTACCCGGTGTGAGGAGTCTACTCCTCTACCTCTAGACATGCAGCTGTTTGGCTGTGGGGTTGGGTTGCCAAAAGCACTAGCTGAGTTTCTAAGTCAAGTTTTAACTTTGCCAATTTAAGTGTGACTCTCTTAAGGCTAAATGTGTACTATCTATTCATACATAGTAGCAAAAATTATTCGCAATCAACATCTTATATCAACTCATCATATTTCCACTTGTTACTCAATGCAGTACAATGGATCAAGTAGTCTCATTAGCTGCGAGAAGCAGACGATTCGAGTCGAGTTTTATCCTTGCAAGGTAAACCTAAACACACGATGTGGCGAGGCACTCCGTCCCCACACACATCAACCATCCCCATCGATCCCCTGGCAACAGATCAGGGCTCACCGCCTTAGCGTACATTGCCTCACTGACCCCGACTGCCGTCGTGCAGTGACCGCACTTGTACCCACCATAACCGGAATGGGAGACCACGTCTCAGGTTGCGTGAGGGGTAAAGTCTGCGGGCAGGTTCACTCAAGTACTAGGCTTACCGATTTACCATATTTCTCGGTATGTGTTTAGTACATTCAAATGCTTGACACAGGTATCCGCACGTTAATCCTTATTCCCATTTCATCTCGTAGACAACCAATCCCCATGGATTGTTGTCCCCAGACTAGCATCATTATGATATGGAAGTGGGTACAACCAATTTCCTGACCTCGCGCGAGTGCTAGAAAAATCACTCGACTTCTAACGAGATCCTAATTAATAAAGCAGCTACTCGACCTAGCATACTAGTATTCATCTCAACAGGATTCCTGAGATCATGCAACTAGGGTTTCAAACAACTCCTACACCTAAGTGCACAATCAATCCTACAACCATTAAGTATATTAAAATAGCATAAATAACAGGTTATGCATAAACCGGGGCTTGCCTTCCAAGGCTGTGGCAGGCAGATCCTCTGGTGCAGGCTCGGGTGCTGGATCCGGGGCTACCTCCTGAGCAGCTCCTTGCTCCGGCACGAGGACGTACTCTCCGTCAGCGAGGTTATAGTCTATCGAAAGGCAATGAATATGTATGTCATGATTATGCAGGATTTAATAACATTATGCTAAAGGAAGAAAAACTAAGTTACTGAGTAACTTGGGGTTTTCTTGGTCATACGGGGCTTTTAGTGGTTTAGGCTTGTCACTCTAGGTTTAGGTTTTTGTTAATGATAAGCATATAGGATTGGTATTTCCTTATTATAATTTAGTGAACAATTTACAAGGGTTTTAGGATGACACCATTTCCCATTATTCATTTTCCTTTCTTTATTTTCTATTTATGAATTCTAGTGTAGGTTTGAACTACAACATTGGTTTAACTTTTTCCAAAACTTTTGTAAAAATTTCAGTGGCTTGCCTTTGGTCAATATAGCTTATCCTAGGACTTTGAGGTTCAATTGAAAAAGGCTATGCTCTAGACAAAAATAACAAGAGTGGTGTAAATGGGCCACTTTGCACTACAACTCTTAATTTGGGGTGGGTTCTGTCCTAAAGGTTATTTTTGTTGGTACCTAATAGTAATAATAAGCTTCTGTGCCAAAGATCACAGAAAGCTAAGGGGTGGTTATTTAGTTATGATTTTCTAAAGTTTAATGCCAAAAAGGCACTTTCTACTACATTGTTATTTGAAAAATGTCAAACAGCAGATTTCATATTTTTCCTAAGTTCTTAATAACAAAACATTAACTATCCCAAGGGTTGGGGTGTTTTCACCTTGGGGTTATTTTTGTAGGGTTTTTCTAAGTTTTCCTTGTTTTCTTAAAATAAAAGGTATCCTATTTATTTTATACTAAACCAGGGTATCATAGATTTTTCTAGTGAACTACTTTAAATAAGTACCCTTAACAAAAATAGGAGTACCCCCTGGTTCATTATTTAAATCACCTTTTCTATTTTTCTTAACCTTAAGCACATTGTAAAATAAATGGCAAAAACTAACTTAATGGGGTGGACAGAGAGGTTTAGCATTTTTAAACAGGTCAGTAGGTGGACATAAACTTCTCCAAATTTTTCTAACCCTAGTCAAATAGTGCAACTATTTTTCTTCCTATTATTTAGCTTTTGGCCAAAACAATAATTAAATCAGAACCCTAAAGTTTTCTGTAGTACATAAGGGTTTTATATTTTTCCTAAGTAGTTTACATTATTTAAAGTCTGACAAAATTGGTTTGACTAAATTTGGATGAATAAAACAGAAGTTATGGATTATTCAAGTTCTGTCAAAATTTAAAGCAGATTTAAATAAAGGTTTCCTGGAAAACTACTTTGCACCGAGGACCCTGGGTTTAATCCAAATCAACCCACTCAATTCTACCCCTGCGCCACTATTCCCCTGAGTCACTGACAGTTCAGAAATCCCCCTGACCTTTCCTTCTTCTTTCCCGAGGTCCTTCCCCTAATGTAAATAGTACCCGCGGGAAAGAAAAGGACGACGCGGCTTACCGGCGGCGAGAGAGGTCCGGCGAGGGGCAGGGTTGGCTCGGGGAGGCTCTGACGGTCACAACGATGTACGGCTCGACGGCGGGGATGGCCGGAATCGCTCGGTCCACGTGCGCAGGCGGGTGTCCTCGTCGGCGGCAGGTGTGCCGGCCAAATCACGGCGATCTAGTTCAATCCAATGGCACGGTGAGCTTCATGAGGTGATGTAGAGGCTATCTGTGCATTGAATCGAAAAATGGCGCAGTGGCTTACACGGTCTACGCTTGCCGGCGGTCGGAGGGAGTCCGGCGACCGTGGACTAGCCTCTCCGGCGAAGCAGACTTCGATTCCTCGCTCGGGGAGCTTCACCGATGTGTGCTCAGTCCTCTCCGAGGGTCGGACGGGGCTGGGAAGGGCTTGGTTGGCCGGTCTACGGTGGCAGGGGCTCGAGTGGCCGCGGACACGCCGTGCACGGGCAAACGCCGGTGAGTTTGAGCTCCGGTGAGGTTGAGCGTGGGCGGAAGGGTATGGTCGACGCCTGAGTGGGCTTTATATGCGCGGGTGCACACGGGGGACACTGGCGCGGCTCGGCGCGGCGCGGGGTCGGGCGCGTGTGATGAAGACATCCACACTACTGATGCATCTATACCAATACAAGTACCAATTTCTGGTCCCATTACTCGCGCTCGTGCTCGTCAACTCAACCATCAGGTGATTACACTCTTGAGTTCATGTCCATCATATTTAGACCATGGAGACCCGTGCACTCTTGTTTTGCTTAGGAATCAGGGAGAAGACCGAAAGGGAAAAGGATTTGAACATGCTGGATTCGGACTGCAGAAGAACACCAACTTGTGACGGTCACCACGGTCAGATGCGGGCTCGGATTGGAATGTTCAAGCACAACATGGAAAGCTTATCAAGTCTACTTTCATATGGATCCGGAATTATAGTCATATCTGTTCTGAGGCCGCCGTAATCATTGTTTTCTTACCGAGACATTTCCTGCCTTTTCTGCCCATGGTGCTGCGTCACCCTATTTTGGCCCAATGGGTCGTGTATCAAGTTAGGTCCATTAGGGACGCATCCTAGGGTTGCAGCACGACCCCAATACCCTTGTGGTCGTCCTCCCATGTTTATAAACCCCCTAGCCGCCACCAAGAACAGCGGGTTTTGTTTAGATCAAGTTTAGCTCTCGCTACTTGCTTGCAAGCGCGCGTGCTAGTTCAGCCGCCCGTCTTCTTGTCTTTGGAACCCCACCATATTGTAGTTTGATCTTTAAACCTACATTTAGATCTGGTAATTCAGTACTTGTTCTACTTGTTCTTGCTAGTTCTTCGATTGCTTGCAGGACGAGTGCCCTAGTGGCCAGGGTGTCACGCTCCACAAGATCGTGACAGCCATAGGAGGTGGTGTATCGGTTGCTAAGGCGCAGCGTCTTTGGAAGGCTGTAGTCGGGCCGTGAACGTCGTCTCCTCCCCCAATCGAGTTATTCCACACCCTCTCATCGAAAGATCGGGCAATCACCCAACGGGTGCACATCAGTTGGTATCAGAGCAAGGTTTATCGGTGAGAGATTTACTTTTCTTCGCTGTTTTCTTATCTCCTATAGTCCAGAAAAAGCCAAAAAATAGTAGATTAGTTTTACCGCAATCCTATAAACCATTGAGCATTTACTAGTACTACTTAGTTAGGGCTTGTTGAGTTTTTGGTTGCATCGGTTGTGTCGAGTTGCTGGTCTTAGTTTATTCCTTTAGAGTTTTGAGTTCTACCACGTTTTGGTCACCACGAAATCCACCATCACCAAAAACATCTCTGGTTCGTTTTTGCCACCACGGATACATATCATATCCGATTTGGAAGTTTAAATACAATCTGGAAAGCTTATCTTATCTTCTTTCCAACGGATCTGACCTTATCTCAAAATTCGTTCTGAGCGCTCCGCAATCATCGTAGAGATTTCTGGACTTCCTATATTAACAAGATTTGTTAAATCTGATTTAAAGGGGTTGTTAGCAATATCTTTATTGTTTGGGTTGTCATAGTGAAAAAAAAGGGTTTAGGCCCCTGCAAAAAAAAACAGAAGAAGAAGAAAAAAAAGAATAGAAAAGAAAAAAAAAGGAAAAGAAGAAGAAGGGGGCTGAATCTCTAAATCTGTTGTTTCTCTTTGTGCTGTGCTAGTTGTTCTTTTTCAGTGACTACCTTTGTGCCTAGGCTCACGTCTCTAGCCTGGTTTAGCCTAGGACCAGCACAGTACCACCGTTGAACGATTATTCAGCTTGCTTTTGTAACTAACGTGGTACTAGTGTATTCCTTGCTTCAGCCCACCTACAACTCTACATATTTCGACTACAGTTTGACAGGTCGTGTTGCTGCGGCACCGATACACTTATTCCACGGTTGCAGACTTGTTGGTTGCTGACCCCTCCTGTTGTGCAAGGTAAGAATTGGTAAGAGCTTGTGTGGCAGGTTGAGAGTGAGCGCCTTGCAGTAGCTACATCCTAATAGTTGTAGAGTTTTTATTCCTTCACGTTTTTTTTCTTGTTGCCTCTGTTCGTCTAACCATGGCAGGATTGGAGGTTGATGATGCTTCTCGTAATATGCCACACTCTCCTCGCACCAAGGGTATCATACAACACTTTGTAAGGCTAGTGAAGACGCACAAAGAAGGTCTTGATAATGACATGCAGGTGACGAATGAAAAGATGGGGCAATTGGAGGCCACACAGATCGACACGAACACCAAACTTGCAAATGTGGAAATGACAGTTGCTCATATTGACAAGAGCCTTGTCGCACTCTTGAGGCGGTTTGATGAGATGCATGCTAATATCAATGGTGGGCGTGATGAGGGCGCCGAAGGTAACTGGGATGACTATGTTGCTGATACTGAACAAGATGACCAAGAAGCACCTAATCGCCGGCGACTACGTACTAACCGTAGAGGTATGGGTGGTTTTCACCGACGTGAGGTACATGGTAATGATGATGCTTTTAGTAAGGTTAAATTTAAAATACCTCCTTTTGATGGTAAATATGACCCTGATGCTTACATTACTTGGGAGATTGCGGTTGATCAAAAGTTTGCATGCC
This sequence comes from Zea mays, assembly GCF_902167145.1. Taxonomy (NCBI): domain Eukaryota; kingdom Viridiplantae; phylum Streptophyta; class Magnoliopsida; order Poales; family Poaceae; genus Zea; species Zea mays. Next base: position 97,121,261 of record NC_050097.1, on the reverse strand, counting down.
ATGAATTTCCTGAGAATGCGCGGGTTAGAGCTGCTACTAGTGAGTTTACTGAATTTGCTTCTGTTTGGTGGATAGAACATGGTAAGAAGAATCCTAATAACATACCACAAACTTGGGATGCGTTGAAACGGGTCATGCGGGCTAGATTTGTTCCTTCTTATTATGCACGTGATATGTTAAACAAGTTGCAACAATTGAGACAGGGTACTAAAAGTGTAGAAGAATATTATCAGGAATTACAAATGGGTATGCTGCGTTGTAACATAGAGGAGGGTGAGGAATCTGCTATGGCTAGATTTTTGGGCGGGTTAAATAGGGAAATTCAGGACATCCTTGCTTATAAAGATTATGCTAATGTAACCCGATTGTTTCATCTTGCTTGCAAAGCTGAAAGGGAAGTGCAGGGACGACGTGCTAGTGCAAGGTCTAATGTTTCTGCAGGAAAATCTACACCATGGCAACAGCGCACGACTACATCCATGACCGGCCGTACACTAGCACCAACTCCCTCGCCAAGTCGACCAGCACCCCCGCCTTCCTCCAGCGACAAACCACGTGCATCTTCCACAAATTCAGCAACCAAATCTGCCCAGAAACCAGCAGGTAGTGCCTCTTCAGTAGCCTCCACGGGTAGAACAAGAGATGTTCTGTGTTATCGATGCAAGGGCTATGGACACGTGCAGCGTGATTGTCCTAATCAGCGTGTTTTGGTGGTAAAAGACGATGGTGGGTATTCTTCTGCTAGTGATTTGGATGAAGCTACACTTGCTTTGCTTGCGGCTGATGATGCAGGCACTAAGGAACCACCCGAAGAACAGATTGGTGCAGATGATGCAGAGCATTATGAGAGCCTCATTGTACAGCGTGTGCTTAGTGCACAAATGGAGAAGGCAGAGCAGAATCAGCGACATACATTGTTTCAAACAAAGTGTGTCATTAAGGAGCGTTCATGTCGTTTGATCATTGATGGAGGTAGCTGCAACAACTTGGCTAGCAGCGACATGGTGGAGAAGCTTGCACTTACGACCAAACCGCACCCACATCCATATCACATTCAATGGCTCAACAATAGTGGTAAGGTCAAGGTAACCAAGTTGGTACGAATTAATTTTGCTATTGGTTCATATCGTGATGTTGTTGACTGTGATGTTGTGCCTATGGATGCTTGTAATATTCTGCTAGGTAGACCATGGCAATTTGATTCAGATTGTATACATCATGGTAGATCAAATCAATATTCTCTCATACACCATGATAAGAAAATTATTTTGCTTCCCATGTCCCCTGAGGCTATTGTGCGTGATGATGTTGCTAAAGCTACCAAAGCTAAAACTGAGAACAACAAGAATATTAAAGCTGTTGGTAATAACAAAGATGGGATAAAATTGAAAGGACATTGCTTGCTTGCAACAAAAACTGATGTTAATGAATTATTTGCTTCCACTACTGTTGCCTACGCCTTGGTATGCAAGGATGCTTTGATTTCAATTCAAGATATGCAGCATTCTTTGCCTCCTGTTATTACTAACATTTTGCAGGAGTATTCTGATGTATTTCCAAGTGAGATACCAGAGGGGCTGCCACCTATACGAGGGATTGAGCACCAAATTGATCTTATTCCTGGTGCATCTTTGCCGAATCGTGCGCCATATAGGACAAATCCAGAGGAAACAAAAGAAATTCAGCGACAAGTGCAAGAACTACTCGACAAAGGTTACGTGCGTGAGTCTCTTAGTCCGTGTGCTGTTCCGGTTATTTTAGTGCCTAAAAAAGATGGAACATGGCGTATGTGTGTTGATTGTAGGGCTATTAATAATATCACGATACGTTATCGACACCCTATTCCACGTTTAGATGATATGCTTGATGAATTGAGTGGTGCCATTGTCTTTTCTAAAGTTGATTTGCGTAGTGGGTACCACCAGATTCGTATGAAATTGGGAGATGAATGGAAAACTGCTTTCAAAACTAAGTTCGGATTGTATGAGTGGTTAGTCATGCCTTTTGGGTTAACTAATGCACCTAGCACTTTCATGAGATTAATGAACGAGGTTTTGCGTGCCTTCATTGGAAAATTTGTGGTAGTATACTTTGATGACATATTAATCTACAGCAAATCTATGGATGAACATGTTGATCACATGCGTGCTGTTTTTAATGCTTTACGAGATGCACGTTTATTTGGTAACCTTGAGAAGTGCACATTTTGCACCGATCGAGTTTCGTTTCTTGGTTATGTTGTGACTCCACAGGGAATTGAGGTTGATCAAGCCAAGGTAGAAGCGATACATGGATGGCCTATGCCAAAGACTATCACACAGGTGCGGAGTTTCCTAGGACTTGCTGGCTTCTATCGCCGTTTTGTGAAGGACTTTAGCACCATTGCTGCACCTTTGAATGAGCTTACGAAGAAGGGAGTGCATTTTAGTTGGGGCAAAGTACAAGAGCACGCTTTCAACGTGCTGAAAGATAAGTTGACACATGCACCTCTCCTCCAACTTCCTGATTTTAATAAGACTTTTGAGCTTGAATGTGATGCTAGTGGAATTGGATTGGGTGGTGTTTTGTTACAAGAAGGCAAACCTGTTGCATATTTTAGTGAAAAATTGAGTGGGTCTGTTCTAAATTATTCTACTTATGATAAGGAATTATATGCTCTTGTGCGAACATTAGAAACATGGCAGCATTATTTGTGGCCCAAAGAGTTTGTTATTCATTCTGATCATGAATCTTTGAAACATATTCGTAGTCAAGGAAAACTGAACCGTAGACATGCTAAGTGGGTTGAATTTATCGAATCGTTTCCTTATGTTATTAAGCACAAGAAAGGAAAAGAGAATATCATTGCTGACGCTTTGTCTAGGAGATATACTTTGCTGAATCAACTTGACTACAAAATCTTTGGATTAGAGACGATTAAAGACCAATATGTTCATGATGCTGATTTTAAAGATGTGTTGCTGCATTGTAAAGATGGGAAAGGATGGAACAAATATATCGTTAGTGATGGGTTTGTGTTTAGAGCTAACAAGCTATGCATTCCAGCTAGCTCCGTTCGTTTGTTGTTGTTACAGGAAGCACATGGAGGTGGCTTAATGGGACATTTTGGAGCAAAGAAAACGGAGGACATACTTGCTGGTCATTTCTTTTGGCCCAAGATGAGAAGAGATGTGGTGAGATTGGTTGCTCGTTGCACGACATGCCAAAAGGCGAAGTCACGGTTAAATCCACACGGTTTGTATTTGCCTCTACCCGTTCCTAGTGCTCCTTGGGAAGATATTTCTATGGATTTTGTGCTGGGATTGCCTAGGACTAGGAAGGGACGTGATAGTGTGTTTGTGGTTGTTGATAGATTTTCTAAGATGGCACATTTCATACCATGTCATAAAACTGACGATGCTACTCATATTGCTGATTTGTTCTTTCGTGAAATTGTTCGCTTGCATGGTGTGCCCAACACAATCGTTTCTGATCGTGATGCTAAATTTCTTAGTCATTTTTGGAGGACTTTGTGGGCAAAATTGGGGACTAAGCTTTTATTTTCTACTACATGTCATCCTCAAACTGATGGTCAAACTGAAGTTGTGAATAGAACTTTGTCTACTATGTTAAGGGCAGTTCTAAAGAAGAATATTAAGATGTGGGAGGACTGTTTGCCTCATATTGAATTTGCTTATAATCGATCATTGCATTCTACTACAAAGATGTGCCCATTTCAGATTGTATATGGTTTGTTACCTCGTGCTCCTATTGATTTAATGCCTTTGCCATCTTCTGAAAAACTAAATTTTGATGCTACTAGGCGTGCTGAATTGATGTTAAAACTGCACGAAACTACTAAAGAAAACATAGAGCGTATGAATGCTAGATATAAGTTTGCTAGTGATAAAGGTAGAAAGGAAATAAATTTTGAACCTGGAGATTTAGTTTGGTTGCATTTGAGAAAGGAAAGGTTTCCTGAATTACGAAAATCTAAATTGTTGCCTCGAGCCGATGGACCGTTTAAAGTGCTAGAGAAAATTAACGACAATGCATATAGGCTAGATCTGCCTGCAGACTTTGGGGTTAGCCCCACATTTAACATTGCAGATTTAAAGCCCTACTTGGGAGAGGAAGTTGAGCTTGAGTCGAGGACGACTCAAATGCAAGAAGGGGAGAATGATGAAGACATCCACACTACTGATGCATCTATACCAATACAAGTACCAATTTCTGGTCCCATTACTCGCGCTCGTGCTCGTCAACTCAACCATCAGGTGATTACACTCTTGAGTTCATGTCCATCATATTTAGACCATGGAGACCCGTGCACTCTTGTTTTGCTTAGGAATCAGGGAGAAGACCGAAAGGGAAAAGGATTTGAACATGCTGGATTCGGACTGCAGAAGAACACCAACTTGTGACGGTCACCACGGTCAGATGCGGGCTCGGATTGGAATGTTCAAGCACAACATGGAAAGCTTATCAAGTCTACTTTCATATGGATCCGGAATTATAGTCATATCTGTTCTGAGGCCGCCGTAATCATTGTTTTCTTACCGAGACATTTCCTGCCTTTTCTGCCCATGGTGCTGCGTCACCCTATTTTGGCCCAATGGGTCGTGTATCAAGTTAGGTCCATTAGGGACGCATCCTAGGGTTGCAGCACGACCCCAATACCCTTGTGGTCGTCCTCCCATGTTTATAAACCCCCTAGCCGCCACCAAGAACAGCGGGTTTTGTTTAGATCAAGTTTAGCTCTCGCTACTTGCTTGCAAGCGCGCGTGCTAGTTCAGCCGCCCGTCTTCTTGTCTTTGGAACCCCACCATATTGTAGTTTGATCTTTAAACCTACATTTAGATCTGGTAATTCAGTACTTGTTCTACTTGTTCTTGCTAGTTCTTCGATTGCTTGCAGGACGAGTGCCCTAGTGGCCAGGGTGTCACGCTCCACAAGATCGTGACAGCCATAGGAGGTGGTGTATCGGTTGCTAAGGCGCAGCGTCTTTGGAAGGCTGTAGTCGGGCCGTGAACGTCGTCTCCTCCCCCAATCGAGTTATTCCACACCCTCTCATCGAAAGATCGGGCAATCACCCAACGGGTGCACATCAGCGTGCGTGCTCTGGCGTGCGCAGAGCGCGTCGAACACGTGGAGGTTTTCTTCTGCTCGTGTTCCACAACTCGCCCAAGTCGCAAGCGTGCGAATCTTGGCAAAAATCTGGCGCGAGTCTTTTCCTGGCACCTAGGGCTGTCTCTCATCCGTGAGTCACCATGGCAGATATGCCCTAGGTAGGGAGATCTTTAGACGCCAAATCAGGTATGTCTCCCTGCCCACCTCGCGACAAAAACGATGCCAAGGCATGTCAAACGTCAAGGGCTCGGTGTCAACTTTTTCCAGGGGGTGCCCTAGGTGGTATGCCACATTTTTGGTATAGAACTTAGGTGGTTTTGGTGCCATCTTCAAGGTGAACACGGTGGATCTTTAGTTTAGGTGTAGTTTTTGACTTAGAGAGAATTAGAGAGCTCTAGCTCTCTCTACTTAGGGATTGTGGGGGACAGATATCCCCCGGGTCCACTGGAAGGATAAAAGACCTCACGAAAGGCCCAAGGGCCCAATAATTCGTGAGGTCACTCCTTCATGGGCCTGGGGAGGAACGACCAGTGAAGCAGATCGACATAAGGCCGGGTTGGCGCAAACCCGGACGGTCCCACAGCGTTGAGCAAGCGACCGCAACAGAAGATCCGACTTTCACACGCTGGAGCCCCGTACGACGAAACCAGGCGAGGATAAGTCGGCAGAATCATAGGAAGATAGACAAAAACGGTTCACTATCTTTTAGGTGCATATCCACATGTATTGCCTCACGGTCGAATATATAAGGCCTAGGGGGCACCACTTCAGAACGATCGACCCCATTACTATTCAACCATCCACCCCAACTCTCTACGCTTTAGAGAGCTACCTTGTAACCCATACGCAAAGCATACTCGCCAGGACGTAGGGTGTTACGCATTTCAAAGCAGCCCGAATCTGTAAACATTGCCCATTGTTCCTCGTGCATCTGGCACGAACCATTTAGCTACAGTCGGCGACACCGTCCTACTCCTGAAACACCTTGAGGGGCAACCCCGGGTGTGCGGTCGGACCCAAAACACCGACAGCTGGCGTGCCAGGTAGGGGGTGTGTCGCTGATCTAAGCTAGCTCAATGGTCGTCACCTTCCACCGCAAGATCACCCTCCGTCCCGGATCCGTGTTCTGCTTTGGAACGATCTCATCCATAGCAGATGAAGAGGAAACTCTACACCGCATCGCTGATCCGCCAAAGAAGAAGTCCACTCCAACACGCTCCGAGAATGTCGGGGTGAGGAAGGAAAAAGCGCAACCTCCAGCGCTTCGAAAAAAGATCGCCTTCGGCAAGCCAGGGGACGAGGGCCCGCTGACCCGAAGAACTCCACTGTCCACTTCCCCGACGAAAGAATGGACGCAAATCTCAAGAAAGAAGGAGGCAAACAAGACCAGGAGGAAGCAAGTTGTTCTTTCCGTTCCTCTGCCCTCAAAGGAGAACGGGAAGAAGATCGCCACGACCGCCACACCATTCTACCCCAACGTCCTCTTCATCGGGAGAGTGGAGTCACCCCCCGTCTCCGACGACGAGCCGACCGCGCCCGGAGAAGAACCACCTCAGCGGGAATCTCGCCGGCGGAGAAACCGACGCCGAAATATTCGGCGACATCACGAGGCCGGAGAACGGGATCCGGAGCAACCTGTTTCGCGGGACAAGGTCTCGGAGATAGGAGAAACTCCGGAAGAACGTGTCTTCAGAGAACGAAGGAATTCCCACCGACATGATCGCCGACGAGCTCAGGAACAAGCCGAGCAAGACGCGAGACAGCGCCGGGAAAATCCACTCTTCGGGTGCAACCTAAATCCCGACTTCGCCCGAGCCATGAACACGCCGAGTGAAGTCGGAGGGGTACTAGCTCGGATAGCTGATGGACTCCCTCGGACTCCCGACGCCGAGGGCTATCGACGACTGTTCACCGAGGCAGCCAACCATCTTCTACCGCTCGCTCACCCGCCGATCGATCTACGACACACCATCAACAGTCATCGGGACGCGCGAAGCTCCATCAACGCTTCGCGTGAACGACGGCATGAGAACGAGATCCGCCGCCGGGAGGAGTACGACAGGGATCATGGCATCCCAGCTCGGAGTCAGGCAACCAGAACCGAGTCAGCAACGGCCTCGACTGGCGATACTACCCGGGGACGGTCGAGGAATCACAACAACTACTCCCCTCCCCGGGACAGACATAATCCCCGACGACAGGAGGACACGTGTGGAGTGACAGCCCTTACTCCACGCCTTAGGGCCATTCAGTGCCCCCCTAACTTCAAGGTATCCAATGTCGACAAATATGAACCTAAGCAGGATCCAGGAGGCTGGCTGGCCGTCTACATCACTACCACCCAAGCCGCCGGAGCATCCGAGGACGAGATGACTGCGTACTTACCCATTGTCCTCGGGCAAGACGCACTGTAATGGCTGCAACATCTACCTCGATGACTGGAGCGACTTCAGTCGACGCTTCACCGCCAACTTTCAGTCCCTCTCCGACAAACTAGCGCAACCATGGGACCTCAAATCCATCAAGCGCCGGGGGGACGAAACTCTCCGGTCGTACCTCAAAAGGTTCCAGACCATGAGAAATCGTATCACCGAAGTCACGGAGACGGCCGTGATCGAGGACTTCTATAGAGGATCCAATGACTCGGCCTTCATCCGAGCCATACTGCAGAAAGCTCCGACTACCTCCGAGCAGCTGTTCCGGGAAGCCGACCTCTACATCACCGCCGACGAGCGAGCTCAGGACCTCATCGGAGGAGCGAAGCCCGCACCGGCAGCGCCACGACGCGACGCGAACCAGCAACCCGACAAACGCTGGGAGAAAAGACCTCGTGAAGAGGTGCACGCCGCCGGACCACCTGCCTCTCGCGCCCAGGGAGGACCTCGCGGAGGCGAGCGCACGCTGGACGACATCCTCGACGTCCAGTGCCCGTACCACAAGGACATGTGCCACACCCTGCGGAACTGCAGGGACTTCAAGCACTCCATCGAACACGGCCGACCTTTCTAACCTCTACCTCCTCCTCCGCCGTGAGGAGGACCAGAAGAACCACGACAACCCCAGCAGCAGGAGGAGGGGGAAGGAGGAGCCTTCCCACGCGTTGACAGGGAGGTCAACGTCATCTTCGGCGGACACGGATCGCAGGAGAACAGAAGACAACAAAAGCTCAACGATCGCCAGATATTGGTGGAGACGACCGGTCCTCCCGCTCCGTACCGGTGGTTGGAGCACCCGATCACCTTCACTCGGGCAGACCAATGGCTCAACTTCGACCACCCAGGCAAATACCCGCTCCTCGTCGATCCGGTGATCCGAGAGAGCAGGGTGAAGAAAGTGTTGGTGGACGGGGGGAGCAGCATCAACGTCACCTTCCCCCGGACACTCCAAGGCTTGGGAGTTCGCCTCAAAGAGCTCCGCGAGTCAGACACGCCTTTCTTCGGCATCGTGTCGACTGAAGGGGAATACCCGCTAGGCCACATCTACATGCTCGTCACCTTTAGAACTCCGGAGAACTACAGAACCGAGTTCCTGAGGTTCGAGGTGGCAAACTTTGACTGCTGGTACAACGCCATCATCGGGAGGCCGGGATTGGCAAAGTTCATGGCCATCCCGCATTACACGTACATGATATTGAAGATGCCAGGACCACAAGGAATCATAACTATGTGCGCTGACCTCCAAGGCGCCGCAGAATGTTTCCGAGTGGCCATCCAAGCGGCCCTCACCATCAAACCGTCGGCGACTTCTTCAGCGCAGACGAACTCTAAGCCTGAGGAAGACCTTACAGCACCGGCGAACGAAGCTCAAGCCGCGACCTCTATGTGGCCGACTGAAGAAACTAAAAGGATCAACCTGGGGTTTGCCGATGAATGCAAGACTGCCATCATCAGCTCCAGCCTGGACGATAAATAGGAAGGCGCGCTCGTCCGATTTCTGCAAGACAACCGAGACATATTCGCATGGCAACCTGCAGATATGCCGGGAGTCCCGAGAGAACTGGCCGAGCACAAACTGAAGGTCTACCCCCAGGCAAGGCCGATCCAGCAAAAACTACGTCGCTTCACGCCCGACAAAAGAGAGGCCATTCGCGCCGAGTTGGCTCGCTTGGTCGTGGCTGGGTTTATTAGAGAGGTGTTACATCCCGAGTGGTTAGCCAACCCTGTTCTTGTACTCAAAAAGAATAAAGTGGATTGGCGCATGTGCGTCGACTATATAGATCTCAACAAACATTGTCCAAAGGATCCCTTCGGGCTCCCTAGGATAGATCAGGTGGTAGACTCCATCGCCAGGTGTTCTGTGCTGTCTTTTCTGGACTGCTATTCCGGATACCATCAGATCAGTTTGGCAAAGGAAGACGAGGAAAAAACAGCGTTCATCACTCCATTCGGTGCCTTCTGCTATACCTCCATGCCGTTTGGCCTCAAAAACGCTGGAGCGACTTATCAGAGAGCCATTCAAACATGCTTAGCCAATCACTGGGGCAAGCGTGTGGAAGTACGTGGATGACGTGGTAATCAAAACAGAGAACTCGGAAAACTTCATCGAAGACTTACAGCTGGTTTTCAACAGTCTACGGCGATATCGATGGAAGCTTAATCCCGAAAAATGTGTCTTTAGGGTACCAGCAGGAAAGCTACTCGGATTTATTGCCAGCCACCGGGGAATTGAAGCTAATCTGGATAAGATTGAAGCTATCATGAAAATGGAGGCACCACGATCGCAAAAGAAGGTTCAGCGACTTACCGGATGTATGGCAGCCCTGAGTAGATTTATATCCAGGCTGGGAGAAAAAGGCTTACCATTTTACAAGCTACTCAAGAAAGTGGATAAGTTTCAGTGGACTTCAGAAGCACAGGAGGCCCTAGATGCACTGAAGAAATTCTTGACAACCCCACCAGTACTGAAGCCGCCACGGCGAGCCACATCAACTCAACCAGCTGAAGATCTGCTGCTGTATATCTCTTGCATGACTCACGTGGTAAGCACCGCGTTGGTAGTCGAGCGAGCAGAAGAAAGACATGCCTACCCAGTGCAACATCCTGTTTATTTCATCAGTGAAGTTCTGGGTCCCTTGAAGAAAAAGTATCCTCAAGTTTAGAAGCTATTATACGCAGTACTTTTAACTGCCCGCAAGCTACGTCACTACTTTGATGACCACAAAGTCATAGTAGTCACTGGTTTTCCGATAGGGGATATCCTTCACAACAAGGAAGCCATTGGCCGAATAGCCAAGTTGATGTGCACCCGTTGGGTGATTGCCCGATCTTTCGATGAGAGGGTGTGGAATAACTCGATTGGGGGAGGAGACGACGTTCACGGCCCGACTACAGCCTTCCAAAGACGCTGCGCCTTAGCAACCGATACACCACCTCCTATGGCTGTCACGATCTTGTGGAGCGTGACACCCTGACCACTAGGGCACTCGTCCTGCAAGCAATCGAAGAACTAGCAAGAACAAGTAGAACAAGTACTGAATTACCAGATCTAAATGTAGGTTTAAAGATCAAACTACAATATGGTGGGGTTCCGAAGACAAGAAGACGGGCGGCTGAACTAGCACGCGCGCTTGCAAGCAAGTAGCGAGAGCTAAACTTGATCTAAACAAAACCCGCTGTTCTTGGTGGCGGCTAGGGGGTTTATAAACATGGGAGGACGACCACAAGGGTATTGGGGTCGTGCTGCAACCCTAGGATGCGTCCCTAATGGACCTAACTTGATACACGACCCATTGGGCCAAAATAGGGTGACGCAGCACCATGGGCAGAAAAGGCAGGAAATGTCTCGGTAAGAAAACAATGATTACGGCGGCCTCAGAACAGATATGACTATAATTCCGGATCCATATGAAAGTAGACTTGATAAGCTTTCCATGTTGTGCTTGAACATTCCAATCCGAGCCCGCATCTGACCGTGGTGACCGTCACAAGTTGGTGTTCTTCTGCAGTCCGAATCCAGCATGTTCAAATCCTTTTCCCTTTCGGTCTTCTCCCTGATTCCTAAGCAAAACAAGAGTGCACGGGTCTCCATGGTCTAAATATGATGGACATGAACTCAAGAGTGTAATCACCTGATGGTTGAGTTGACGAGCACGAGCGCGAGTAATGGGACCAGAAATTGGTACTTGTATTGGTATAGATGCATCAGTAGTGTGGATGTCTTCATCATTCTCCCCTTCTTGCATTTGAGTCGTCCTCGACTCAAGCTCAACTTCCTCTCCCAAGTAGGGCTTTAAATCTGCAATGTTAAATGTGGGGCTAACCCCAAAGTCTGCAGGCAGATCTAGCCTATATGCATTGTCGTTAATTTTCTCTAGCACTTTAAACGGTCCATCGGCTCGAGGCAACAATTTAGATTTTCGTAATTCAGGAAACCTTTCCTTTCTCAAATGCAACCAAACTAAATCTCCAGGTTCAAAATTTATTTCCTTTCTACCTTTATCACTAGCAAACTTATATCTAGCATTCATACGCTCTATGTTTTCTTTAGTAGTTTCGTGCAGTTTTAACATCAATTCAGCACGCCTAGTAGCATCAAAATTTAGTTTTTCAGAAGATGGCAAAGGCATTAAATCAATAGGAGCACGAGGTAACAAACCATATACAATCTGAAATGGGCACATCTTTGTAGTAGAATGCAATGATCGATTATAAGCAAATTCAATATGAGGCAAACAGTCCTCCCACATCTTAATATTCTTCTTTAGAACTGCCCTTAACATAGTAGACAAAGTTCTATTCACAACTTCAGTTTGACCATCAGTTTGAGGATGACATGTAGTAGAAAATAAAAGCTTAGTCCCCAATTTTGCCCACAAAGTCCTCCAAAAATGACTAAGAAATTTAGCATCACGATCAGAAACGATTGTGTTGGGCACACCATGCAAGCGAACAATTTCACGAAAGAACAAATCAGCAATATGAGTAGCATCGTCAGTTTTATGACATGGTATGAAATGTGCCATCTTAGAAAATCTATCAACAACCACAAACACACTATCACGTCCCTTCCTAGTCCTAGGCAATCCCAGCACAAAATCCATAGAAATATCTTCCCAAGGAGCACTAGGAACGGGTAGAGGCAAATACAAACCGTGTGGATTTAACCGTGACTTCGCCTTTTGGCATGTCGTGCAACGAGCAACCAATCTCACCACATCTCTTCTCATCTTGGGCCAAAAGAAATGACCAGCAAGTATGTCCTCCGTTTTCTTTGCTCCAAAATGTCCCATTAAGCCACCTCCATGTGCTTCCTGTAACAACAACAAACGAACGGAGCTAGCTGGAATGCATAGCTTGTTAGCTCTAAACACAAACCCATCACTAACGATATATTTGTTCCATCCTTTCCCATCTTTACAATGCAGCAACACATCTTTAAAATCAGCATCATGAACATATTGGTCTTTAATCGTCTCTAATCCAAAGATTTTGTAGTCAAGTTGATTCAGCAAAGTATATCTCCTAGACAAAGCGTCAGCAATGATATTCTCTTTTCCTTTCTTGTGCTTAATAACATAAGGAAACGATTCGATAAATTCAACCCACTTAGCATGTCTACGGTTCAGTTTTCCTTGACTACGAATATGTTTCAAAGATTCATGATCAGAATGAATAACAAACTCTTTGGGCCACAAATAATGCTGCCATGTTTCTAATGTTCGCACAAGAGCATATAATTCCTTATCATAAGTAGAATAATTTAGAACAGACCCACTCAATTTTTCACTAAAATATGCAACAGGTTTGCCTTCTTGTAACAAAACACCACCCAATCCAATTCCACTAGCATCACATTCAAGCTCAAAAGTCTTATTAAAATCAGGAAGTTGGAGGAGAGGTGCATGTGTCAACTTATCTTTCAGCACATTGAAAGCGTGCTCTTGTACTTTGCCCCAACTAAAATGCACTCCCTTCTTCGTAAGCTCATTCAAAGGTGCAGCAATGGTGCTAAAGTCCTTCACAAAACGGCGATAGAAGCCAGCAAGTCCTAGGAAACTCCGCACCTGTGTGATAGTCTTTGGCATAGGCCATCCATGTATCGCTTCTACCTTGGCTTGATCAACCTCAATTCCCTGTGGAGTCACAACATAACCAAGAAACGAAACTCGATCGGTGCAAAATGTGCACTTCTCAAGGTTACCAAATAAACGTGCATCTCGTAAAGCATTAAAAACAGCACGCATGTGATCAACATGTTCATCCATAGATTTGCTGTAGATTAATATGTCATCAAAGTATACTACCACAAATTTTCCAATGAAGGCACGCAAAACCTCGTTCATTAATCTCATGAAAGTGCTAGGTGCATTAGTTAACCCAAAAGGCATGACTAACCACTCATACAATCCGAACTTAGTTTTGAAAGCAGTTTTCCATTCATCTCCCAATTTCATACGAATCTGGTGGTACCCACTACGCAAATCAACTTTAGAAAAGACAATGGCACCACTCAATTCATCAAGCATATCATCTAAACGTGGAATAGGGTGTCGATAACGTATCGTGATATTATTAATAGCCCTACAATCAACACACATACGCCATGTTCCATCTTTTTTAGGCACTAAAATAACCGGAACAGCACACGGACTAAGAGACTCACGCACGTAACCTTTGTCGAGTAGTTCTTGCACTTGTCGCTGAATTTCTTTTGTTTCCTCTGGATTTGTCCTATATGGCGCACGATTCGGCAAAGATGCACCAGGAATAAGATCAATTTGGTGCTCAATCCCTCGTATAGGTGGCAGCCCCTCTGGTATCTCACTTGGAAATACATCAGAATACTCCTGCAAAATGTTAGTAATAACAGGAGGCAAAGAATGCTGCATATCTTGAATTGAAATCAAAGCATCCTTGCATACCAAGGCGTAGGCAACAGTAGTGGAAGCAAATAATTCATTAACATCAGTTTTTGTTGCAAGCAAGCAATGTCCTTTCAATTTTATCCCATCTTTGTTATTACCAACAACTTTAATATTCTTGTTGTTCTCAGTTTTAGCTTTGGTAGCTTTAGCAACATCATCACGCACAATAGCCTCAGGGGACATGGGAAGCAAAATAATTTTCTTATCATGGTATATGAGAGAATATTGATTTGATCTACCATGATGCATACAATCTGAATCAAATTGCCATGGTCTACCTAGCAGAATATTACAAGCATCCATAGGCACAACATCACAGTCAACAACATCACGATATGAACCAATAGCAAAATTAATTCGTACCAGCTTGGTTACCTTGACCTTACCACTATTGTTGAGCCATTGAATGTGATATGGATGCGGGTGCGGTTTGGTCGTAAGTGCAAGCTTCTCCACCATGTCGCTGCTAGCCAAGTTGTTGCAGCTACCTCCATCAATGATCAAACGACATGAACGCTCCTTAATGACACACTTTGTTTGAAACAACGTATGTCGCTGATTCTGCTCTGCCTTCTCCATTTGTGCACTAAGCACACGCTGTACAATGAGGCTCTCATAATGCTCTGCATCATCTGCACCAATCTGTTCTTCGGGTGGTTCCTTAGTGCCTACATCATCAGCCGCAAGCAAAGCAAGTGTAGCTTCATCCAAATCACTAGCAGAGGAATACCCACCATCGTCTTTTACCACCAAAACACGCTGATTAGGACAATAACGCTGCACGTGTCCATAGCCCTTGCATCGATAACACAGAACATCTCTTGTTCTACCTGTGGAAGCTACTGAAGAGGCACTACCTGCGGGTTTCTGGGCAGATTTGGTTGCTGAATTTGTGGAAGATGCACGTGGTTTGTCGCTGGAGGAAGGCGGGGGTGCTGGTCGACTTGGCGAGGGAGTTGGTGCTAGTGTACGGTCGGTCATGGATGTAGTCGTGCGCTGTTGCCATGGTGTAGATTTTCCTGCAGAAACATTAGACCTTGCACTAGCACGTCGTCCCTGCACTTCCCTTTCAGCTTTGCAAGCAAGATGAAACAATCGGGTTACATTAGCATAATCTTTATAAGCAAGGATGTCCTGAATTTCCCTATTTAACCCGCCCAAAAATCTAGCCATAGCAGATTCCTCACCCTCCTCTATGTTACAACGCAGCATACCCATTTGTAATTCCTGATAATATTCTTCTACACTTTTAGTACCCTGTCTCAATTGTTGCAACTTGTTTAACATATCACGTGCATAATAAGAAGGAACAAATCTAGCCCGCATGACCCGTTTCAACGCATCCCAAGTTTGTGGCATGTTATTAGGATTCTTCTTACCATGTTCTATCCACCAAACAGAAGCAAATTCAGTAAACTCACTAGTAGCAGCTCTAACCCGCGCATTCTCAGGAAATTCATGGCATGCAAACTTTTGATCAACCGCAATCTCCCAAGTAATGTAAGCATCAGGGTCATATTTACCATCAAAAGGAGGTATTTTAAATTTAACCTTACTAAAAGCATCATCATTACCATGTACCTCACGTCGGTGAAAACCACCCATACCTCTACGGTTAGTACGTAGTCGCCGGCGATTAGGTGCTTCTTGGTCATCTTGTTCAGTATCAGCAACATAGTCATCCCAGTTACCTTCGGCGCCCTCATCACGCCCACCATTGATATTAGCATGCATCTCATCAAACCGCCTCAAGAGTGCGACAAGGCTCTTGTCAATATGAGCAACTGTCATTTCCACATTTGCAAGTTTGGTGTTCGTGTCGATCTGTGTGGCCTCCAATTGCCCCATCTTTTCATTCGTCACCTGCATGTCATTATCAAGACCTTCCGTGTGCGTCTTCACTAGCCTTACAAAGTGTTGTATGATACCCTTGGTGCGAGGAGAGTGTGGCATATTACGAGAAGCATCATCAACCTCCAATCCTGCCATGGTTAGACGAACAGAGGCAACAAGAAAAAAAAACGTGAAGGAATAAAAACTCTACAACTATTAGGATGTAGCTACTGCAAGGCGCTCACTCTCAACCTGCCACACAAGCTCTTACCAATTCTTACCTTGCACAACAGGAGGGGTCAGCAACCAACAAGTCTGCAACCGTGGAATAAGTGTATCGGTGCCGCAGCAACACGACCTGTCAAACTGTAGTCGAAATATGTAGAGTTGTAGGTGGGCTGAAGCAAGGAATACACTAGTACCACGTTAGTTACAAAAGCAAGCTGAATAATCGTTCAACGGTGGTACTGTGCTGGTCCTAGGCTAAACCAGGCTAGAGACGTGAGCCTAGGCACAAAGGTAGTCACTGAAAAAGAACAACTAGCACAGCACAAAGAGAAACAACAGATTTAGAGATTCAGCCCCCTTCTTCTTCTTTTCCTTTTTTTTTCTTTTCTATTCTTTTTTTTTCTTCTTCTTCTGTTTTTTTTTGCAGGGGCCTAAACCCTTTTTTTTCACTATGACAACCCAAACAATAAAGATATTGCTAACAACCCCTTTAAATCAGATTTAACAAATCTTGTTAATATAGGAAGTCCAGAAATCTCTACGATGATTGCGGAGCGCTCAGAACGAATTTTGAGATAAGGTCAGATCCGTTGGAAAGAAGATAAGATAAGCTTTCCAGATTGTATTTAAACTTCCAAATCGGATATGATATGTATCCGTGGTGGCAAAAACGAACCAGAGATGTTTTTGGTGATGGTGGATTTCGTGGTGACCAAAACGTGGTAGAACTCAAAACTCTAAAGGAATAAACTAAGACCAGCAACTCGACACAACCGATGCAACCAAAAACTCAACAAGCCCTAACTAAGTAGTACTAGTAAATGCTCAATGGTTTATAGGATTGCGGTAAAACTAATCTACTATTTTTTGGCTTTTTCTGGACTATAGGAGATAAGAAAACAGCGAAGAAAAGTAAATCTCTCACCGATAAACCTTGCTCTGATTACCAACTGATGTGCACCCGTTGGGTGATTGCCCGATCTTTCGATGAGAGGGTGTGGAATAACTCGATTGGGGGAGGAGACGACGTTCACGGCCCGACTACAGCCTTCCAAAGACGCTGCGCCTTAGCAACCGATACACCACCTCCTATGGCTGTCACGATCTTGTGGAGCGTGACACCCTGACCACTAGGGCACTCGTCCTGCAAGCAATCGAAGAACTAGCAAGAACAAGTAGAACAAGTACTGAATTACCAGATCTAAATGTAGGTTTAAAGATCAAACTACAATATGGTGGGGTTCCGAAGACAAGAAGACGGGCGGCTGAACTAGCACGCGCGCTTGCAAGCAAGTAGCGAGAGCTAAACTTGATCTAAACAAAACCCGCTGTTCTTGGTGGCGGCTAGGGGGTTTATAAACATGGGAGGACGACCACAAGAGTATTGGGGTCGTGCTGCAACCCTAGGATGCGTCCCTAATGGACCTAACTTGATACACGACCCATTGGGCCAAAATAGGGTGACGCAGCACCATGGGCAGAAAAGGCAGGAAATGTCTCGGTAAGAAAACAATGATTACGGCGGCCTCAGAACAGATATGACTATAATTCCGGATCCATATGAAAGTAGACTTGATAAGCTTTCCATGTTGTGCTTGAACATTCCAATCCGAGCCCGCATCTGACCGTGGTGACCGTCACAAGTTGGTGTTCTTCTGCAGTCCGAATCCAGCATGTTCAAATCCTTTTCCCTTTCGGTCTTCTCCCTGATTCCTAAGCAAAACAAGAGTGCACGGGTCTCCATGGTCTAAATATGATGGACATGAACTCAAGAGTGTAATCACCTGATGGTTGAGTTGACGAGCACGAGCGCGAGTAATGGGACCAGAAATTGGTACTTGTATTGGTATAGATGCATCAGTAGTGTGGATGTCTTCATCACAAGTGGGTCTGTGAACTGGGATCTCATGACATTGAATTTCGACCTCGCACTGCCATCAAAACTCAAGCGTTGGTTGACTTCGTATCAGAATGGACTGAACAACAAGTACCAGAGAACCCAGAAACTGCAGAAGTATGGTGGATGTATTTTGATGGCTCGCTGAAGCTGCAGGGAGCAGGCGCGGGAATTCTCTTCATCGCACCTGGAGGCGAGCACCTCAAATATGCCCTCGACTTGCTATTTCCAGCCTCTAACAATGCAACCGAGTATCAAGCTCTGATCCATGGACTGAACATCGCTATATCATTAGGCATCAAGAGACTGATGGTATATGATGCGGACATCAACACCAACACGAGCACATCTACACCAGCAGCACCTTCTCCAGCCCAGGCGCCACCCCTTCCACCTGGGCCAGTAACTCGGGCCCGTGCAAGAGAATTGAACTACATCATGTTGTTAAAGAACGAAGGCCCGGAAGAATAGACGACCAGCCCAATTGCGGCCCATAATGGACGACCTAGGGTTGGCCGCCCCTAGGGGCTGCGCCCCCTCTCTATTTATTCAGGAGCTGCGCCTCCTTTATTTCCTGAGTTTTGTTTTACGTTAGCCTTAGCTACTCTCGAACACGCCCAAATCTGCGCTGTCTTCGTGTATTCAGAACTCCACCCTCGAGTAATAGATTAGATTGCTCGCATCTTATTCTTGTTCGTTCTTCGATTGCGCACAGGAAACGATCTTCGTGATCAGGCCGATCTCGCATCAGCAAGGTCGGTAACCACAGGGAGTTGGTTCAGCGATTGCATTGGCGCCTCGGGCTTGCTCGTCGTAGTCGGATCGCAAGGGTCATCTTCCGCCAAATCGGAATTATCTCTACTCGCCGAAAGATCGGGCACCTCAACTTCATCAATTGGTATCAGATTTCCAGGTTGATCGGTGAGTTTATCGAGCGTTTTTTTTCCTACAGTCCACAAAACCACATAAAAATTCAGGTTAGATCTTATCCCAGCACCCTTTTGAGCCTCGCACTTTCTTTCAATAATCTGCATTGTTGAATTTGTGTGCTTTCGCGTCATTTGTTGCTGGTTGCATTGTGTTCTTCCACAATTCAAACCCTAGCGCCGCCACCATCTCCCGTTTGATCACGCCACAAACCGAGTCAACATCGTTTCCTTAATTTTCTCCTTCGGTTACGTCAAAAAAAAAACAGAAAAAACAAACCGAGTCAACGGCCGTTTCCTTGATTTTCTCCTTCGGTTACGAAAAAAAAAACAGAGAAAAAAAAACAAACCGAGTCAACGGCCGCTTCCTTGTTTTTCTCCTTCGGTTACGTCAAAAAAAAAACAGAAAAAAAAAGATAACGAAGGAGAAAGGATACGGTTGTTTCATCCCGGTCGCATCACTAGAACATAACTTGAGGTACCTTTCGTAAATCGGGCATAACTTTTCGCTCGGGTGTCCAAAAAATCTGAAATTTTTACAGGAGCTAGTTGACACCATTCTGAGCCCGGCCAAACTTACCTTCGGTCTGTTTGGGGTTCGACAAAATTGTCAAAAAAATTCAGGAAAATAAAGAAAAAAATCCGTCAAAGTTCTCGCATGCTTTTCAGAGAACTTCCTGATTTTCTGTAGACCACATCTGATATCTGTTTTAGGTGAAACTTCGTGTAGCTCCTATCTTGTTGCTTCTTGTGCTGAGAAAAATATCAAAAAAATCATACAAAAAAGAAAAACAAAATCACCTGTGATTTCTACTAGTGCCTTTTTGGCATCACTAGTACAATATTTACGTTACTGCCATTCTGCTATTTCCATCCATCCATCCTTTGCACCTGTGGCCAGCAATATAGTTTCGTGTGTTGCACTATAATTCAACTTTGCATTATTGTTTGATCGTGCTAATCCTTGACTTGAGTGCAGCCTACCCACAACTCCACATATTTCTACGACGAGCAGGTTTCTGTTTCTCCACGCAATCGCTCATCCAATCTTTCACCGGTTCCACCTGTTGATTGCAGTTCACCACTGTGGCTTGGTAAGAACGGATAAGAACTTGATAACAGCACTAGTGTGAGCGCCTTGTGAGCAGTACACCCCTGTTTTTGTCGTTGGTTTTTCTCCTTTTGGTGTTTGCGCTAACTATGGCAGGAGCACACGACATGGTGGATGCCCAGTTGCAGGAAGTAAGGGGACAAGTTGATGGACTTGCTGCTGACATTAGGACGATGCATGAACGGCTTGATTCAACGATCACTTCGACGACCGAGCGTTTCAACCAACTTGACCTTGCTCAAACGGCGACTCGCACCACACTCGACACCATCCTGGCACGCCTTGATGCATTGACCACAAAGATGGAGCAGGAATACGGCGGTGACACTGAGCAGGACGATGGAGATCGCCGTGGTCGTGCACGTCGTGTGGTTCGTCATCCCCCTAATGACTTATTTTCTAAGATTAAATTTAAAATTCCATCTTTTAATGGTAAATATGATCCTGCTGCATATCTTGATTGGGAATTAGAGGTAGAACAGAAATTTTCATGCCATGATATTCCTGCTAATAGCCAAGTGAAGGCTGCCATTAGTGAATTTACTGATTTTGCTTTAATTTGGTGGCGTGAGTATAAACAAAAACTTCCCATTAACAGTGTCATTACTTGGACCCAATTAAAAACTGCCATGCGCCATAGATTTGTTCCTTCCTATTATGCTCGTGATTTGCTTAACAAAATGCAGCGTTTTCAACAAGGTTCACAATCTGTTGAGGAATATTACCAGGAGTTGCAAAAGGGTATGCTTCGTTGTGGTTTGGTTGAGTCAGATGACGCTGCTATGGCGCGTTTTCGTGGTGGTTTGAACAGGGAAATTCAGGATATACTTGATTATAAGGATTATTTTGATATAACCACATTGTTTGAATATGCTTGCAAAGCTGAACGTGAAGTGCAGGGACGACGATCAAAGACATATACTAACTCTTTTGCAGGCCGGGGTCCAACACACAGCTCAACTCCTTCCAGCCCTGCACCTCCTACGCCTAGCACTACATCGCGCACAGGGCCGGCCAAGCCAGTAGCGCCCCCTGCCAAAGGCGTCGCTTCTTCCACAGGACGTACACGGGATATTCAGTGCCATCGTTGCAGAGGGTTTGGGCACATGATTCGGGACTGCCCAAACAAGCGTACCTTGCTTATACGTGACAATGGTGAGTACTCTTCAGCCAGTGATTCTGAGGAAACTAGTCACGCTATGATTGCCACTAACCATGCAGAAAATGAGGAAGTCCACGTTGATCCCATCGACGCCGATAGGTATGAGAGTCTTGTTGTGCAGCGTGTTCTCAGCACACAGGTTGCCCAGGCCGAAAAAAATCAGCGACACACTCTATTCCATACCAAGGGCGTCGTGCACGAACGGTCGATTCGCATCATCATCGATAGTGGCAGCTGCAACAATTTGGCAAGTACAGCGTTGGTAGAGAAATTATCCTTGCCCACTCGCACACATCCACATCCGTATCACATTCAATGGCTTAATGATGGTGGTAAAATAAAGGTAACACGTTCGGTACGTGTCCCCTTTTCGTTGGGTTCTTATTCTGATTATGCTGATTGCGATGTTATTCCTATGGAAGCATGCTCTTTGTTATTAGGTCGACCTTGGCAATATGATACTGATAGTTTACATCATGGTCGTTCAAATCATTATTCTTTCATGTTTAAAGGCCAGAAAATAATTATACATCCAATGACCCCTGACCAAATTTTGAAAGATGATCTTACTAGGGCTGCTAAAACTGCACAACAAGTCAAATCGACATCAGCCGCACCTATTAAATCTGAAATCAAGTTGCACTCTCCTGTTTTACTTGCTACACGTGCTGATTTTGATGATCTCCATGAAGCTCATATGCCCTGTTATGCACTTGTATGCTCGCGAATGCTTGTTCCGCTTGATGATGCACCGTCTTTGGATATACCCCCTGCTGTTGTTAACCTTTTGCAGGAGTATGCTGATGTTTATCCTACGGACTTACCACCGGGTCTTCCTCCCCTCCGTGGCATTGAGCATCAAATCGATCTCATCCCCGGCGCTTCTCTTCCGAACCGCGCCCCGTACCGTACAAATCCAGATGAGACGAAGGAGATCCAGCGCCAGGTGCAGACACTGCTTGATAAGGGTTACATTCGTGAGTCTCTTAGCCCTTGCTCGGTTCCTGTTTTACTCGTTCCAAAGAAAGATGGGTCATGGCGTATGTGCGTAGATTGTCGTGCTATTAATAACATCACAGTTCGTTATCGATATCCTATTCCACGCCTTGATGATATGCTAGATGAGCTTAGTGGTGCCGTTATTTTCTCTAAGGTTGATTTGCGTAGCGGTTACCATCAGATTAGAATGAAACTCGGTGATGAATGGAAAACGGCTTTTAAAACGAAATTTGGTTTATATGAATGGTTGGTTATGCCATTTGGATTGACTAATGCTCCCAGCACCTTTATGCGTTTAATGAACGAAGTTCTACGGGCCTTCATAGGTTTGTTTGTTGTTGTTTATTTCGATGATATCCTTATTTACAGCAAGTCTATAGAGGAGCATTTAGAACATTTGCGTGCTGTTTTTGACGCTTTGCGTGCTGCTCGCTTGTTTGGTAACATGGAAAAGTGCACATTTTGCACGCAACGTGTCTCGTTTCTTGGTTATGTGGTTACTCCGCAGGGCATTGAGGTGGATAGCAGCAAGATTGCTGCCATTCGGGAGTGGCCTACACCGACGACGGTCACACAAATTCGGAGCTTTCTTGGACTTGCCGGTTTCTACCGCAGATTTGTTCGTGATTTTAGCTCCATTGCAGCGCCTCTACATGAGCTTACAAAGAAAGATGTGCCATTTGCTTGGAGTGATTCGCAGGAGGTAGCGTTCAGCACTTTGAAAGATAAGTTAACCCAAGCTCCCCTATTGCAATTGCCTGATTTTAATAAAGTGTTTGAGCTTGAATGCGATGCTAGCGGTATTGGGCTAGGTGCTGTTTTGTTACAAGAAGGAAAACCAGTTGCTTATTTTAGTGAAAAATTAAGCGGTGCTAGTCTGAAATATTCTACTTATGATAAGGAGCTTTACGCTTTAGTGCGCACTTTGCATACATGGCAGCACTATCTTTGGCATCGTGAGTTTATAATCCATTCTGATCATGAGGCTTTAAAACATATTCGTACCCAAACAAATCTGAACCGTCGTCATGCTAAATGGGTAGAATTCATTGAGTCCTTTCCTTACATTATTAAACACAAGAACGGGAAGGACAATGTTATTGCTGATGCTTTGTCTCGTCGCTATACCATGCTGTCACAGTTAGATTTTAAAATCTTTGGTTTGGACACTGTGAAGGATCAATATGTTGACGACGCTGATTTTAAAGATGCTTTCGGCCATTGTATTAATGGGAAACCATGGGGCAAATTTCACATACAGGATGGGTTCCTGTTTCGCGCTAACAAGCTGTGTGTTCCAGCTAGCTCGGTTCGTCTTTTGTTGTTACAGGAAGCGCATGGAGGCGGTCTCATGGGGCATTTTGGCGTCTACAAGACACATGAGGTGTTGGCTGCCCACTTCTTTTGGCCTCGGATGCGCGCTGATGTGGAGCGCCTTGTTGCACGCTGCACTACTTGTCAGAAAGCTAAGTCACGGTTGAACAACCATGGTTTGTATATGCCTTTGCCTGTCCCTTCTTCTCCTTGGCTTGATATCTCTATGGACTTTGTTTTGGGCTTGCCTAGAACTAAGAAGGGGAGGGATAGTATTTTTGTGGTTGTTGATAGATTCTCTAAAATGGCTCACTTTATACCTTGTCATAAAACTGATGATGCTAGCATTGTTGCTGAATTGTTCTTTAGAGAAATTATCCGTTTACATGGTATTCCAAAAACAATAGTCTCTGATCGCGATGCTAAGTTTCTAAGCCATTTTTGGAGATCTCTTTGGAATAAATTGGGAACTAAATTGTTGTTTAGCACTACTTGTCACCCTCAGACTGATGGACAAACTGAGGTAGTAAATAGAACTTTATCTACCATGCTTAGGGCTGTTTTAGACAAGAATTTGAGACGTTGGGAGGATTGCTTGCCTCATGTTGAATTTGCTTACAATCATGCCACGCATTCTTCTACAAAGATGTGCCCTTTCCAGATTGTTTATGGTTACATTCCTAGGGCACCTATTGATTTGATTTCACTTAATGCTGCGAACGCCCCACATGTAGATGCTTCTGCACATGTTGAACAAATGATTACCATACATGAACAAACGAAACAGAACATTGCTGCTACTAATACAAAAAATCAGGTTGCTGGTAGTAAAGGAAGAAAACATGTTACTTTTGAACCTGGTGATATGGTTTGGTTGCATTTGAGAAAGGATCGTTTTCCTACTTTGCGCCGTTCTAAATTGATGCCTCGTGCTGCTGGTCCTTTTAAGATACTAACCAAGATTAATGATAATGCTTATACCCTCGACCTACCTGCGGAGTTTGGTGTTTCCACTAGTTTTAATGTTGCAGATTTGAAACCGTATGCGGGAGAAGATGAGGAGTTGCCGTCGAGGACGACTTCAGTTCAAGAAGGGGAGGATGATGCGGACATCAACACCAACACGAGCACATCTACACCAGCAGCACCTTCTCCAGCCCAGGCGCCACCCCTTCCACCTGGGCCAGTAACTCGGGCCCGTGCAAGAGAATTGAACTACATCATGTTGTTAAAGAACGAAGGCCCGGAAGAATAGACGACCAGCCCAATTGCGGCCCATAATGGACGACCTAGGGTTGGCCGCCCCTAGGGGCTGCGCCCCCTCTCTATTTATTCAGGAGCTGCGCCTCCTTTATTTCCTGAGTTTTGTTTTACGTTAGCCTTAGCTACTCTCGAACACGCGCAAATCTGCGCTGTCTTCGTGTATTCAGAACTCCACCCTCGAGTAATAGATTAGATTGCTCGCATCTTATTCTTGTTCGTTCTTCGATTGCGCACAGGAAACGATCTTCGTGATCAGGCCGATCTCGCATCAGCAAGGTCGGTAACCACAGGGAGTTGGTTCAGCGATTGCATTGGCGCCTCGGGCTTGCTCGTCGTAGTCGGATCGCAAGGGTCATCTTCCGCCAAATCGGAATTATCTCTACTCGCCGAAAGATCGGGCACCTCAACTTCATCAGTATACGGAGATTCTTTGGTAGTCATAAGCCAGATAAACAAAGAATGGGACTGTTCGAATGATTCAATGGGAAAATACTGCACTGCCGTCTGAAAACTAGAAGATAAATTTGAAGGTCTGGAATTTCATCATGTAGAAAGAGATCGAAACACGGTAGCCGATGTATTGTCCAAGCTAGGATCCAGTCGAACTCAAGTCCCACCCGGAGTCTTCGTACAAGAAATACCACATCCAAGCATCTCAATGGATCAGGCAGAAGAGTGTAATATCGTGAATCAACCAGAGTCAGGCTCTGATGACTGGAGAAGGCCGATTATCAGATATATAAAAAATGAAGAGGAACCAGATGATAAAAATGCAGCCGAGCGCATCGCTAGACAGTCAGCTCACTACACGCTCATTGGGGAGACACTATACAGAAGGGGCGCATCAGGCATCTTCATGATGTGCATTCTCTCATCTACTGGGAAGCGACTTCTAGACGAGGTCCATGCTGGACAATGTGGAATACACGTAGCGTCCAAGACACTAGTCGGGAAAGTCTTCAGGTCGGGATTCTATTGGCCAACAACGAAAAGTGATGCAGCCGAGTTAGTTCGGAGGTGCGAAGCTTGCCAGTACTTGTCAAAGCAACAACATCTACCAGCACAATAACTGCAGACCATACCGGTGACTTGGCCCTTTGCATGCTGGGGGCTAGATATGATTGGACCTTTCAAGAAAGCTCAAGGAGAATACACTCATGTACTGGTAGCAATCGACAAATTCACTAAATGGATAGAGTTCAAACCCATTGCTTCTTTGACCTTAGCTAAAGCCGTGGAATTCATACAAGACATAATATTCAGGTTCAGAATACCGAACAGTATCATAACCGACCTGGGATCCAACTTCACAAGTTCAGAGTTTTTTGATTTCTGCGAACAAAAAAGCATTCAGGTCAAGTATGCTTCGGTACCACACCCGAGAGCCAACGGGCAGGTTGAACGAGCTAACAGGATGATATTGGAGGCACTCAGGAAAAAGGTTTTCGATAAAAATGAAAAGTTCGCAGGAAAGTGGATAAGGGAATTGCCCTACGTCGTTTGGAGCCTAAGAACCCAACCTAGCCGAGCTCTGCATGGAAACACTCCTTTCTTCATGGTCTATGGGTCAGAGGCAGTACTGCCTGCTGATCTCAAGTTTGGGGCGCCAAGGTTGATCTTTGAAAGCATAGCAGAGGCCGAAGCAACCAGGCTGGAAGATGTCGATGTACTCGAAGAAGAGCGGCTGAACGCAGTAATTCAATCGGCACGGTACCAGCAGACTCTGAGACGCTATCACGACAAGGCCGTGCGACAACGATCCTTTTTAGTAGGAGATCTCATCCTCCACCGAATTCTAACGGGGGAGGGACGGCACAAGCTATCGCCCTTATGGGAAGGACCATTCATAGTAGCAGAAGTCACTGGGCCGGGATCATATCGTCTCACTCAGATGGATGGCACAGAAATTGGGAACTCCTGGAATATAGAACACCTCAGGAAGTTTTATCCCTAGCTGTATTTCAAAAGCTATCGGGACGACGATGTACTCTGTAAAACGAGAAACATGTCTTCAATAAAAAAAAGGGGCTTCAAAGATACTCAGTTTGTTCATGATTGACTTGCATTCTTACTTAACTCGGGGTGACCACTATGCCCTGCTAACGGAGCAATCGGCTTAAGTCGGCAACGACTTAATGTGGTGCAACATGCTCGCGCTTACTTAACTCGGGGTGACCACTATGCCCTGCTAACGGAGCAATCGGCTTAAGTCGGCAACGACTTAAGGCGGTGCAACATGCTCGCGCTTACTTAACTTGGGGTGACCACTATGCCCTGCTAACGGAGCAATCGGCTTAAGTTGGCAACAACTTAAGGCGGTGCAACATGCTCACGCTTACTTAACTCGGGGTGACCACTATGCCCTGCTAACGGAGCAATCGACTTTAGTCGGCAACGACTTAAGGCGGTGCAACATGCTCGCGCTTACTTAACTCGGGGTGACCACTATGCCCTGCTAACGGAGCAATCGGCTTAAGTCGGCAACGACTTATGGCGGTGCAACATGCTCGCGCTTACTTAACTCGGGATGACCACTATGCCCTACCAACAGAGCAATCGGCTTAAGTCGGCAACGACTTAAGGCGGTGCAACATGCTCGCGCTTACCTAATTCAGGGTGACCACTATGCCCTGCTAACGGAGCAGTTGGCTCAAGTCGGCAACGACTTAAGGCGATTTCGCATGCTTACGAATACTCATATAGGGGTGACTTCTATATCCCGTAAACAAGTTTCAAAACCATCACACAGCATTTTACTACTGCAAATCTACGTACTGTTGAATTCTAAAAACAATAGGAGAGTAACAATATCATCCAAATGCTGAACTGGTGTCCTCTAACAAATATTCGATCATGCTAACCGCGCGCTCAAAGCACGCAAAAATATTTCTCTATTTCGCAATATCTTTCTCAGGTGCAATCGACGAAGAAGGGCGACTTGAGGAATCAGGACCAGCGTTCACGTCAGCCCTTATGTCTTCAGGAACAACCACGCCGGGTCTCCTCATCAAGATTCGCCCCGCGCGAATGGCTTTATCCATGGCTCTATCGTGCTGGGCCCTCAGAGTAATGGAAGTTTCTTCAGCAACTTTGACAGCCAATTGAGCGGTCTCTAGCTCCTGGGCGATGGATTTCTTGAAAGCACGGAGTTCTTTGATAGCAGCATCCTTAGCCGATATCAACTGCCTGAGACGGATCACATCATCCGTGGATTCCTGCAGCTTACAACGATGATTGTCTAACTCCTCCATGGTAAAGCGATGGCTTCTCTCCAGGATGGTCAACGAGTTGCTAGAATCATGATACAGTCTGTCAAGATTGTCACGAGAAGCAACAAGGGCACTTTTTTCTTCCTACAACAAGAATCAACTCCTTCAAACATCAAGCGAGCAATAAGAACACAGCAATACAAGGCACAGTTTCATAAGTCACCTTTTCAGAATCAAGCTGAGCGCGAAGAGTAGAGTTCAGCGTCTTAGCGTCATTTAGAGCAGCAGAGACCTGGGCCAGCTCAGTCTGGCTTTGAGAATACTTTTCCTCAAAATCAGAACACCGCTGGACCAGTTCAGCCTAACCTTGAGAATGTTTTTCTTCAAGAATGGAAATCTGCCGAGCCATATCTAGCAAGAGACAATCAAGCAAAAAGAGTCAAAATGTAAAACAGTTCAATAAGATAGACAAAGAGAAGCAAAAGAGTACTAACCAGCATTCGTCGCCTCCAAATCAGAGACACGACGTTGGAGCAACACCGGATTCCAACGTGCTAGAGATGAAGCTCCTTCTGGAACAGAAGCACCTTGTAACCTCAGCTGACTAGCCATCCCGTCCACCAATGCCTGATAGGGAGAACAGATGAGTGTGTTGATAGCAGTTCGTATGGTGTAAAAGTCAGGCCAGAATATATCACAATACCTGGAGATTGGAGAAGAACGAAGGGACTCCCAAATCGTGAGAGATCAATTGATGACCTGGCATAAGGTCGCCACCCGAAGCAGCTTGTAATGAACTAGTAGGGACCAACTCGGCACCACCAACAGAGCCCAAAGCTTGGTCAGCGAGAACGCTAGCCTCTAAAGCGACTCCTTGGCCCAAAGCTTGGGCTACCACCATGCAACCGGAGCGTGGAGAAGATCCTGCGTGAACATCCATGGAAGTACAAGAGGGAGACCCCGCTCGGACACCCTCGGGGGCTGGGCTATAGTTTGCGCTACCCACTTGAGCCAGATCACCCCCGGTAGTACCCTCGGGGGCTGGGCAGTGGCTCGCGTCTCCCACCCGAGCCGAGTCATCCCCGGCAACATCCTTGGGGGCTGGGCAAGTGTCAGCACCATCCTTGAGGACCAAGTTCTCTGCAGTAGCCACCTCTAAGGCTGAGGGTCCCTCAATTACTTCCATGGGAGCAAGACGATCCAAGTCAGTTTCCTGACCTTCAAGACCGCGCTCTAAGGTCGATGAGGCGCGGGACGCTGCCCGGGACGATCCCAACCCGGCGTCGAGCACATCAGCACAAACCTCCATCACACCATCATCCGCTGGCTCTGATAACAGGTCTTCTGGAACCATATCTTCAAGAGTCTGATCAAAGTTTGCTAGGGACAATTCTCGTAGACCAATGAGGGCAGACAAAGCAGGAGAAGGAACTCCACTACTTTCCCCACTGGCAACATACTGCCGACTGTTCTTCCGAGTCAAAGGGACCTCATCCTCTTCCTCCTCGTCGTTTTCATCAGCAACACATACAACACACCCATTGGGGTCAGCGGCAGGTGGAGCACACCCATTGGGGTCAGCAACAGGTGGAGCACCCCCATTGGGGTCAGCGTCAGTAAATTCAGGAACAGGCACTTCTTCAGCAGCAGGAACCGAAGGACCAACATCCCGATCCAAACTAGATACTCACCGGAGACATCTCTTTTTCTTTTTCTGCTCATCAGTAGAAGGATCAAGTTGATTAGCTCGGGAAGGGCGTCTTGGGCGAACACTGACAGGCTTCTGAATATCCAAGGTTATACCAGCTTCTGGGAGAGGCGCCACCACCAATGTCCCAGCAGGAGCAGCATCAGAAGAGTCCTCAGCCAGCATATCGAGCATAGCACTTATCTCTGCATCACTTTGATCCAAAGGCACCTCAAAGTGGACCTATCGTTCATCATCAGGAATTTCCCCGAGTGAGGCAACTAAGGCGCTAACTTCTTCAGCAGAGGGTCGCACTCTAAGGCCCAAACTGCCATCAGCGACAGGTGGATTCGACACAAAAAGAGTGAAGGCCTTGGGAGGAGGTAGGTTCCAGGCTGAGTATGCCACTGGGGCACCAACATTTGATACCTTGCCTCTAAGAATCATCTCAAGTCGGTTCACCAAGTCTAGAGAGGGAATCCTTCTGTTGGTAACCCGAGTCGAGTCAGCTAGGCCTCTGTACAGATAAGCCGGGTAAGCCCTGTCCTTCAACGGCTGAACGTTCTTGAAAACAAAATCAGCAACCACAGCCTCTGCAGTCAGACCCCTCTCCTTCAGTAGTCCAACTTCAGCTAGCAAAGCCCCAGCCTCAGCCACCTCCTGATCTGTGGGGGACTCGGTCCAACTCGGGGTACGAACGTCCGACTGTCTCCCCGACCGTGGGGGGAGAGAATTTCCGTGGTTCTCAACGATAAACCACTCCAAGCGCCATCCCTTAATATTGTACTTAAGAGGGATTTCAAGATAATCAGACTTCCTCCCACGGCGCATCTCTAAACTAGCACCCCCAACCAGCTGATGCTGCCCCCCGGCCATTCCAGGGCGACAGTGATACAGATACTTCCACAGTCCAAAATGGTGCAGGACGCCAAGAAAAGCCTCGCACAAATGAACGTAAATGGAAATTTGCAGAATAGAATTGGGATTCAAATGGGTCCAGTTAAGGCGATAGAAATCAAGGAGGCCGCGGAAAAAGGGAGAAATGGGGAGAGCGAGACCGCGGAGAAGAAAAGGAACGTAAATCACGGATTCATGGGTATCCTCTGTCGGGACAGTGACCCCATGACAAATCCGCCAAGAACAAAGCTCCCTCGGGGGAAGGACCCCGATGGACACGAGGTGGAGAAGGTCAGGCTCGGAGACAACAGACATATGGTTACCTGCGAAAGGCAACTGGCTGTTGGGGTCGATGGGGGGAATCACCGCAGCGGATGAACTCGAGGCCTTTCTCTCGGGCGCCATCTCAACTCTACTGGCGAACAGAGCGAGAGCCGAATTGAAGAGAGGATCTGGAGGCAGGAAAGCAAGAACTAGGGCACGGAAAAGCAGAGGCGGCTGAAAGCGCAGTATATGCGGGATATTCCCGAGTCAGATACCGCTTCCAAAAGCGCCCAGTCAGCACCTAGCAGTTACTTCTAAAACGCCGGCGTGCCACGTCATCACCCGACAGTTACTTCTAAAACACTGGCGTGCCACGTCGTCACCCGGCAGTTACTTCTAAAACACCGGCGTGCCACATCGTCACTCGGCTATTATCCTCAAAAGTGGCCGACACGACCCATTCTAACTCGGCTGATATTTCTAAAACACCGATGTTATCACCAGTCACTCGGCATTTATCCCTAAAGCGCCGATGATGTCTTAAGTCGCTCGGCGGCTATCTCTAAAGCGCCGACGACGTCTCCATTCGCTCGGCATTTATCTCTAAAGCGCCGACGATGTCTCCAGTCGCTCGGCATTTATCTCTAAAGTGCCGATGATGTCTTCAGTCGCTCGGCGGCTATCTTTAAAGCGCCGACAATGTCCTCAGTCGCTCGGCGGTTATCTCTAAAAAACGCTGGTGTCGTTACAAGTCACTCGGCTGTCACCTCTAAGATAGCCGACGTGGTCAAACCGTCATTTCGACGCTGACATGGTTTCATCATCCCTCGGACTCTATTTCAAATGCATAAATGTTGACAATAATAGCTCGACCATCACCCCTAAAGCGGCGATATGATGCCCGAGTTATTTAGATACTATTCCGAATGAATCAACTTCACAAATAAGAGATCAACTTACTATGAAGCAAAGTAATTGGCATAGGAGGAGACAAAGTCATTCTTCATTAAGGGAAGTAACAGTACTTACAAATCAACTCATTATGAGTTGATACTTCCCTACTGCTACTACTACTACTACTATGCTACACTATACTACTCTACACTACTAATACTACTACATTATTTCACTATACTACTTCTAATCTATACTAATATCTAAAAACCAGTGGCATTCAGCCACTGGCCTTGTTGCTGCCCTTGCTGCTGCCGCCGCCGCTGCCCCTGCTGCTGCCGCCGTTGCCGCCCCTGCCGTCGCCGTCACTGTCGTCGCTACCGTCGCCTCCGTCGTCGTCGTCTTCGTCGTCACCTTCGCCGTCCTCCTCGGGCGAGTCCTCCTCGTCCGAGGAGTACTCCGACTCATCCGAGCCCTCGAGCCCGGAGCGCTCGACGGCCCGGATGTAAGTCCAGACCTCCGCGGCAATCCCCTAAGAGTCGTCCGAGTCATCGGACGACGTTGGGGGAGAGACGGGAGCTGGAGACCCCTCGGACTCAGAGGAGAACTCCTCCTCTGAGTATTCCGAGTCGCCAAAGTCCTCTGATGGAGGAGTCGGCTCGCGCTTGCGTTTGTTGTTCTTGCCCATGGTGGAAATGCAAGGAGAGGAAGAAAGCAAGCAGCGGAGAACAACAAGAGATATGAAAAAAACCAGAGAGGCAAAGGCACTATTTATAGAAGAAGAAGGCAACCGCTCACCTCCAACCACGGTCACTGAACAGTCGGGAAGCATTCAATACACACTTCAACCCGTCTGAAGACACGTCAGGCGGCTGACGCCGTTTCACGCAATGCAACACCCATTGGGACTCCAGTCAACAGTGCAGATGATATGATTACGCCCGCCGTCACATCACATTACTACTCAGAAGCAGCCGGCTAAAACACTCAGCGTACCAAGCCATCCCTTGCCCACACCCATTGGGGGGGAAGCCCAGGAATTATCAGTATATTTTTCAAAACTGTCACATCCGTCCAGGGCATGCAATGAATACCCTAAGACAAAAATGAGATATCAGTAAGGATCAAAGGAAAGCCAAATATAGCCGGTGAAGTACAAAATCTGACCGATAGAAGCGACGTGAAGACTAGCCAGGGAACATCCATCAAATGTCCAATCAGTCGCAGAGCAAATAAATTGCACCACCTAGCAAGATATGGGCGGATCACGAACTCGGCTGCAAAAGACAAAATACATGCCGACCTCTGAAGCATAATATTGATGACATAATGCTGACCTCTAAAGCATAATATGGATGACATAATGCCGACTTCTAAGGCACCCGAAAAAAGAAAACATGACCCTCAGCAAAAAGACACGAAATGAAGACCTTCGAATGGATTATCTTCAAAAATCCACTCGAAGCTCGGGGGCTACACCCATTGGGTGCACCTCCGGTGCACCCAATGAATCACCATTTCAAGAGAAGACGACACCAATTTCTAAGGCATAAGGCAAGATTGAAGGCAAGATTGACCCTCAACCAAAGTACAAGTGGAAAATAAAAATAATCTCTGATGAAGACCTTCAAGAAGATTATTTTCCAAAATCCACTCGAAGCTCGGGGGCTACACCCATTGGGTGCACCTCCGGTGCACCCAATGAAGTTCAGGGTCCTACAAAATGAAATGCCGACCTCCAAGGCACAAGCATGAAACAAGGCTCCAGTTTACGAGTGATTAAAAGGAGACAGTAAAATATCATTTTTACCAGACGGCTTGGAAAGCATTTCTTATCAAAGACAACAAGCTGGACCTAGGATCTTTGGGCTGATTATCTCAAAATCAGCCCGAAGATCGGGGGTTTGTGGGGGACAGATATCCCCCGGGTCCGCTGGAAGGATAAAAGACCTCACGAAAGGCCCAAGGGCCCAATAATCCATGAGGTCACTCCTTCATGGGCCTGGGGAGGAATGACCAGTGAAGCAGATCGACATAGGGCCGGGTTGGCGCAAACCCGGACGGTCCCACAGCGTTGAGCAAGCGACCGCAACAGAAGATCCGACTTTCACGCGCTGGAGCCCCGTACGACGAAACCAGGCGAGGATAAGTCGGCAGAATCATAGGAAGATAGACAAAAATGGTTCACTATCTTTTAGGTGCATATCCACATGTATTGCCTCACGGTCGAATATATAAGGCCTAGGGGGCACCCCTTCAGAACGATCGACCCCATTACTATTCAACCATCCACCCCAACTCTCTATGCTTTAGAGAGCTACCTTGTAACCCATACGCAAAGCATACTCGCCAGAACGTAGGGTGTTACGCATTTCAAAGCGGCCCGAACCTGTAAACATTGTCCATTGTTCCTCGTGCATCTGGCACGAACCATTTAGCTACAGTCGGCGACACCGTCCTACTCCTAAAACACCTTGAGGGGCAACCCCGGGTGTGCGGTCGGACCCAAAACACCGACAGGGATTGGATTTGGGGTTTCTTAAGGGGTCTTTTAGCAATGTTTCCTCTCTATAATTGTAGGTTAAAAAGTTACTTAACTTTGTGCCAAAGGTTTGATCATGACTTGCACCTTTGCTTAAACTCTCCCCTTTAACCAAGGTGCTTAGAAGATAGGATTCAAGAGAGGTTTAGGGTTTACTCCCCCCTTGTCCAAAGTGATAAGTGCACACAACTTGGGTAATGCTTTTGGTCATCCACATCTCTTGGTTAAAACCTAGCTTCCAAGGCCCTTACATTTTTGCTCCTTAAGTTTCTTCCACATGTGATCATAGTCATTAGTGCATAGGTGTAATATCCCAAAAAAAATGTTGCCAAAGGTTTATCTTCGGTGCGTGGATGTGGGAAAAGAGTTGTGGGCCGTTGGATGCAAAGTCAAGAGACATCTGAGTCGTCGTTTCTTTCTCCCACAAAACCCTAGTGGTCGCCCCCCTATTTTTCCCTTTTCTTGGCCGCCAACCCCCCCTTTTCCCCACCCTTGGCCGCCCCTCCCCCTTCCCCTTGCAGCCACCCTCCACTACTTCCTCCTCCCTCTAGATCTCCCCCCACGCAGCAAGGATCGAGAAGAGGAGGAGCAAGATGGATTGAAGAGGAAGAGAGGATCAAGGAGATGTTCTACCCCCATCTCTTGCAGATTTTCTTGGGGAAACCCTAGGTAAGGATAGGATCCTTGTTCCTCCCTATAATTATATGCTTTTGGAGGTTGTGGATCATGTGGATTGAAGGATTAGAGGTTGGATTAGATGTGGGGTTAGGTTTTGATCTCGAATTTAATTTCTGCAGAATGGCAAATTCGACAGTTTCTGTTGATGTCAGTTTTCCGTGGTCTTAGTGGCCTCAAAAAAATAAAAAGTCTATATATGAGTCGTAGATAATTTGTAGATCTTTCTGTGGTCATGAAGAACACCTCAATCGGATATCAGAACAGAAAGTTATTGCAGTTTGATTATAGCAGTTTTTCAGTCTCATAATTCTGTGCAGAATCTGTTCTCTTAAGAGTTAGGTAATTTTATCAACAGAATTAAACTGTGGGTTGGTAAAAGAAGTTGTAGATAATTTCATAAGCTTTCCAGATTGTTAAAGAGTGTATTCATATGATTTATAAAACTCCAGTTATGTTTGTTTTACTGTGGCTGTTCCTGTTTGCCTGACAAAAATGAGTGGATCTGTTCACTGGTGGGTTTCATCTAGTAAATGGCCGAATTGGCTCTTCCAACTGTGGAGACTTTTGTAGAGGGATAAAAGTTCTTACTGCCAGCAGAATTTTATAATTTGTGGTTCAGTAGTTTGGGAGATATCGAATTTTGAAGTTAACTAGGCTGCTGTCTAAAACAGATTCAGTCAGTTATCTTGTCAGATGTTTTAGAATATATTGATGGCAGAATTTAATTATCCATTGAATACCGAAGTTGTAGATTGTTTTGTGTAGATACTCTTAGAGTATTTGTTTGATATCACCAATGTTTTAATTTTAAAGATACAAAATTAACAAACAGTGATGCTGCTGTATAGCATGTGGTTCAGGGTGGGAGTCTTTCCACTATGTCTTAGTTTCAAGTGTAGGAGTGTTTTGTTGATTGTTGGCAAATGTTTGTGAAATATTTGTACTAAGTTTTATGCCCGCTAGCAGGTGGCTACACTCCAGATCATGCCTAGTACATTTTTCTTCTTCGATGAAGGCAAGTGAATGTAGCGGTGGTTGCTATCGTTTTGACCTGTTATTTCTATCACCTACACTCTAATATGCAGAATTATTGGATTCTTTCATAATTGAACTCTATGATGATGTTTTACTTGATTGTATTATGTTGATGCTCTATCATATATTGATGATTATTATGGTTCAAGTATGACCCATGAGATTAATTCACACCCCTGAAGGCAGATGAAGTCTTATTTGAGCTTTGCATTGTATCTAAAGGCATACGAAGTATTATTTGAGGATTGCATTGTATCTGAAGACAGATAAAGTATTATTTGAGATTTGTATTGTATCTAAAGGAAGTGAAATTTATTGATAAATGCAGCATGCCATATATATTGCATGACTCATTTGCATCTGAAGTTTTGTCGTGACCTATGGTCCGACCGTACCGGTACAACTTAGCATCGTACGTTGCCCGAGAAGGGGTACGATGCAGCTTCATACCCTTAGAGGTATGAAGGCAGAGGACATATGCATTGCATTCATATGCATACATTGAAGTGATATTTGCAGATGATGTGGTTTTATACCCTCAGAGGTATGAAGATAGATGACCTACACATTGCATTCCTATGCATACATTGAAGTGATATTTGCAGGTATTGTTGATGCAGGGAAGTGTTATACAACCTATTGTGGTTGTTCGAGGAAATGAGATGGTATTGGTTATATTGTGACTACTGAGTTCTATATCTACAAGTATTTCTGATCTTGATTGTGATTCTTTTAAAATGTTGATTAATTCAATGTGGTTTAAATATCTCGTCAAAACAATTAGCTTGCTGAGATGTTTCATCTCACTTTTGCATTACTCAATGCAGGTGCTTGTTGCTCATCAAGGGGAGTGGGAAGTAGCAGCACATACACCTTCACTCTCATAATAACGCTGCCCAGACGTAGTCATGATTTAATTAGAAACTTCTTGTCAAAGGATGTTTGTTTTTAACTAGTCGTGCGCACTGGTTAATTCAGTTCATGCCGTTATGGTCGTCTTCCCATTGCTAGCAGATTATTAATGTCTATTATGTTTTCTTATCATGATATCTATTTATACTTTGTTGCTTCCCCGTTTATGCAATTTTTAAAGGAGACACTGTCGAAATTTTATATATGAATGTTAGATGTGTAGTTTAGTAGCATTCTGGGGTGTTTGTGGATCCCGGGGTGTTACAATAGGTGTGCCCTAGCCATGGTAACACCTGAGGTGTTACAAAAACTACCTTACCCGAAAGGGGCAATGGTAGTAGGGGAGTAGGCATGTAGGGAGGTTCTCGAGTTGATTTTGCTGCGATGGCGGTTAGACGAGTGATTCCTACAATTGCTCTTCCCAGAAACTATAGTGGGTTTTCGGAAGCTAGTGGAACTTTGTAAATGCCTCGTAGTGGATCCATAGCCATTCACCTCGGTAGTGTGTTGGAACTTGCTCTCCTGCGCAAGTTGATCCAATGGGGGAGTGGAAAGGGTGCAAGCAAAGTTTAACGCGGGATGGCAATTGCTCTGTTGATCGGGCATCTCAAGGGCACTATACAGGGGTATTTATAGGTACCCGAGTGTCGAATGTCCCAAGGCAAGGACGGTTATGTCCTCGGGTACCCGGATTATCCCTAGTATATTCCCATAAAGGGGGATTACAGACCGTCATTACAGAAAAGCTATTATAGATGAGGCCCATAACCTTCCTTTCCACACGGGGCCCATTGCGGTGGGCCGAATTCCACGTGGGCCTCCAGGCGAGATGAGGGACGCGGGACCAGCAGACTTCGTCGGGGTCTGGCCTTCGTCTTGCAATGGAGAGGACGAAGGGCAACCGCACCAGTCGTCACGCGTTCGTTGATGTAGCGACGCGACGAAGGCTTCGAGCGAAGGGTAGCGTCTTCGCCTTCGCCCCAACATTTGCCCTCCGAGGGACTAGTTCGAATGAGTCATCTGGTGCCGAAGACGTCGCTAGATGGTGGAGACGCTGCTCTCGCTCGAAGTGGTCCCGCGGTGGTTTTTGAGGTGACCGTTGTCGGGACGTGGCACTGTTGGACTGCGGGTTTCCCGAAGCGTCGTGCCGTGTGTATAAAAAGGGACGGCGCGGCGCGGGCTGACTCTCACCCTTGTGTGCACCGGAAAACCCTAATTTTTTGAAACCGCTCGCCCACTCGCCTGCCCTCCTGGTTCCTTCTGCATCGAAGATCTGGCACGCGTCAAGCAAACCGCACGCCGCGGCGATGGTACGTAGTGATGTCGTCTTCTTCCTCATCTGCTGCAAACACGTCGCCGGCCGATTCGTCATTCGAAGATACCTTGAGCGATTTGGCGGTGGCGGAGTTACAGCCGGGCCACACAGTGGAGTTCGGCGTTTCGAGGATTTCCTCGGTTCGCGTGCAGGATATGCAACAGTTAGGGTATTTTGGGAACGGTGTTGGGCGTGTCCCGGGGGAGGAAGAGGTTCCCGAGCCCGAGGGCGAGTTAGTCGTGTTTGAGGCATTCTTCATCGCCGGCCTTCGCCTACCTGCACATCGTTTCGTGGCGGAGGTCCTGCAGAGATTTGAGGTCCAGGTCCACCAGCTGACACCGAATGTCGTGGTGGTCCTGGCGAAGTATGTCTGGGCGGCGACTTCGTACTGTGGTCAGCCTTCCGTAGAGGTCTTCGCCAAGAATTACTGTCTGCATTGGCAAAAAAGAAAGATTGGAAACAAGATTGCACAGTTTGGATCATGCACCTTCACGTCGAGGTGCGAAAAGACTTCGGCGGAAGTCGTGGAGTTAGTTCCTTGTGCTCGCAATAAGTGGGGCAACTGGTGGGATTATTGGTTTTATGTTTCGGGAAGGGAAGTCGAAGACCTCCCAGGGCTCCACGCGGCCGTGATGTGCTCCATTGTTATGTGGCATTCCCACAATTTGAGGTGGCGGAGAATGATGAGGACGAAGGTGTCCTCCGGTGCGCTGCCCGCATGAGCAGTGGGCGTGATTTGGTTGAGGAGTTCATTGGTTATGGAGTGTGGCCCTGGCGCATGGCTGGGTGCTGGGTGAAGTATGCCCTCGCCAGATGCCTACTTTGGGCCAGCAGCTGGTGCGAAGTCCGGCCTTCTCTTTGCATCTGCGCGGCCGAGACCCGGCCGTGTTCGTTCGTGAAGTGGAGGATGGGGCGGTGAGGATTGTGGGGTGGTATGCGCCGAGGACAGAGAGTCTGCGGAGTTGGGATATCCGAGGGTCCAACGTTCGGTTGAATCGGGTCTTCGAATTAAACCGTTTGCCGTACGGTGGCTACCCTGGAGATGACGCTTCTGCGGCTGCTGACCGCCGAGGGAAAAAACCAGTGGTCGTGGATGTGGAAGGCCCTTCACGAGAGGCTGCCCCAGCCACTAAGAAGAGAAAAATAGGTACTGCAGTGGGGGGGTTGGGGGTCTCTGAGCGTTTTGTTGTGGAGTTGATGGGGACTTGCGCGGCCCTCGGGGGAAGGATGTCTTCGCCCGAGCTCCGGGAGTGTTCGGCGCGAATGCTGAAGGTTACCGGGGGTCGATGGCCAAGGAACGTTTTGATTCCCCGTGCGGCCGGCGAGGACATGTTTACGTCTCGTATGGCCCGTGAATTGAAGATTTTTCCTTATGGGCGGAATATTGCTGCTGTTGTATCAGTAGTGATGGACAAGCATCGTCAAGATGCGATGCGGAAGCGCCGGTAAAACAATAGGGTCGGGGACCCTATGCGCGAGGTGAAGCGGACGCGGGGAGGCGCGAAGTCCGCCGCCCCTGGCGGCAGCAAACCACCGCCAACAGTGAAGCCTGCCATGCCCGAGCCCAGCAAGTCTTCGGTGGGTTTTGAGGGCTGCCGCTTCTGGCGCGAGCAAGCCGCCCTCGACTGAACCCGCGAAGGAGCGAAGGCCACCGTCGCCGGTGCGCACCGACAAAGCGATGGCTGGTGGTGCCGATTTTGATACGAACATTTGCGTGGAGGATTACCTCGTTGGTGAGAGTTTTTTAGACTGGGTCTTGAACAAGATTATGGTGCAGGGTCGGATGCAGGGCAGCTGGCTATTGTCCCGTCTCCGGTGGCGGCCACTTCACCTGCGGCGGCGGTTGGAGCGAAGGGCACTTCGCAGGACCCATGGTCCAAATTCTGCGCCAGCGGCGAGATTTCGTCGACCGCCGCCGCTAGGGACGTGGCGGGCATTGTGTCCCAGCATCTAAAGCATGTAAGTCATCTTAGACTTCATTGGTTCGTTGTTTTGATGTGGTTCTGAATCTGATGTTTTTTCTGTGGCAGGCGACCACCTTCGCCGACCAGGTTGCGTCGAGCGCCTTGTCTTCGGAGTTTGCTGCCGAGAGGCACCGACTCGATGGCAAGATCGAGCACCTCCGAGCGCAGCATGTGGATGCTGTTCGGGACAAGTCGACTGCGAAAAACAAGAGCCGCAGGCTGGCAAAGAGGCTGGCGGCCGCGGAGGCCGAGAAGGAGGACCTCAGGCGTCGGTTGGCGGAGGAGAGGAGGGACGTAAACAAAGCTTGTGTTGAGGCACAGTTCGCGCAAGCCGAGGCCAATCTTGCGTGGGCGGAGGCTAGTCTCGCCCGCCAACACGCCGAGGAGATGGAGACGAGGCTCGGTAGCCTGTGCGACCGCCTGGACAAGACGGAGGCCTCGACACGCGCGGAGGTCGAGCGGACGCATGCTTAGCTTGTGGACGCGTATCGGGAGCTGGGTGCACGGACCGTGCCCTTCGAAGCGCCCGGTCATGAGGTGGGCCTCTGCTTCCTTAGATGGCTACAGGAGGAGCTGGAGGTGCTCCCGACCATTGTGACGACCCTCATGTCCTTCGCCTCCCTCGTCACCTGCGAGGGGGCCGTGAATGCCTTGTCCCGCGAGGGGTGCGGGCACTTTGATGCCTTCGACCAGTCTGACAAAGGCTTCAAGCGCGAAATCTTCCAGGTCGAGGACCCAGTGATGAAGCGGCCGGCTAGGGCTCTTTTTGATAGGATGTGGGGCCCTCGCGGCCGAGAGACTAACCGGGAGAGGTCTGACTGGGCGATGGATCAGGTAAAGGTGCATTTGTGTGATTA
The DNA here is from genome assembly GCF_902167145.1 of Zea mays. Taxonomy (NCBI): domain Eukaryota; kingdom Viridiplantae; phylum Streptophyta; class Magnoliopsida; order Poales; family Poaceae; genus Zea; species Zea mays. The sequence goes on along the minus strand of NC_050097.1, from coordinate 97,080,302 downwards.
TGGGTGTGGGTATGTGTGGTTTCCTGAATGGCTGCGCTGTTGCTGTAGATGGCGCATGACGAAGAGGTTGAGGACCTTGGTGATCTGGACAGCACGCTGCCCGAGGCATCAGGGGTGGAGCTGGCGCCGCAATCCGATGCAGGCGAGGGCCCCTCGGTGACCCCCACGCTGACTGGAGCTAGCGAAGACCCCGCGCCAGCTACTGTGCTGACGGGTGCGGATGCCTCAAAGGTGGTGGCCGAACCAGCTGCCAAAGACACAGGGCCTTCGTAGGTGGTGGAATAGGGGTTAGGGATTTAGGTGTAAACTTTTGTTTTTGTGATACTGAACCTCGGTTGCTGTGTAGGTTCCGACGTTTGGGCCTGCGCAAGCAACCGCTACTGACAATACTGATTTTGTGGCAGCCTCAACCGAAGTGCCTGCCGATGATAATTTGTTTGGCTCTGTGACTGAGTGTTTTGGGTCTGATGGTGAATTTGGGAGTTCGTTTTCTTGGACAAAGTAGGCCTCGGATGAAGGCTTGGATTATTTTTGTTGCGTTGGATGTGGCTGCAGCGGAGACTTCGCCGCGTGTGGAGGGTGCTGGGGATCTTCCTAGTGCGAGTACTGGGTGTAGGCAGCGAAGGGTGGTGGCGAAACATAGTGTGGGTGAATTTTCGCGAAGTGGTAGGCGCCGTCGTATGGGGATGGAGCGTGGCCGTCTTCGAGTGGACCGGACTGGTAAACAAGAATTGTTGTCCTTGCCGATTGGGGCGATCATAGGTGAAGGGGATATGTGAAATCTTTTTGAGGGTGAGGAATTGAGGATAATGTTGTTCAATTACAGGGAGATGGGTATTGATGAAGACATCCACACTACTGATGCATCTATACCAATACAAGTACCAATTTCTGGTCCCATTACTCGCGCTCGTGCTCGTCAACTCAACCATCAGGTGATTACACTCTTGAGTTCATGTCCATCATATTTAGACCATGGAGACCCGTGCACTCTTGTTTTGCTTAGAAATCAGGGAGAAGACCGAAAGGGAAAAGGATTTGAACATGCTGGATTCGGACTGCAGAAGAACACCAACTTGTGACGGTCACCACGGTCAGATGCGGGCTCGGATTGGAATGTTCAAGCACAACATGGAAAGCTTATCAAGTCTACTTTCATATGGATCCGGAATTATAGTCATATCTGTTCTGAGGCCGCCGTAATCATTGTTTTCTTACCGAGACATTTCCTGCCTTTTCTGCCCATGGTGCTGCGTCACCCTATTTTGGCCCAATGGGTCGTGTATCAAGTTAGGTCCATTAGGGACGCATCCTAGGGTTGCAGCACGACCCCAATACCCTTGTGGTCGTCCTCCCATGTTTATAAACCCCCTAGCCGCCACCAAGAACAGCGGGTTTTGTTTAGATCAAGTTTAGCTCTCGCTACTTGCTTGCAAGCGCGCGTGCTAGTTCAGCCGCCCGTCTTCTTGTCTTCGGAACCCCACCATATTGTAGTTTGATCTTTAAACCTACATTTAGATCTGGTAATTCAGTACTTGTTCTACTTGTTCTTGCTAGTTCTTCGATTGCTTGCAGGACGAGTGCCCTAGTGGCCAGGGTGTCACGCTCCACAAGATCGTGACAGCCATAGGAGGTGGTGTATCGGTTGCTAAGGCGCAGCGTCTTTGGAAGGCTGTAGTCGGGCCGTGAACGTCGTCTCCTCCCCCAATCGAGTTATTCCACACCCTCTCATCGAAAGATCGGGCAATCACCCAACGGGTGCACATCAGTACCACCGTTGAACGATTATTCAGCTTGCTTTTGTAACTAACATGGTACTAGTGTATTCCTTGCTTCAGCCCACCTACAACTCTACATATTACGACTATAGTTTGACAGGTCGTGTTGCTGCGGCACCGATACACTTATCCCACGGTTGCAGACTTGTTGGTTGCTGACCCCTCCTGTCGTGCAAGGTAAGAATTGGTAAGAGCTTGTGTAGCAGGTTGAGAGTGAGCGCCTTGCAGTAGCTACATCCTAATAGTTGTAGAGTTTTTATTCCTTCACATTTTTTTCTTGTTGCCTCTGTTCGTCTAACCATGGCAGGATTGGAGGTTGATGATGCTTCTCGTAATATGCCACACTCTCCTCACACCAAGGGTATCATACAACACTTTGTAAGGCTGGTGAAGACGCACACGGAAGGTCTTGATAATGACATGCAGGTGACGAATGAAAAGATGGGGCAATTGGAGGCCACACAGATCGACACAAACACCAAACTTGCAAATGTGGAAATGACAGTTGCTCATATTGACAAGAGCCTTGTCGAACTCTTGAGGCGATTTGATGAGATGCATGCTAATACCAATGGTGGGCGTGATGAGGGCGCCGAAGGTAACTGGGATGACTATGTTGCTGATACTGAACAAGATGACCAAGAAGCACCTAATTGCCGGCGACTACGTACTAACCGTAGAGGTATGGGTGGTTTTCGCCGACGTGAGGTACATGGTAATGATGATGCTTTTAGTAAGGTTAAATTTAAAATACCTCCTTTTGATGGTAAATATGACCCTGATGCTTACATTACTTGGGAGATTGCGGTTGATCAAAAGTTTGCATGCCATGAATTTCCTGAGAATGCGCGGGTTAGAGCTGCTACTAGTGAGTTTACTGAATTTGCTTCTGTTTGGTGAATAGAACATGGTAAGAAGAATCCTAATAACATGCCACAAACTTGGGATGCGTTGAAACGGGTCATGCGGGCTAGATTTGTTCTTTCTTATTATGCACGTGATATGCTAAACAAGTTGCAACAATTGAGACAGGGTACTAAAAGTGTAGAAGAATATTATCAGGAATTACAAATGGGTATGCTGCGTTGTAACATAGAGGAGGGCGAGGAATCTGCTATGGCTAGATTTTTGGGCGGGTTAAATAGGGAAATTTAGGACAACCTTGCTTATAAAGATTATGCTAATGTAACCCGATTGTTTCATCTTGCTTGCAAAGCTGAAAGGGAATTGCAGGGACGACGTGCTAGTGCAAGGTCTAATGTTTCTGCAGGAAAATCTACACCATGGCAACAGCGCACGACTACGTCCTTGACCGGCCGTACACCAGCACCAACTCCCTCGACGAGTCGACCAGCACCACCGCCTTCCTCTGGCGACAAACCATGTGCATCTTCCACAAATTCAGCAACCAAATCTGCCCAGAAACCAGCAGGTAGTGCCTCTTCAGTAGCCTCCATGGGTAGAACAAGAGATGTTCTGTGTTATCGATGCAAGGGCTATGGACACGTGCAGCGTGATTGTCCTAATGAGCGTGTTTTGGTGGTAAAAGACGATGGTGGGTATTCCTCTACTAGTGATTTGGATGAAGCTACACTTGCTTTGCTTGCGGCTGATGATGCAGGAACTAAGGAACCACCCGAAGAACATATTGGTGCAGATGATGCAGAGCATTATGAGAGCCTCATTGTACAGCGTGTGCTTAGTGCACAAATTGAGAAGGCACAACAGAATCAGCGACATACGTTGTTTCAAACAAAGTGTGTCATTAAGGAGCGTTCATGTCGTTTGATCATTGATGGAGGTAGCTGCAACAACTTGGCTAGCAGCGACATGGTGGAGAAGCTTGCACTTATGACCAAACCGCACGCGCATCCATATCACATTCAATGGCTTAACAATAGTGGTAAGGTCAAGGTAACCAAGCTGGTACGAATTAATTTTGCTATTGGTTCATATCGTGATGTTGTTGACTGTGATGTTGTGCCTATGGATGCTTGTAATATTCTGCTAGGTAGACCATGGCAATTTGATTCAGATTGTATGCATCATGGTAGATCAAATCAATATTCTATCATACACCATGATAAGAAAATTATTTTGCTTCCCATGTCCCCTGAGGCTATTGTGCGTGATGATGTTGCTAAAGCTACCAAAGCTAAAACTGAGAACAACAAGAATATTAAAGCTGTTGGTAATAACAAAGATGGGATAAAATTGAAAGGACATTGCTTGCTTGCGACAAAAACTGATGTTAATGAATTATTTGCTTCCACTTCTGTTGCCTACGCCTTGGTATGCAAGGATGCTTTGATTTCAATTCAAGATATGCAGCATTCTTTGCCTCCTGTTGTTACTAACATTTTGCAGGAGTATTCTGATGTATTTCCAAGTGAGATACCAGAGGGGCTGCCACCTATACGAGGGATTGAGCACCAAATTGATCTTATTCCTGGTGCATCTTTGCCAAATCGTGCTCCATATAGGACAAATACGGAGGAAACAAAAGAAATTCAGCGACAAGTTCAAGAACTACTCGACAAAGGTTACGTGCGTGAGTCTCTTAGTCCGTGTGTTGTTCCGGTTATTTTAGTGCCTAAAAAAGATGGAACATGGCGTATGTGTGTTGATTGTAGGGTTATTAATAATATCACGATACGGTATCGACACCCTATTCCATGTTTAGATGATATGCTTGATGAATTGAGTGGTGCCATTGTCTTTTCTAAAGTTGATTTGCGTAGTGGGTACCACCAGATTCGTATGAAATTGGGAGATGAATGGAAAACTGCTTTCAAAACTAAGTTCGGATTGTATGAGTGGTTAGTCATGCCTTTTGGGTTAACTAATGCACCTAGCACTTTCATGAGATTAATGAACGAGGTTTTGCGTGCCTTCATTGGAAAATTTGTGGTAGTATACTTTGATGACATATTGATCTACAACAAATCTATGGATGAACATGTTGATCACATGTGTGCTATTTTTAATGCTTTACAAGATGCACGTTTATTTGGTAACCTTGAGAAGTGCACATTTTGCACCGATCGAGTTTCGTTTCTTGGTTATGTTGTGACTCCACAGGGAATTGAGGTTGATCAAGCCAAGGTAGAAGCGATACATGGATGGCCTATGCCAAAGACTATCACATAGGTGTGGAGTTTCCTAGGACTTGCCGGCTTCTATCGCCGTTTTGTGAAGGACTTTAGCACCATTGCTGCACCTTTGAATGAGCTTACGAAGAAGGGAGTGCATTTTAGTTGGGGCAAAGTACAAGAGCACTCTTTCAACGTGCTGAAAGATAAGTTGACACATGCACCTCTCCTCCAACTTCCTGATTTTAATAAGACTTTTGAGCTTGAATGTGATGCTAGTGAAATTGGATTGGCTGGTGTTTTGTTACAAGAAAGCAAACCTGTTGCATATTTTAGTGAAAATTTGAGTGGGTCTGTTCTAAATTATTCTACTTATGATAAGGAATTATATGCTCTCGTGCGAACATTAGAAACATGGCAGCATTATTTGTGGTCCAAAGAGTTTGTTATTCATTCTGATCATGAATCTTTGAAACATATTCGTAGTCAAGGAAAACTGAACTGTAGACATGCTAAGTGGGTTGAATTTATCGAATCGTTTCCTTATGTTATTAAGCACAAGAAAGGAAAAGAGAATATCATTGCTGACGCTTTGTCTAGGAGATATACTTTGCTGAATCAACTTGACTACAAAATCTTTGGATTAGAGACGATTAAAGACCAATATGTTCATGATGCTGATTTTAAAGATGTGTTGCTGCATTGTAAAGATGGGAAAGGATGAAACAAATATATCGTTAGTGATGGGTTTGTGTTTAGAGCAAACAAGCTATGCATTCCAGCTAGCTCCGTTCGTTTGTTGTTGTTACAGGAAGCACATGGAGGTGGCTTAATGGGACATTTTGGAGCAAAGAAAACGGAGGACATACTTGCTGGTCATTTTTTTGGCCCAAGATGAGAAGAGATGTGGTGAGATTGGTTGCTCGTTGCACGACATGTCAAAAGGCGAAGTCACGGTTAAATCCACACGGTTTGTATTTGCCTCTACCCATTCCTAGTGCTCCTTGGGAAGATATTTCTATGGATTTTGTGCTGGGATTGCCTAGGACTAGGAAGGGATGTGATAGTGTGTTTGTGGTTGTCGATAGATTTTCTAAGATGGCACATTTCATACCATGTCATAGAACTGACGATGCTACTCATATTGCTGATTTGTTTTTTCGTGAAATTGTTCGCTTGCATGGTGTGCCCAACACAATCGTTTCTGATCGTGATGCTAAATTTCTTAGTCATTTTTGGAGGACTTTGTGGGAAAAATTGGGGACTAAGCTTTTATTTTCTACTACATGTCATCCTCAAACTGATGGTCAAACTGAAGTTGTGAATAGAACTTTGTCTACTATGTTAAGGGCGGTTCTAAAGAAGAATATTAAGATGTGGGAGGACTGTTTGCCTCATGTTGAATTTGCTTATAATCGATCATTGCATTCTACTACAAAGATGTGCCCATTTCAGATTGTATATGGTTTGTTGCCTCGTGCTCCTATTGATTTAATGCCTTTGCCATCTTCTGAAAAACTAAATTTTGATGCTACTAGGCATGCTGAATTGATGTTAAAACTGCATGAAACTACTAAAGAAAACATAGAGCGTTTGAATGCTAGATATAAGTTTGCTAGTGATAAAGGTAGAAAGGAAATAAATTTTGAACCTGGAGATTTAGTTTGGTTGCATTTGAGAAAGGAAAAGTTTCCTGAATTGCGAAAATCTAAATTGTTGCCTCGAGCCGATGGACCGTTTAAAGTGCTAGAGAATATTAACGACAATGCATATAGGCTAGATCTGCCTGCAGACTTTGGGGTTAGCCCCACATTTAACATTGTAGATTTAAAGCCCTACTTGGGAGAGGAAGTTGAGCTTGAGTCGAGGACGACTCAAATGCAAGAAGGGGAGAATGATGAAGACATCCACACTACTGATACATCTATGCCAATACAAGTACCAATTTCTGGTCCCATTACTCGCGCTCGTGCTCGTCAACTCAACCATCAGGTGATTACACTCTTGAGTACATGACCATCATATTTAGACCATGGAGACCCGTGCACTCTTGTTTTGCTTAGGAACCACGGAGAAGACCAAAAGGGAAAAGGATTTGAACATGCTGGATTCGGACTGCAGAAGAACACCAACTTGTGACGGTCACCACGGTCACATGCGGGCTCGGATTGGAATGTTCAAGCACAACATGGAAAGCTTATCAAGTCTACTTTCATATCGATCCGGAATTATAGTCATATCTGTTCTAAGGCCGCCGTAATCATTGTTTCCTTACCGAGACATTTCCTGCCTTTTCTGCCCATGGTGCTACGTGACCCTATTTTGGCCCAATGGGTCGTGTATCAAGTTGGGTCCATTAGGGACGCATCCTAGGGTTGCAGCACGACCCCAATACCCTTGTGGTCGTCCTCCCATGTTTATAAACCCCCTAGCCGCCACCAAGAACAACGGGTTTTGTTTAGATCAAGTTTAGCACTCGCTACTTGCTTGTAAGCGCGCGTGCTGGTTCAGCCGCCCGTCTTCTTGTCTTTGGAACCCCACCATATTGAAGTTTGATTTTGAAACCTACATTTAGATCTGGTAATTTAGTACTTGTTCTTGCTAGTTCTTCGATTGCTTGCAGGACGAGTGCCCTAGTGGCCAGGGTGTCATGCTCCACAAGATCGTGACAACCATAGGAGGTGGTGTATCGGTTGCTAAGGCGCAGCGTCTTTGGAAGGCTGTAGTCGGGCCGTGAACGTCGTCTCCTCCCCCAATCGAGTTATTCCACACCCTCTCATCGAAAGATCGGGCAATCACCCAACAGGTGCACATCAATGGTGAGTACTCTTCCGCTAGTGATTCTGAAGAAATTGAACAAGCACTTATTGCCACTGACCATGCAGCTCAGGCGGAAGTACATGTCAACCCGGGCGACGCTGATAGGTATGAAAGTCTTGTTGTGCAGCGTGTTCTTAGAACACAGGTCGCTTTGCCCGAGAAGAATCAGCGACACACTCTGTTTCATACAAAGGGTGTTGTGCAGGAGCGGTCAATTCGCATCATTATCGACAGCGGCAGTTGCAACAATTTGGCGAGTACCATGCTGGTCGAAAAGTTGTCGTTACCCACTCGTAAGCATCCAAACCCATATCACATTCAATGGCTTAATGATGGTGGTAAAATAAAAATTGCACGTTCCGTGCGTGTTCCTTTCTCCATGGGTGCTTATTCTGATTTTGTTGATTGTGATGTTATTCCCATGGAAGCATGCTCTTTGTTACTTGGTCGACCTTGGCAATATGATACTGATAGCTTGCATCATGGTCGTTCGAATCATTATTCTTTCATTATTAAGGGTCAGAAAATAATTATACATCCAATGACACCTGAACAAATTGTTAAAGATGATCTTGCCCGAGCTGCTATAACTTCTAAACAACTTGATCCATCGCCCTCTGTTCCTTTTGAAATCAAGTTAAAGGCTCCTGTTTTACATGCTACATGTGCTGATTTTGATGATCTAGACGGTGCTCATTTGCTATGCTATGCACTTGTATGCTCTAGTGTCCTCATTTCACTTGATGATGCACCATCTTTGGCTTGCAGGAGTACGCTGATGTCTTTCCCAAAGACTTACCACCGGGTCTCCCACCGCTTCGTGGCATTGAGCACCAGATCGACCTCATCCCCGGCGCACAGCTTCCGAACCGCGCACCGTACCGTACAAATCCGGATGAGACGAAGGAGATTCAGCGCCAGGTACAGGCGTTGCTTGACAAGGGATACATTCGTGAGTCTCTTAGCCCTTGCTCTGTTCCTGTGTTACTTGTTCCCAAGAAAGATGGGTCATGGCGTATGTGTGTAGACTATCGTGCTATTAATAACATCACTATTCGTTATCGATATCCTATACCACGCCTTGATGATATGCTAGATGAGCTTAGTGGTGCCATTATTTTCACTAAGATTGATTTGCATAGTGGTTACCACCAGATTAGAATGAAACTGAGTGATGAATGGAAAATGGCTTTTAAAACGAAATTTGGTTTATATGAATGGTTGGTTATGCCATTTGGATTGACTAATGCTCCTAGCACTTTTATGTGAGTGATGAATGAAGTTCTAAGGCCCTTCATAGGATTGTTTGTGGTTGTTTATTTTGATGATATCCTTATTTACAGCAAATCTAAGAAAGAGCATTTGGAACATTTAAGTGTTGTTTTTGATGCATTGTGTGCTGCCCAGTTATTTGCTAACATGGAAAAATGCATCTTTTGCACACGACGTGTCTCGTTTCTTGGTTATGTTGTTACTCCACAGGGCATTGAGGTGGATAGCAGCAAGATTACTGCCATTCGGGAGTGGCCTACACCAACGACGGTCACACAAATTCGGAGCTTTCATGGACTTGCCGGTTTCTACCGCAGATTTGTTCGTGATTTTAGCTCCATTGTAGCGCCTCTACATGAGCTTACAAAGAAAGATGTGCCGTTTTCTTGGAGTGATTCGCAGGAGGTAGCGTTCAGCACTTTGAAAGATAAGTTAACCCAAGCTCCCCTATTGCAATTGCCTGATTTTTATAAAGTGTTTGAGCTTGAATGCGATGCTAGCGGTATTGGGCTAGGTGCTGTTTTGTTACAAGAAGGAAAACCAGTTGCTTATTTTAGTGAAAAATGAAGCGGTGCTAGTCTGAAATATTCTACTTATGATAAGGAGCTTTACGCTTTAGTGCGCACTTTGCATACATGGCAGCACTATCTTTGGCATCGTGAGTTCATAATTCATTCTGATCATGAGGCTTTAAAACATATTCGTACCCAAACAAATCTAAACCGTCGTCATGCTAAATGGGTAGAATTCATTGAGTCTTTTCCTTACATTATTAAGCACAAGAACGGGAAGGACAATGTTATTGCTGATGCTTTGTCTCGTCGCTATACCATGCTGTCACAGTTAGATTTTAAAATCATTGGTTTGCACACAGTGAAAGATCAATATGTTGACGATGCTGATTTTAAAGATGCTTTTGGCCATTGTATTAATGGGAAACCATGGGGCAAATTTCACATACAGGATGGGTTCCTGTTTCGCACTAACAAGTTGTGTGTTCCAGCTAGATCGGTTCGTCTTTTGTTGTTACAGGAAGCGCATGGAGGCGGTCTCATGGGGCACTTTGGCGTCTACAAGACACATGAGGTGTTAGCTGCCCACTTCTTTTGGCCTCGGATGCGCACTGATGTTGAGCGCCTTGTTGCACGCTGCACTACTTGTCAGAAAGCTAAGTCACGGTTGAACAACCATGGTTTGTATATGCCTTTGCCTGTTCCTACTTCCCCTTGGATTGATATTTCGATGGATTTTGTTTTGGGATTGCCTAGAACTAAGAAGGGGAGGGATAGCATTTTTGTGGTTGTTGATCGATTCTCCAAAATGGCTCATTTCATACCTTGTCATAAGACTGATGATGCTAGCAATGTTGCTGAATTGTTTTTTAGAGAGATTATTCGTTTGCACGGTATTCCCAATACAATAGTCTCGGATTGTGATGCTAAGTTTCTCAGTCATTTTTGGAGATCTTTGTGGAATAAATTGCGAACTAAATTGTTGTTTAGCACCACTTGTCACCCTCAGACTGATGGTCAAACTGAGGAAGTTAATCGAACTTTGTCTACCATGCTTAGGGCTGTTTTAGACAAAAAATTTGAAACGTTGGGAGGATTGCTTGCCTCATGTTGAGTTTGCTTATAATCATGCAACACATTCTTCTACAAAGATGTGTCCTTTTCAAATTGTTTATGGTTACATTCCTAGGGCGCCTATTGCTTTGTTTTCTCTTGATGCTGCGGACGCCCCACACATAGATGTTGCACATGTTGAACAAATGATTAACCTCCATGAACAAACTCAACAAAACATTGCTGCTGCTAATGCTAAATATCAGATTACTGGTAGTAAAGGCCAGAAACTAGTTACTTTTGAACCTGGTGATATGGTTTCGTTGCATTTGAGAAAGGATCGCTTTCCTACTTTGCGCCGTTCTAAATTTATGCCTCGTGCTGCTGGTCCTTTTAAGATACTAACCAAGATTAATGCTAATGCTTATATCCTTGACCTGCCTCCGGAGTTTGGTGTTTCCACTAGTTTTAATGTTGCAGATTTGAAACCGTATGCGGGAGAAGATGAGGAGTTGCCGTCGAGGACGACTTTAGTTCAAGAAGGGGAGGATGATGAGGACATCAACACCAACACGAGTACATCTACACCAGCAGCACCTTCTCCAACCCAGGCACCATCTTCCCCAGTCCAGGCCCAACCCCTTCCACCTGGGCCAGTGACTCGGGCCCGTGCAAGAGAATTGAACTACATCATGCTGTTAAAGAATGAAGGCCCAGAAGATTAGAAGATGGCCCAACAGGAAGGCCCGGATGGGGCGCCTAGGGAAGTCGTGAACAGTAACTGCGGTACTGTAGCGCCGGCCCTTCTGTTCACGCCTCTCCTCTATTTAGTCAGAGTCCTGTTTCATTTAGAACTTGAGTTTTGTTTTACATCTAGCTTTAGCTACCCCAGAACACGCACAAATACGTGTTGTCCTTTGTGATTCAAAACTCCACCTCGAGTGATATTAAGATTGCTCGCATCTTTTTCTTGTTCATTCTTCGATTGCACACAGGAAACGATCTTCGTGATTAGGCCGATCTCGCATCTGCAAGGTCGGTAACCATTGGGAGTTGGTTCAGTGATTGCATTGGCGCTTCGGGTTCGCTCGTCGTAGTCGGATCGTGAGGGTCTACTTCCACCAAATCGGAATTATCTCCACTCACCGAAAGATTGGGCACTCCAGCTCTATCAAAAAAGGTCCCACAAAATTCCCAAATTAAGCACCCAAGTGAAGAGCACTCAAGAGCAACCAAATTTCCTCTTAAGTTAGAAAATCATCCCTCATCTAAAGATCAGAGGTGTTCACTTAGGTGCTGGCGCCAAATCCACATGGTCCAATTGACAAAAAGGAGCCAAATTACCCAAGGCACACCCTTGAAAAATTTGAAACCAAACCAGAACCGTTTGACACGGTTTGACACAAATTTTGTCTTGGGTTGAACAGTGCCGACAACCCTGACTTGGCGCCACCATATCTCCCAGACCAGACCCGATCTTCCCTTGGAACTCACATGAACTTGGTGATGTGCACCCGTTGGGTGATTGCCCGATCTTTCGATGAGAGGGTGTGGAATAACTCGATTGGGGGAGGAGACGACGTTCACGGCCCGACTACAGCCTTCCAAAGACGCTGCGCCTTAGCAACCGATACACCACCTCCTATGGCTGTAACGATCTTGTGGAGCGTGACACCCTGGCCACTAGGGCACTCGTCCTGCAAGCAATCGAAGAACTAGCAAGAACAAGTAGAACAAGTACTGAATTACCAGATCTAAATGTAGGTTTCCAAATCAAACTCCAATATGGTGGGGTTCCGAAGACAAGAAGACGGGCGGCTGAACCAGCACGCGCGCTTACAAGCAAGTAGCGAGAGCTAAACTTGATCTAAACAAAACCCGCTGTTCTTGGTGGCGGCTAGGGGGTTTATAAACATGGGAGGACGACCACAAGGGTATTGGGGTCGTGCTGCAACCCTAGGATGCGTCCCTAATGGACCTAACTTGATACACGACCCATTGGGCCAAAATAGGGTGACGCAGCACCATGGGCAGAAAAGGCAGGAAATGTCTCGGTAAGAAAACAATGATTACGGCGGCCTCAGAACAGATATGACTATAATTCCGGATCCATATGAAAGTAGACTTGATAAGCTTTCCATGTTGTGCTTGAACATTCCAATCCGAGCCCGCATCTGACCGTGGTGACCGTCACAAGTTGGTGTTCTTCTGCAGTCCGAATCCAGCATGTTCAAATCCTTTTCCCTTTCGGTCTTCTCCCTGATTCCTAAGCAAAACAAGAGTGCACGGGTCTCCATGGTCTAAATATAATGGACATGAACTCAAGAGTGTAATCACCTGATGGTTGAGTTGACGAGCACGAGCGCGAGTAATAGGACCAGAAATTGGTACTTGTATTGGTATAGATGCATCAGTAGTGTGGATGTCTTCATCATTCTCCCCTTCTTGCATTTGAGTCGTCCTCGACTCAAGCTCAACTTCCTCTCCCAAGTAGGGCTTTAAATCTGCAATGTTAAATGTGGGGCTAACCCCAAAGTCTGCAGGCAGATCTAGCCTATATGCATTGTCGTTAATTTTCTCTAGCACTTTAAACGGTCCATCGGCTCGAGGCAACAATTTAGATTTTCGTAATTCAGGAAACCTTTCCTTTCTCAAATGCAACCAAACTAAATCTCCAGGTTCAAAATTTATTTCCTTTCTACCTTTATCACTAGCAAACTTATATCTAGCATTCATACGCTCTATGTTTTCTTTAGTAGTTTCATGCAGTTTTAACATCAATTCAGCACGCCTAGTAGCATCAAAATTTAGTTTTTCAGAAGATGGCAAAGGCATTAAATCAATAGGAGCACGAGGCAACAAACCATATACAATCTGAAATGGGCACATCTTTGTAGTAGAATGCAATGATCGATTATAAGCAAATTCAACATGAGGCAAACAGTCCTCCCACATCTTAATATTCTTCTTTAGAACTGCCCTTAACATAGTAGACAAAGTTCTATTCACAACTTCAGTTTGACCATCAGTTTGAGGATGACATGTAGTAGAAAATAAAAGCTTAGTCCCCAATTTTGCCCACAAAGTCCTCCAAAAATGACTAAGAAATTTAGCATCACGATCAGAAACGATTGTGTTGGGCACACCATGCAAGCGAACAATTTCACGAAAGAACAAATCAGCAATATGAGTAGCATCATCAGTTTTATGACATGGTATGAAATGTGCCATCTTAGAAAATCTATCAACAACCACAAACACACTATCACGTCCCTTCCTAGTCCTAGGCAATCCCAGCACAAAATCCATAGAAATATCTTCCCAAGGAGCACTAGGAACGGGTAGAGGCAAATACAAACCGTGTGGATTTAACCGTGACTTCGCCTTTTGGCATGTCGTGCAACGAGCAACCAATCTCACCACATCTCTTCTCATCTTGGGCCAAAAGAAATGACCAGCAAGTATGTCCTCCGTTTTCTTTGCTCCAAAATGTCCCATTAAGCCACCTCCATGTGCTTCCTGTAACAACAACAAACGAACGGAGCTAGCTGGAATGCATAGTTTGTTAGCTCTAAACACAAACCCATCACTAACGATATATTTGTTCCATCCTTTCCCATCTTTACAATGCAGCAACACATCTTTAAAATCAGCATCATGAACATATTGGTCTTTAATCGTCTCTAATCCAAAGATTTTGTAGTCAAGTTGATTCAGCAAAGTATATCTCCTAGACAAAGCGTCAGCAATGATATTCTCTTTTCCTTTCTTGTGCTTAATAACATAAGGAAACGATTCGATAAATTCAACCCACTTAGCATGTCTACGGTTCAGTTTTCCTTGACTACGAATATGTTTCAAAGATTCATGATCAGAATGAATAACAAACTCTTTGGGCCACAAATAATGCTGCCATGTTTCTAATGTTCGCACAAGAGCATATAATTCCTTATCATAAGTAGAATAATTTAGAACAAACCCACTCAATTTTTCACTAAAATATGCAACAGGTTTGCCTTCTTGTAACAAAACACCACCCAATCCAATTCCACTAGCATCACATTCAAGCTCAAAAGTCTTATTAAAATCAGGAAGTTGGAGGAGAGGTGCATGTGTCAACTTATCTTTCAGCACGTTGAAAGCGTGCTCTTGTACTTTGCCCCAACTAAAATGCACTCCCTTCTTCGTAAGCTCATTCAAAGGTGCAGCAATGGTGCTAAAGTCCTTCACAAAACGGCGATAGAAGCCAGCAAGTCCTAGAAAACTCCGCACCTGTGTGATAGTCTTTGGCATAGGCCATCCATGTATCGCTTCTACCTTGGCTTGATCAACCTCAATTCCCTGTGGAGTCACAACATAACCAAGAAACGAAACTCGATCGGTGCAAAATGTGCACTTCCCAAGGTTACCAAATAAACGTGCATCTCGTAAAGCATTAAAAACAGCACGCATGTGATCAACATGTTCATCCATAGATTTGCTGTAGATCAATATGTCATCAAAGTATACTACCACAAATTTTCCAATGAAGGCACGCAAAACCTCGTTCATTAATCTCATGAAAGTGCTAGGTGCATTAGTTAACCCAAAAGGCATGACTAACCACTCATACAATCCGAACTTAGTTTTGAAAGCAGTTTTCCATTCATCTCCCAATTTCATACGAATCTGGTGGTACCCACTACGCAAATCAACTTTAGAAAACACAATGGCACCACTCAATTCATCAAGCATATCATCTAAACGTGGAATAGGGTGTCGATAACGTATCGTGATATTATTAATAGCCCTACAATCAACACACATACGCCATGTTCCATCTTTTTTAGGCACTAAAATAACCGGAACAGCACACGGACTAAGAGACTCACGCACGTAACCTTTGTCGAGTAGTTCTTGCACTTGTCGCTGAATTTCTTTTGTTTCCTCTGGATTTGTCCTATATGGCGCACGATTCGGCAAAGATGCACCAGGAATAAGATCAATTTGGT
This sequence comes from Zea mays, assembly GCF_902167145.1. Classification (NCBI taxonomy): domain Eukaryota; kingdom Viridiplantae; phylum Streptophyta; class Magnoliopsida; order Poales; family Poaceae; genus Zea; species Zea mays. The sequence continues at coordinate 97,064,784 of NC_050097.1, read as the reverse complement.
GCTCAATCCCTCGTATAGGTGGCAGCCCCTCTGGTATCTCACTTGGAAATACATCAGAATACTCCTGCAAAATGTTAGTAATAACAGGAGGCAAAGAATGCTGCATATCTTGAATTGAAATCAAAGCATCCTTGCATACCAAGGCGTAGTGTTGGGGACTTGTTCTCAAATGCTAAGAATTAAGAACAAGGCAACACAAAAAATGTTAAGTGTTAAGATCCTTCGTCCTCCATAACGATATATCCCTTCGGGATATAAAGCATCTCGGACGAAGGTTACGAAGGACATACCTTCGTAAGCATAACAACGAAGAATGATGCATTCACATAAATTATAGAATATGAAATAAACATTTAAATATTGTCATAGAATTATCTCTACTTGTATTAATGAATATAAATGACTTTGAATTACAAATGTACCTTCGGTCCTGCGGAAGGCAAAAGTACAAGCGTGATGCGAAAGCAAATGACAGATTCACGTGAATAGTACAGAGGTACTGTTCATCTATTTATAGGCACAGGTCGCAGCCTGTGACAAATTACAATTATGCCCCTTGCGAAAGTTTATAGCATTGACTCAGACCTATATGTATAAAAAGGTCATTCTATCTCTATGTCGGTTTAAAACGCCGAAGCTCCATGAAAAGGGACCTTCGGCCATCTCTTGGAGACGACTTCAGCCGAAGCTGCTTCTTCGTGTGAGACCTTCGGCGCACCGAAGCACGACCCCAACAGTAGCCCCTTTCGCGGTGCTAGATCGTTCTTCGTAACGAGCTTGACCCGTGAAAAAAGCCTCTTCAGCTTCGGGAAGCCGAAGGTCCAAAAAACACCTTCCCTGAGCTCGTTGCGGAGAAACGATCCGACTTCCGAGCGCGTGTCGGTCCCACCTTGCAGAGTTACTGTTTGATCCTTGCGGTCCACTGCGCAGCGGGTACAAGTTACGGCGCGCCTGGTGTAACAATTCCGCCGCTTCGCCTTCTTACCTGCAGTACTATATAAACAAGCAGGTAGGTGTGAAGTTACCACAGCATTCATTGCTATTTGCACTGTTTTGCTGCCGAAATTTTCCATCATAGCCGAAGCTTAAATCCCAAAATCGAACGAAGGTCCGTCTCGACGCTTGCTTCGTCAGAAAGAAGAGCTTCGGGAAAAAAGAAAAAAGAAAAAGGTTTCTGACTTCCCCAAACTCAGAATCAAATGGCGAGAGTGCGATCTACTGCCAAAGTTGTTCGTGAGGGAGACGAAGCCGAAAGTTCAGGCACTGTGCCCATCTCCGAAGCGATGCAGCGCTCCGGTCTAGTGACTGCGGAAGAGGGGCCTGGTGCCGAAGCAAACCCGACAACAGCCGAAGAAGAAAACATTGATGGGACTGACTCCGAAGATGACTACGACATTGCTACACCCAGCAAGCCCAGTCACCTGGATTTTGGAAAATCAACTGTTTCAAAAGCTGACCTTGCGAAGATGGTAAAAGCAGGTTTTTTCAATGAAGATCAGAAGAAGCTACTTCGCTTCGGGGGAGAGGAGTCTACCCCGAAGCCAGAGAAGGATGAGATTGTAATTTTCAAAAGCTTTTTAAAAGCTGGGCTGAGATTTCCTCTCCATGGAATTATTGGAGATGTGTTGCAAAAATTTGGCATTTATTTTCACCAATTGACTCCTAACGCCATCGTTAGACTCAATGTTTATATCTGGGCCCTCCGAAGCCAAGCTGTGGAACCGTTTGCCGACAGCTTCTGCCGAGCCCACGAATTACATTACCAAACAAAGGCCAGAACAGACGGACTACACGATAATTTCGGCTGTTACAATTTTGCCTACCGGAAGACAACAAAGTGTCCTGTCATCAGCTACCGAAGCAAATGGCCAGCAGGCTGGAAGTCTGAGTGGTTCTACGTAAAAGTTGACGAAGACAGAGAAAAATTGGTACAAAGCCCTCTGGAATTAATCTTCGGAGAGACGAGGCCACGCTGCCGCATCGGTGATTTAAAGGGTCCCACCTGGGCTGCTCTGGGTGAATTTGAAATTATCTCAAAAAATATTGGCACCAGGGATCTAGTTCAGGAATTCTTGGCATTCAGGGTTTTCCCTACTCTAAAAGAGTGGGAAATGCCGAAGCTGGAGGGAGAGAAGAAGGAGGGGGAGCTAGTTCGTCTGCCTTATCACTTTAAATTCAAGAAGTACTTTAAGAAACCCTGCAAAGAGTGGTTAGACACAGTTGAGACAATGTGCAATGAAATCTTGGGGAATTACTCCAAAAAGGAGGATCAATTAATGACAGCAGCCTTCGGCACCCGACCGAAGCGAAGGCTGAACCGAGTATTCGATGCCCTGGGCCTCGAGTATCCAGACTATGAGCAGTTGAATAAGGGTGCCGAAGGCCACAAAAGAAAAAGAGTGGCTGAAACCGAAACTCTGATCAGAGGTGAAGAAGGACCAGCAAAGAAAAAGAAAATTATCAAGAAAAGAACAATATCCACTCCGAAGCGCCAATCTCCCGAAGAAGAGGGGTCCCCCACACCGCCTTCTGCCAGCGACGTGGATGAAATTTTAAAGGTAATGACTGAACCCATGCCCACGAAGCTAAGTCCACTAGGGCTCCAACTGACGAAGCTTTTTCGAAAGGTGGACGAGCCGGATCAGACGAAGACAAGCAAACCCAAGCGGCAAAGAATCATTGCGGTAACTGAAGTTATCGATAAGACGCCGCCAAGGGCGTCAATCCAAAAATCGGCAGCTGCCGAAGATACAGCAATCGTCGAGGGCGTAGCTTCGGGGGTCGCGGCTACCGAAGCCGCTACAGCCGAAGATACAAACTTAAAATCCACGATTGAGAATATCAACAAGATTTTGGAAGACATGGCTGCGGAAGAAGCTGGTGCGACTACTGAAAAAACCATGGCCACAGTGCCTGAGAAAGGAAAAGAAATAGCCGAAGACCCTTCGGACGACGAAGCCTACTCTTTCCAGAACTTAGTTGGGCAAAAACTGACGAAGGACGAAATAGAAGAACTTAAAGACTACGCCAAGTCTTGCGGCTACAAGTCAGGTGCCCTCCTATTTGGGGGCATTGATGACGAACAACTGGGCTGCATCCGGGACTCAGCTGGAGCTAAGGTCATCGGTACTCTATCAAAGAGTATCGGTTTTCCGAAGCTAGAGACAGACATCAGCCGCTATCGACGACAACATATCGTCGGCAGCTTATTTTATTCAAATTTCAAGGTAAACATCCTTCTCCCTAACTTCTATTGTTTTTTAATAATGGCAATATTCTTTAACGAAGGTTGTTTATTTGTAGAGCATGCTTCTAAGCAAAGCTTTGAGGATGCAGCAAGATCTAGAAGATAAGAAGCACGAAGCTATAATTGAAAATTTAGAGAACAAAATAAAGGAGCAATCAGATGCTTTTGAGAAAAAGAACTTTGAGCTCCAGGCAGCCGAAGGCTTACTGGCGGAAGCTGAAGCAAAAATATCAGAACTAAACTCGAAACTTCTCCGCCAGTCCGAGCAGTTCGAACGAGAAAAACAAGATCTCAATGAAAAACTTGAAGCCGAAGCTCAGCAGAATTCAGATTTGAGAAAACTACTGACAAATCTTCAAGAAAAATGCCTGGAATTTAGCAACAAGTGCATTCAACGATTAAGAAAGATTTTTTACTCGGTTGGAGCTAGCAGCGAAAAATTTACCCCCTCAGCTGAAGATCTACCGAAAACCTTTGAACACATTGAGGGGGAGATTGACGAGCTCGACGAAGTCATAGCTGGGCATGGTGACTTCTGTGCCTGGGTGGCTTCTCGAGGGACCGCTGCTGCATTTCTGAAGGCCGGCTGCGAACACGGAAAAATTGTCAACAGGCCCAACTTCACCTTATCTCCATCAATCCTGGATGATATGCCTGACCTCGCCCGAAGCATCTCCAATAGATTTATAAAAATGATATGGACAAAAGGCGGGCGGGAGAAAGCTGGAGACGAAGCACGAAGTCATCTTGAACCAGTAAGAAATGATACTTCGGAGTTACCTTTTCCTTTGCTCTTGATTTTTACTCATAAACTCTTAATTTATGTAGGATGACGAAGGTGAAGATGATGCCTAAATTATGTCGTCGAAGCTGAAACTTAATGAAGATCAGTAGAAGTGTACTGTAGAAAAACTCAGGATATTTTTGTAACAATTCTTGTAAACACAACTAGACTATCTTCAAGGAACTTTGTACATACCTTGTAATATATTCTTACCCTTTGCTTGAGGCGCTTTGTTGTGGACGAAATCAGTATTTTGAGCCGAAGGCGAAAAAACACCTTCCCTTCTTTTCGTACACAACGAAGCCTAAAAGGTCGCTTCCTCTTTTTGCCGAAGCTTTGCTTTTTTGTACATGACAAAACATAAAAGACTACTTCTCCTTTCTGCCGAAGCTTTTCTGTACAAAACATTAAAAACTACTTCTCTTTTCTGCCGAAGCTTTCCTTTACAAAACATAAAAAACTACTTCTCTTTTCTGCCGAAGCTTTCCTTTACATGACAAAACATAAAAGACTACTACTCTTTTACACAACGATTCATAAAAATCCAGTTCTCCCTTATACTGAAACTTTTCTTTGTGCCAAAGCAACGGAACTTTTCACTTTTGCACACAACATAGCGTAACAAGTCATAGAAAGGCACTTCTCCGAAGCTTTTTTGCCGAAGCAGCCACTTGGGAACACAAATGCTATGAATGAATGCTTATGCATGCGAATGTTATGATGTAATGTAATGCACGAATGAATGTCCGAAGCATATGTCCGAAGCCATATTGTCAGCCATTACTTGGAAACAACCACACATTAGCTCTGCATTCCCTTAGGAACGACTTTGGAGCTTCTTCGCCTCTTACTTAGGCAATGTCAGCGTTGACTTTTCGCTGTAAGCTCTGCATCCCCTTAGGGACGTCTTTGGAGCTTCTTCGTCTTTTACTTAGACGGTATAAGCTCTGCATTCCCTTGGGAACGTCTTTGGAGCTTCTTCGCCTTTTACTTTCGGCGGAATCAGCGTTGACTTTTCGCTGTAAGCTCTGCATCCCCTTAGGGACGTCTTCGGAGCTTTTTCTCTTTTTCAGTTTCGGCACTCGATGGTGCGCTCTCAGCTTTTACATGTACATCTTTGGGGGATTTTGCTCTTATAAAACTAAAAAGAAAAATTACATGTGATGGCCCCATTAAAAACCTTTCTCCCCCTTTAGAAAGGAAAAGGGTGCCATGAAAAAGAAAAGAAAAGTCAAAATTACATCGAGTTATACATAAAACCGCCGAAGCTCATCCGCATTCCAAGATCTTGGAATTTCATTGCCATCCATGTCCTTCAGTCTGTACGAACCAGGCCTTGACGAAGATGCTACTAAGAAAGGCCCTTCCCATTTCAGTTGCAATTTGCCCACTGTATCCGGATTGGCCACTCTCCGAAGCACCAAGTGTCCTGGCTCAATATTTTTTAGCCGGACCTTTCTATCTCGCCATTTAACTGTTTCAGCCTGGTACTTATTGATATTCTCCACGGCCTGGAGCCTGATCCCTTCTAAGGCATCTTTTTCCACGAGACAAGTATCTTCGGGACCTGATTCTGCCGAAGCTACCACTCTTATTGATCCAGCTTTGGCCTCTTCCGGGGTTATTGCTTCGTCACCAAATAACAACTTAAATGGGGTAAAGCCTGTAGATCTTGATGTTGTTGTGTTATGGCTCCATACCACTTTGGTAAGCTGATCTGGCCACTTTCCCCTTGGTTGATTGAAGATTAGCTTCATTATTCCTGTCATTATGATGCCGTTGGCCCTTTCAACAAGCCCATTTGACTCCGGGTGCCTGACTGACGCAAAGTGGATCTTCGTGCCAATTTGATCACAAAAATTTCTGAATTCTTCGGAGTCAAATTGTGTTCCATTATCTACAGTTATAGCCTTCGGCACTCCGAAGCGACAGACAATATTCTGCCAGAAAAATTTTTGGACAGTGGCCGAAGTTATTGTAGCTAATGGCTTCGCCTCAATCCACTTGGAAAAATATTCCACAGCAACTACAACATATTTCAGATTGCCCTGAGCCGGTGGTAATGGGCCCAGCAGATCGAGGCCCCACCTTTGCAATGGCCAGATGGGTTGTATTAGCTGTGTCAAAGACGAAGGTTGTTTTTGATCTCTTGCACATTTCTGACACCCTTCGCACTTTCGAACTAACTCAGCTGCATCCGAAGCTGCCTTCGGCCAATAAAATCCTTGACGGAACACTTTTCCAAGTAACGGCCTGGATCCGATGTGGGATCCACAAAGGCCTGCATGTATCTCCTTCATCAACTCTATACCTTCGGCTCTAGACAAGCACTTGAGCAACGGGGCACAAACTCCATGCTTGTATAACTCCCCTTCTATAATGATATACGGACGAGCTCTTGCCTCTATTCTTTTATTATAAGCTTCGTCATCTGATAGGAAGTTGCCCTGAAGGTAAGAAATTATTTCAGTTCTCCAATCTTCACTGTACACAGGGGAAATAGTAAGAACTGCTCTTTCAAGTAACTCCACCGAAGGTGCCTTTATTGTTTCGAAGAATACATCCGAAGGTAGCGGCAGCCCCTGTGCTGCAGACCTGGCTAACAAATCAGCATGTTCATTTTGCCCTCGAGGGATATTCTTAACAGAGAATCCTTCGAAGGAAGCTTCGATCCTTCGGACTATGTCTAGGTATTTTTCAAGCTTCGGGTCTTTAGCCTTGCAACTTTTGTCAATATGACCCGAAACAATCTGAGAATCAGTTTTAAGGATCGCCCTCCTGATCCCCATCGCCTTTAGTTTCCGAAGACCCAGGAGCAAGGCTTCGTACTCAGCAATATTATTTGTGCAGCTGAAATCCAGTCTTGCTGCGTAGCAAGTTTTAACCTTGGACGGTGAAACCAAAACAGCAGCTGCTCCTGCTCCGAAGGTTCCCCAGGAGCCATCACAAAACACTGTCCATGCTTCGGCATCTTTATTCGCTTCTTCGCCCTGAGCCCCTGGCGTCCAGTCGGCAATAAAATCTGCCAATGCTTGAGATTGGATCGAGGATCTGTGCACATAATCAATGTAAAATTCATTAAGCTCCGCAGCCCATTTTCCAATTCGGCCAGTAGCTTCTTTATTTCTCATGATATCTTTCAACGGCTGCGAAGAAGGAACAATAATATTATATGCCTGAAAATAATGCCGAAGCTTCCTGGATGCCATTAGAACGGCATACAACACCTTCTCCAGTTCTGTATAATTTTTCTTTGAGACACTAAGGACTTCAGATACAAAATATACTGGGACCTGCTTCTTGATTTGTCCATCAAACTTCTCCTGCACAAGTGCCGCACTTACTGCTGAGTGCGAAGCTGCCACATACAACAACAGAGGAGCCCCTGGCATTGGTGGAGTTAATGTTGTTAGATCTATCAGGTATTGCTTGAGTTCTTCGAAAGCTTTTTGTTGAGCTGGGCCCCATTGAAAGACTTCAGCTGATTTTAGCACCTCGAAGAAGGGTAGATTTCTTTCCGCTGATCTGGATATAAATCTGTTAAGAGATGCCAGTCTTCCTGTCAATCTTTGGGCCCCCTTTCTTGTGGTTGGTGGCTCCATTCGAAGTATAGCTTCGATTTTGTTTGGATTAGCTTCAATTCCCTTTGTTGAAACCAAGCATCCAAGGAACTTACCCTTCTTTACTCCGAAGACACATTTTTCTGGATTCAGCTTCAGACCAGCTTGTCTGAAGCTGGCGAAGGTCTCCTGCAGATCAGCAATATGGTCTTCTTGCTTCGTGCTTTTTACAATAATGTCATCAACATAGGTCAACACATTTCTGCCTATCTGAGATTGGAGAACCTTCGCAGTCATCCTGCTGAAACTCCCTCCTGCATTCTTAAGCCCCTCAGGCATCCGAAGATAGCAATATGTACCACTTGGGGTTATGAAACTAGTCTTCGGCTCATCCTCCTTTTTCATCCAGATTTGATGATAGCCTGAGTAACAATCCAGGAGACTCATGAGTTCCGAAGAAGCTGCTGCATCAACTAAAGAGTCTATCCGTGGCAGCGGGAACTCATCCTTCGGACAAGCCTTGTTGAGATCTGTGAAATCAATACACATTCTCCACTTTCCGTTGGCCTTCTTCACCATAACAGTGTTAGCTAGCCATTCTGGATACTTCACTTCTCTGATAACTCCTGCACTTAGGAGTCTTTTTACTTCGTTGCGAGCCCCTTCGGCCTTGTCATCAGACATTTTCCGAAGCCTCTGCTTGCGGGGTCTGAAGGATGGGTCAACATTGAGCGAATGTTCAATAACATCCCGATTCACTCCACAAAGATCATTGGCTGACCATGCAAAAACATCTTTATTGTTGAATAGAAACCTTATCAAGGTTTTCTCTTGATCTTCAGATAATTGCGAGCCCAATAGCACCTTCTGCTCTGCTATATCCTCACACAGCAGCATGGGCTTCGGCTGATCAGCCGAAGCTGCTTTTTCCCTCCTGAACTTATACTGTTCACAAGCTTCAACTCCATCTATATTATGGATTGCCTTGGAATCAGTCCAGCTTCCTTCGGCCCTTCTGGCAGCTTCCTGACTCCCATGAATAGCAATAGGCCCTTGGTCCGAAGGTATCTTCATGCAGAGATAAGCTGGGTGAAGAATTGCTTCAAAAGCATTTAGGGTACCACGACCAATGATGGCGTTGTAGGGGTATTCCATGTCAACAATATCAAACACAATTTGCTCAGTCCTTGTGTTATTAACAAATCCGAAGGTTACCGGCATGGTAATCTTCCCGAGTGCCACAATCTGCCGCCCTCCGAAGCCACAAAGAGGGTGCGTAGCATCATGAATCTTGTCTTCAGGCTCTTGCATCTGTCTGAAGGCTTTGGCAAATATAATGTCAGCTGCACTGCCTGTGTCAACTAGGACATTGTGAACCAGAAACCCTTTGATCACACAAGAAATGACCATAGCATCATTGTGAGGATAGTCCTTGAGCTGAAGATCTTCCTGAGAGAAAGTAATTGGAATGTGAGACCATTTTGACTTAATGAAGGGTCCCTGCACTCCAACATGCTGCACCCTTCTCTGAGCCTCCTTCTTCTGCTTTTTGTTAGCTGGCTCTGAGCAAGAACCGCCTGTTATCGGGAGCACCAGCTTCGAAGCCGAAGCAGCTCCAGCTTGAGTGTTGAACGAAGCCATCAGCTCAGAAAGGTGGAAGTGAGTTGACCGGAGGTGGGCGCCAATGTTGGGGACTTGTTCTCAAATGCTAAGAATTAAGAACAAGGCAACACAAAAAATGTTAAGTGTTAAGATCCTTCGTCCTCCATAACGATATATCCCTTCGGGATATAAAGCATCTCGGACGAAGGTTACGAAGGACATACCTTCGTAAGCATAACAACGAAGAATGATGCATTCACATAAATTATAGAATATGAAATAAACATTTAAATATTGTCATAGAATTATCTCTACTTGTATTAATGAATATAAATGACTTTGAATTACAAATGTACCTTCGGTCCTGCGGAAGGCAAAAGTACAAGCGTGATGCGAAAGCAAATGACAGATTCACGTGAATAGTACAGAGGTACTGTTCATCTATTTATAGGCACAGGTCGCAGCCTGTGACAAATTACAATTATGCCCCTTGCGAAAGTTTATAGCATTGACTCAGACCTATATGTATAAAAAGGTCATTCTATCTCTATGTCGGTTTAAAACGCCGAAGCTCCATGAAAAGGGACCTTCGGCCATCTCTTGGAGACGACTTCAGCCGAAGCTGCTTCTTCGTGTGAGACCTTCGGCGCACCGAAGCACGACCCCAACACGTAGGCAACAGTAGTGGAAGCAAATAATTCATTAACATCAGTTTTTGTTGCAAGCAAGCAATGTCCTTTCAATTTTATCCCATCTTTGTTATTACCAACAGCTTTAATATTCTTGTTGTTCTCAGTTTTAGCTTTGGTAGCTTTAGCAACATCATCACGCACAATAGCCTCAGGGGACATGGGAAGCAAAATAATTTTCTTATCATGGTGTATGAGAGAATATTGATTTGATCTACCATGATGCATACAATCTGAATCAAATTGCCATGGTCTACCTAGCAGAATATTACAAGCATCCATAGGCACAACATCACAGTCAACAACATCACGATATGAACCAATAGCAAAATTAATTCGTACCAGCTTGGTTACCTTGACCTTACCACTATTGTTGAGCCATTGAATGTGATATGGATGCGGGTGCGGTTTGGTCGTAAGTGCAAGCTTCTCCACCATGTCGCTGCTAGCCAAGTTGTTGCAGCTACCTCCATCAATGATCAAACGACATGAACGCTCCTTAATGACACACTTTGTTTGAAACAACGTATGTCGCTGATTCTGCTCTGCCTTCTCCATTTGTGCACTAAGCACACGCTGTACAATGAGGCTCTCATAATGCTCTGCATCATCTGCACCAATCTGTTCTTCGGGTGGTTCCTTAGTGCCTGCATCATCAGCCGCAAGCAAAGCAAGTGTAGCTTCATCCAAATCACTATCAGAGGAATACCCACCATCGTCTTTTACCACCAAAACACGCTGATTAGGACAATCACGCTGCACGTGTCCATAGCCCTTGCATCGATAACACAGAACATCTCTTGTTCTACCTGTGGAAGCTACTGAAGAGGCACTACCTGCGGGTTTCTGGGCAGATTTGGTTGCTGAATTTGTGGAAGATGCACGTGGTTTGTCGCTGGAGGAAGGCGGGGGTGCTGGTCGACTTGGCGAAGGAGTTGGTGCTGGTGTACGGCCGGTCATGGACGTAGTCGTGCGCTGGTGCCATGGTGTAGATTTTCCTGCAGAAACAATAGACCTTGCACTAGCACGTCGTCCCTGCACTTCCCTTTCAGCTTTGCAAGCAAGATGAAACAATCGGGTTACATTAGCATAATCTTTATAAGCAAGGATGTCCTGAATTTCCCTATTTAACCCGCCCAAAAATCTAGCCATAGCAGATTCCTCACCCTCCTCTATGTTACAACGCAGCATACCCATTTGTAATTCCTGATAATATTCTTCTACACTTTTAGTACCCTGTCTCAATTGTTGCAACTTGTTTAACATATCACGTGCATAATAAGAAGGAACAAATCTAGCCCGCATGACCCGTTTCAACGCATCCCAAGTTTGTGGCATGTTATTAGGATTCTTCTTACCATGTTCTATCCACCAAACAGAAGCAAATTCAGTAAACTCACTAGTAGCAGCTCTAACCCGCGCATTCTCAGGAAATTCATGGCATGCAAACTTTTGATCAACCGCAATCTCCCAAGTAATGTAAGCATCGGGGTCATATTTACCATCAAAAGGAGGTATTTTAAATTTAACCTTACTAAAAGCATCATCATTACCATGTACCTCACGTCGGCGAAAACCACCCATACCTCTACGGTTAGTACGTAGTCGCCGGCGATTAGGTGCTTCTTGGTCATCTTGTTCGGTATCAGCAACATAGTCATCCCAGTTACCTTCGGCGCCCTCATCACGCCCACCATTGATATTAGCATGCATCTCATCAAACCGCCTCAAGAGTGCGACAAGGCTCTTGTCAATATGAGCAACTGTCATTTCCACATTTGCAAGTTTGGTGTTTGTGTCGATCTGTGTGGCCTCCAATTGCCCCATCTTTTCATTCGTCACCTGCATGTCATTATCAAGACCTTCCGTGTGCGTCTTCACCAGCCTTACAAAGTGTTGTATGATACCCTTGGTGCGAGGAGAGTGTGGCATATTACGAGAAGCATCATCAACCTCCAATCCTGCCATGGTTAGACGAACAGAGGCAACAAGAAAAAAAACGTGAAGGAATGAAAACTCTACAACTATTAGGATGTAGCTACTGCAAGGCGCTCACTCTCAACCTGCCACACAAGCTCTTACCAATTCTTACCTTGCACAACAGGAGGGGTCAGCAACCAACAAGTCTGCAACCGTGGAATAAGTGTATCGGTGCCGCAGCAACACGACCTGTCAAACTGTAGTCGAAATATGTAGAGTTGTAGGTGGGCTGAAGCAAGGAATACACTAGTACCACGTTAGTTACAAAAGCAAGCTGAATAATCGTTCAACGGTGGTACTGTGCTGGTCCTAGGCTAAACCAGGCTAGAGACGTGAGCCTAGGCACAAAGGTAGTCACTGAAAAAGAACAACTAGCACAGCACAAAGAGAAACAACAGATTTAGAGATTCAGCCCCCTTCTTCTTCTTTTCCTTTTTTTTTCTTTTCTATTCTTTTTTTTTCTTCTTCTTCTGTTTTTTTTTTGCAGGGGCCTAAACCTTTTTTTCACTATGACAACCCAAACAATAAAGATATTGCTAACAGCCCCTTTAAATCAGATTTAACAAATCTTGTTAATATAGAAAGTCCAGAAATCTCTACGATGATTGCGGAGCGCTCAGAACGAATTTTGAGATAAGGTCAGATCCGTTGGAAAGAAGATAAGATAAGCTTTCCAGATTGTATTTAAACTTCCAAATCGGATATGATATGTATCCGTGGTGGCAAAAACGAACCAGAGATGTTTTTGGTGATGGTGGATCTCGTGGTGACCAAAACGTGGTAGAACTCAAAACTCTAAAGGAATAAACTAAGACCAGCAACTCGACACAACCGATGCAACCAAAAACTCAACAAGCCCTAACTAAGTAGTACTAGTAAATGCTCAATGGTTTATAGGATTGTGGTAAAACTAATCTACTATTTTTTGGCTTTTTCTGGACTATAGGAGATAAGAAAACAGCGAAGAAAAGTAAATCTCTCACCGATAAACCTTGCTCTGATACCAACTGATGTGCACCCGTTGGGTGATTGCCCGATCTTTCGATGAGAGGGTGTGGAATAACTCGATTGGGGGAGGAGACGACGTTCACGGCCCGACTACAGCCTTCCAAAGACGCTGCGCCTTAGCAACCGATACACCACCTCCTATGGCTGTAACGATCTTGTGGAGCGTGACACCCTGGCCACTAGGGCACTCGTCCTGCAAGCAATCGAAGAACTAGCAAGAACAAGTAGAACAAGTACTGAATTACCAGATCTAAATGTAGGTTTCCAAATCAAACTCCAATATGGTGGGGTTCCGAAGACAAGAAGACGGGCGGCTGAACCAGCACGCGCGCTTACAAGCAAGTAGCGAGAGCTAAACTTGATCTAAACAAAACCCGCTGTTCTTGGTGGCGGCTAGGGGGTTTATAAACATGGGAGGACGACCACAAGGGTATTGGGGTCGTGCTGCAACCCTAGGATGCGTCCCTAATGGACCTAACTTGATACACGACCCATTGGGCCAAAATAGGGTGACGCAGCACCATGGGCAGAAAAGGCAGGAAATGTCTCGGTAAGAAAACAATGATTACGGCGGCCTCAGAACAGATATGACTATAATTCCGGATCCATATGAAAGTAGACTTGATAAGCTTTCCATGTTGTGCTTGAACATTCCAATCCGAGCCCGCATCTGACCGTGGTGACCGTCACAAGTTGGTGTTCTTCTGCAGTCCGAATCCAGCATGTTCAAATCCTTTTCCCTTTCGGTCTTCTCCCTGATTCCTAAGCAAAACAAGAGTGCACGGGTCTCCATGGTCTAAATATAATGGACATGAACTCAAGAGTGTAATCACCTGATGGTTGAGTTGACGAGCACGAGCGCGAGTAATAGGACCAGAAATTGGTACTTGTATTGGTATAGATGCATCAGTAGTGTGGATGTCTTCATCACTTGGTAGCCCTAGGTGCAGAGAAGAGATCTTACAAAAGTCTTATGGCGAGATTCGCACGTTTGGCTGCTCAGCAAGAGCTAGAACTCGGGCAGAAAGAAACGACCATGTGTTCGACATGCCCTGGCAATGCCAGAGCACGCCCCTGCGCTCGACCCCACGCGCGCCACACTGGCGACGCCCGACCCCACACCCACGCTGGCGCCCGTGCCTATAAAGCCGACTAAGGCCTTGACTGTACACCCCCACTCGCTCTCAGCCCCGCCCAAGTGCAAGTTCACCGAACCTCTCTCCATGCACGGCGTGCCAGCGGCCGCCCGAGCCCCGACCATCCTGGACTGGCCACTCCAGCCCTCCTCCATGATGAAGACATCCACACTACTGATGCATCTATACCAATACAAGTACCAATTTCTGGTCCCATTACTCGCGCTCGTGCTCGTCAACTCAACCATCAGGTGATTACACTCTTGAGTTCATGTCCATCATATTTAGACCATGGAGACCCGTGCACTCTTGTTTTGCTTAGGAATCAGGGAGAAGACCGAAAGGGAAAATGATTTGAACATGCTGGATTCGGACTGCAGAAGAACACCAACTTGTGACGGTCACCACGGTCAGATGCGGGCTCGGATTGGAATGTTCAAGCACAACATGGAAAGCTTATCAAGTCTACTTTCATATGGATCCGGAATTATAGTCATATCTGTTCTGAGGCCGCCGTAATCATTGTTTTCTTACCGAGACATTTCCTGCCTTTTCTGCCCATGGTGCTGCGTCACCCTATTTTGGCCCAATGGGTCGTGTATCAAGTTAGGTCCATTAGGGACGCATCCTAGGGTTGCAGCACGACCCCAATACCCTTGTGGTCGTCCTCCCATGTTTATAAACCCCCTAGCCGCCACCAAGAACAGCGGGTTTTGTTTAGATCAAGTTTAGCTCTCGCTACTTGCTTGCAAGCGCGCGTGCTAGTTCAGCCGCCCGTCTTCTTGTCTTCGGAACCCCCACCATATTGGAGTTTGATCTTTAAACCTACATTTAGATCTGGTAATTCAGTACTTGTTCTACTTGTTCTTGCTAGTTCTTCGATTGCTTGCAGGACGAGTGCCCTAGTGGCCAGGGTGTCACGCTCCACAAGATCGTGACAGCCATAGGAGGTGGTGTATCGGTTGCTAAGGCGCAGCGTCTTTGGAAGGCTGTAGTCGGGCCGTGAACGTCGTCTCCTCCCCCAATCGAGTTATTCCACACCCTCTCATCGAAAGATCGGGCAATCACCCAACGGGTGCACATCAGTTGGTATCAGAACAAGGTTTATCGGTGAGAGATTTACTTTTCTTCGCTGTTTTCTTATCTCCTATAGTCCAGAAAAAGCCAAAAAAATAGTAGATTAGTTTTACCGCAATCCTATAAACCATTGAGCATTTACTAGTACTACTTAGTTAGGGCTTGTTGAGTTTTTGGTTGCATCGGTTGTGTCGAGTTGCTGGTCTTAGTTTATTCCTTTAGAGTTTTGAGTTCTACCACGTTTTGGTCACCACGAAATCCACCATCACCAAAAACATCTCTGGTTCGTTTTTGCCACCACGGATACATATCATATCCGATTTGGAAGTTTAAATACAACCTGGAAAGCTTATCTTATCTTCTTTCCAACGGATCTGACCTTATCTCAAAATTCGTTCTGAGCGCTCCGCAATCATCGTAGAGATTTCTGGACTTCCTATATTAACAAGATTTGTTAAATCTGATTTAAAGGGGTTGTTAGCAATATCTTTATTGTTTGGGTTGTCATAGTGAAAAAAAAGGGTTTAGGCCCCTGCAAAAAAAACAGAAGAAGAAGAAAAAAAAGAATAGAAAAGAAAAAAAAAAGGAAAAGAAGAAGAAGGGGGCTGAATCTCTAAATCTGTTGTTTCTCTTTGTGCTGTGCTAGTTGTTCTTTTTCAGTGACTACCTTTGTGCCTAGGCTCACGTCTCTAGCCTGGTTTAGCCTAGGACCAGCACAGTACCACCGTTGAACGATTATTCAGCTTGCTTTTGTAACTAACGTGGTACTAGTGTATTCCTTGCTTCAGCCACCTACAACTCTACATATTTCGACTACAGTTTGACAGGTCGTGTTGCTGCGGCACCGATACACTTATTCCACGGTTGCAGACTTGTTGGTTGCTGACCCCTCCTGTTGTGCAAGGTAAGAATTGGTAAGAGCTTGTGTGGCAGGTTGAGAGTGAGCGCCTTGCAGTAGCTACATCCTAATAGTTGTAGAGTTTTTATTCCTTCACGTTTTTTTTTTCTTTTTTCTTGTTGCCTCTGTTCGTCTAACCATGGCAGGATTGGAGGTTGATGATGCTTCTCGTAATATGCCACACTCTCCTCGCACCAAGGGTATCATACAACACTTTGTAAGGCTGGTGAAGACGCACACGGAAGGTCTTGATAATGACATGCAGGTGACGAATGAAAAGATGGGGCAATTGGAGGCCACACAGATCGACACAAACACCAAACTTGCAAATGTGGAAATGGCAGTTGCTCATATTGACAAGAGCCTTGTCGCACTCTTGAGGCGGTTTGATGAGATGCATGCTAATATCAATGGTGGGCGTGATGAGGGCGCCGAAGGTAACTGGGATGACTATGTTGCTGATACTGAACAAGATGACCAAGAAGCACCTAATCGCCGGCGACTACGTACTAACCGTAGAGGTATGGGTGGTTTTCGCCGACGTGAGGTACATGGTAATGATGATGCTTTTAGTAAGGTTAAATTTAAAATACCTCCTTTTGATGGTAAATATGACCCTGATGCTTACATTACTTGGGAGATTGCGGTTGATCAAAAGTTTGCATGCCATGAATTTCCTGAGAATGCGCGGGTTAGAGCTGCTACTAGTGAGTTTACTGAATTTGCTTCTGTTTGGTGGATAGAACATGGTAAGAAGAATCCTAATAACATGCCACAAACTTGGGATGCGTTGAAACGGGTCATGCGGGCTAGATTTGTTCCTTCTTATTATGCACGTGATATGTTAAACAAGTTGCAACAATTGAGACAGGGTACTAAAAGTGTAGAAGAATATTATCAGGAATTACAAATGGGTATGCTGCGTTGTAACATAGAGGAGGGTGAGGAATCTGCTATGGCTAGATTTTTGGGCGGGTTAAATAGGGAAATTCAGGACATCCTTGCTTATAAAGATTATGCTAATGTAACCCGATTGTTTCATCTTGCTTGCAAAGCTGAAAGGGAAGTGCAGGGACGACGTGCTAGTGCAAGGTCTAATGTTTCTGCAGGAAAATCTACACCATGGCAACAGCGCACGACTACGTCCATGACCGGCCGTACACCAGCACCAACTCCCTCGCCAAGTCGACCAGCACCCCCGCCTTCCTCCGGCGACAAACCACGTGCATCTTCCACAAATTCAGCAACCAAATCTGCCCAGAAACCAGCAGGTAGTGCCTCTTCAGTAGCCTCCACGGGTAGAACAAGAGATGTTCTGTGTTATCGATGCAAGGGCTATGGACACGTGCAGCGTGATTGTCCTAATCAGCGTGTTTTGGTGGTAAAAGACGATGGTGGGTATTCCTCTGCTAGTGATTTGGATGAAGCTACACTTGCTTTGCTTGCGGCTGATGATGCAGGCACTAAGGAACCACCCGAAGAACAGATTGGTGCAGATGATGCAGAGCATTATGAGAGCCTCATTGTACAGCGTGTGCTTAGTGCACAAATGGAGAAGGCAGAGCAGAATCAGCGACATACGTTGTTTCAAACAAAGTGTGTCATTAAGGAGCGTTCATGTCGTTTGATCATTGATGGAGGTAGCTGCAACAACTTGGCTAGCAGCGACATGGTGGAGAAGCTTGCACTTACGACCAAACCGCACCCGCATCCATATCACATTCAATGGCTTAACAATAGTGGTAAGGTCAAGGTAACCAAGCTGGTACGAATTAATTTTGCTATTGGTTCATATCGTGATGTTGTTGACTGTGATGTTGTGCCTATGGATGCTTGTAATATTCTGCTAGGTAGACCATGGCAATTTGATTCAGATTGTATGCATCATGGTAGATCAAATCAATATTCTCTCATACACCATGATAAGAAAATTATTTTGCTTCCCATGTCCCCTGAGGCTATTGTGTGTGATGATGTTGCTAAAGCTACCAAAGCTAAAACTGAGAACAACAAGAATATTAAAGCTGTTGGTAATAACAAAGATGGGATAAAATTGAAAGGACATTGCTTGCTTGCAACAAAAACTGATGTTAATGAATTATTTGCTTCCACTACTGTTGCCTACGCCTTGGTATGCAAGGATGTTTTGATTTCAATTCAAGATATGCAGCATTCTTTGCCTCCTGTTATTACTAACATTTTGCAGGAGTATTCTGATGTATTTCCAAGTGAGATACCAGAGGGGCTGCCACCTATACGAGGGATTGAGCACCAAATTGATCTTATTCCTGGTGCATCTTTGCCGAATCGTGCGCCATATAGGACAAATCCAGAGGAAACAAAAGAAATTCAGCGACAAGTGCAAGAACTACTCGACAAAGGTTACGTGCGTGAGTCTCTTAGTCCGTGTGCTGTTCCGGTTATTTTAGTGCCTAAGAAAGATGGAACATGGCGTATGTGTGTTGATTGTAGGGCTATTAATAATATCACGATACGTTATCGACACCCTATTCCACGTTTAGATGATATGCTTGATGAATTGAGTGGTGCCATTGTCTTTTCTAAAGTTGATTTGCGTAGTGGGTACCACCAGATTCGTATGAAATTGGGAGATGAATGGAAAACTGCTTTCAAAACTAAGTTCGGATTGTATGAGTGGTTAGTCATGCCTTTTGGGTTAACTAATGCACCTAGCACTTTCATGAGATTAATGAACGAGGTTTTGCGTGCCTTCATTGGAAAATTTGTGGTAGTATACTTTGATGACATATTAATCTACAGCAAATCTATGGATGAACATGTTGATCACATGCGTGCTGTTTTTAATGCTTTACGAGATGCACGTTTATTTGGTAACCTTGAGAAGTGCACATTTTGCACCGATCGAGTTTCGTTTCTTGGTTATGTTGTGACTCCACAGGGAATTGAGGTTGATCAAGCCAAGGTAGAAGCGATACATGGATGGCCTATGCCAAAGACTATCACACAGGTGCGGAGTTTCCTAGGACTTGCTGGCTTCTATCGCCGTTTTGTGAAGGACTTTAGCACCATTGCTGCACCTTTGAATGAGCTTACGAAGAAGGGAGTGCATTTTAGTTGGGGCAAAGTACAAGAGCACGCTTTCAACGTGCTGAAAGATAAGTTGACACATGCACCTCTCCTCCAACTTCCTGATTTTAATAAGACTTTTGAGCTTGAATGTGATGCTAGTGGAATTGGATTGGGTGGTGTTTTGTTACAAGAAGGCAAACCTGTTGCATATTTTAGTGAAAAATTGAGTGGGTCTGTTCTAAATTATTCTACTTATGATAAGGAATTATATGCTCTTGTGCGAACATTAGAAACATGGCAGCATTATTTGTGGCCCAAAGAGTTTGTTATTCATTCTGATCATGAATCTTTGAAACATATTCGTAGTCAAGGAAAACTGAACCGTAGACATGCTAAGTGGGTTGAATTTATCGAATCGTTTCCTTATGTTATTAAGCACAAGAAAGGAAAAGAGAATATCATTGCTGACGCTTTGTCTAGGAGATATACTTTGCTGAATCAACTTGACTACAAAATCTTTGGATTAGAGACGATTAAAGACCAATATGTTCATGATGCTGATTTTAAGGATGTGTTGCTGCATTGTAAAGATGGGAAAGGATGGAACAAATATATCGTTAGTGATGGGTTTGTGTTTAGAGCTAACAAGCTATGCATTCCAGCTAGCTCCGTTCGTTTGTTGTTGTTACAGGAAGCACATGGAGGTGGCTTAATGGGACATTTTGGAGCAAAGAAAACGGAGGACATACTTGCTGGTCATTTCTTTTGGCCCAAGATGAGAAGAGATGTGGTGAGATTGGTTGCTCGTTGCACGACATGCCAAAAGGCGAAGTCACGGTTAAATCCACACGGTTTGTATTTGCCTCTACCCGTTCCTAGTGCTCCTTGGGAAGATATTTCTATGGATTTTGTGCTGGGATTGCCTAGGACTAGGAAGGGACGTGATAGTGTGTTTGTGGTTGTTGATAGATTTTCTAAGATGGCACATTTCATACCATGTCATAAAACTGACGATGCTACTCATATTGCTGACTTGTTCTTTCGTGAAATTGTTCGCTTGCATGGTGTGCCCAACACAATCGTTTCTGATCGTGATGCTAAATTTCTTAGTCATTTTTGGAGGACTTTGTGGGCAAAATTGGGGACTAAGCTTTTATTTTCTACTACATGTCATCCTCAAACTGATGGTCAAACTGAAGTTGTGAATAGAACTTTGTCTACTATGTTAAGGGCAGTTCTAAAGAAGAATATTAAGATGTGGGAGGACTGTTTGCCTCATATTGAATTTGCTTATAATCGATCATTGCATTCTACTACAAAGATGTGCCCATTTCAGATTGTATATGGTTTGTTACCTCGTGCTCCTATTGATTTAATGCCTTTGCCATCTTCTGAAAAACTAAATTTTGATGCTACTAGGCGTGCTGAATTGATGTTAAAACTGCACGAAACTACTAAAGAAAACATAGAGCGTATGAATGCTAGATATAAGTTTGCTAGTGATAAAGGTAGAAAGGAAATAAATTTTGAACCTGGAGATTTAGTTTGGTTGCATTTGAGAAAGGAAAGGTTTCCTGAATTACGAAAATCTAAATTGTTGCCTCGAGCCGATGGACCGTTTAAAGTGCTAGAGAAAATTAACGACAATGCATATAGGCTAGATCTGCCTGCAGACTTTGGGGTTAGCCCCACATTTAACATTGCAGATTTAAAGCCCTACTTGGGAGAGGAAGTTGAGCTTGAGTCGAGGACGACTCAAATGCAAGAAGGGGAGAATGATGAAGACATCCACACTACTGATGCATCTATACCAATACAAGTACCAATTTCTGGTCCCATTACTCGCGCTCGTGCTCGTCAACTCAACCATCAGGTGATTACACTCTTGAGTTCATGTCCATCATATTTAGACCATGGAGACCCGTGCACTCTTGTTTTGCTTAGGAATCAGGGAGAAGACCGAAAGGGAAAATGATTTGAACATGCTGGATTCGGACTGCAGAAGAACACCAACTTGTGACGGTCACCACGGTCAGATGCGGGCTCGGATTGGAATGTTCAAGCACAACATGGAAAGCTTATCAAGTCTACTTTCATATGGATCCGGAATTATAGTCATATCTGTTCTGAGGCCGCCGTAATCATTGTTTTCTTACCGAGACATTTCCTGCCTTTTCTGCCCATGGTGCTGCGTCACCCTATTTTGGCCCAATGGGTCGTGTATCAAGTTAGGTCCATTAGGGACGCATCCTAGGGTTGCAGCACGACCCCAATACCCTTGTGGTCGTCCTCCCATGTTTATAAACCCCCTAGCCGCCACCAAGAACAGCGGGTTTTGTTTAGATCAAGTTTAGCTCTCGCTACTTGCTTGCAAGCGCGCGTGCTAGTTCAGCCGCCCGTCTTCTTGTCTTCGGAACCCCCACCATATTGGAGTTTGATCTTTAAACCTACATTTAGATCTGGTAATTCAGTACTTGTTCTACTTGTTCTTGCTAGTTCTTCGATTGCTTGCAGGACGAGTGCCCTAGTGGCCAGGGTGTCACGCTCCACAAGATCGTGACAGCCATAGGAGGTGGTGTATCGGTTGCTAAGGCGCAGCGTCTTTGGAAGGCTGTAGTCGGGCCGTGAACGTCGTCTCCTCCCCCAATCGAGTTATTCCACACCCTCTCATCGAAAGATCGGGCAATCACCCAACGGGTGCACATCACTCCACCCCATCCAATCCCTCGGCTAGCCTCCCCGGAGCTCAGTGAAGCTCCTCGAGCCCTCGGACCAAGCACCACATCATCGGAGGTGCCGGATTGACGTCGCCGAACTTCGTCCGACCGCCGTCGCACGTAGACCGAGCTACACGGTGAGCCCCTCTTCGATTCCTTGCGCCTATAGCACCACTGACCTCCAGTGAAGCTCCCCGTGCGGTTTGTTTAAACTCTACCGTCATGGGTAGGCTGGAGCATGCATCGCCGACGAGCCCGACCGCCCCCGCACGCGGCCAGCCCTACTCCGGCCATCACCGCCGGCGATTTGCCCCTCGACGTGACCGCCAGAAGCCCCCGGACCTCATACGACCCTCCACCGGACCTCTCCCACCGCCGGTAAGCCGCGCCACTGCTTTCTCTCTCTACAACTACTTTTTTGGCGAGGACGGAGCTTAGGTTGAGAAATGGAAAAGCCAGGGGGTTATTCGCGAAGTCAGTGACTCGGTTAAACAGTTCCCCAGGGGCATGGTTTGAACGGTTTAGTTAAGGAAGAACCTAGGGACCTCGGTGCAAAGCTTTTTTACTTTAAACTTTAAGAATTATTATTTTTAAATGAGCAGAGAACTAGAAAAATTTATAAGCTGAGTTTTATTCAACCAAAAATTGTCAAACCACTTTTGCTAGGACCTAGATATTGTGAACTACCCAACAAAAATGATAAACACCATGGTTTTAGTAAAGCTTTGTAGAGTTTGGATTTAAACAAGTATAATGCCCAAACCTTAATAAACAAAGGAAAAATAGATAGACTTTTAGACTAGGGCTAAGGAAAATTGGAGGGATACTTATCTAGCAAATACACTGTTTAAAAATATTAAGCTCCCCAGTATACTAGATTAAGGAAAAGTTATCCATTAAGACTTATATTGACCCAAACCTTAAGAAGATGAAAATAGGGATTTAAAATGAGGACCAGAAAGTAACCACATTTTTACTAGCTTGCTCAGGTAATAAAGTTTATGAGAAAATTTTGTTGAGCACTAATTCAGTACAAAAAAAATGCACCATCTTTTATTTAATAAAAATAGTGAGAACTTAGAAAAATAACCCTAAGGAGGAACCATCCCAACCATAGGAATAACTACTATTATGCTAGTATGAATCTAGGGAAAATACAAGTTCTGTTGTTTGACATTTTTCAAATAGCAAGTTAGTTATAAGTGTCTTTTTGG
Organism: Zea mays; assembly: GCF_902167145.1. Taxonomy (NCBI): domain Eukaryota; kingdom Viridiplantae; phylum Streptophyta; class Magnoliopsida; order Poales; family Poaceae; genus Zea; species Zea mays. The sequence goes on along the minus strand of NC_050097.1, from coordinate 97,041,821 downwards.
CATTAAACTTTAGAAAATCACAACTAAATAACCATTAAGTCACCTTCTGTGATTTTTGGCACAGAAGCATGTTATTACCCATATATGCCAACAAAAATAACTTTTAGTGTAGAACCCCCACCCAAATGAGAGTTGCAGTACAAAGTGACCATCTACCCTCATTTTTGTTATTTTTGCCTAGAGGCTATCCTATTTATTCTTAACCTAAAATTTATAGACTAGACTACACTGACCAATGTTAACCCACTATAATTTTTACAAAATTTTTGGAGAAGTTTAAGTCACTAGGGTAGTTCAAACCCTTCTTAAAAGCATAAGTAGAAAATGAAAAAGAGAATTCGTGGAAGGAAAGGATGTTACACACACCCCTACAACCAGACCTCCCTTAATGCCCACTAAAACTTTGGGGGATGACCAAAATCTTAATTCCACTCAAAACCTAGACCAGGTAAGTATAAAACACTAAGAGCATCGTACGATAAAGAAAACCTAGTTTACCCACTTCCTTAGTGTTATTTCACCATACATCGTATTTACTAAATTTGCATATCATTAACATACATGTATCTTATTCATTGCATTCGATAGATTGTAACCTTGCTGACGGAGAGTACGTACTCATTCCGGAGCAAGGAGTTGCTCAGAAGGGAGTCCAGGAGCCAGCACCAGAGCCTGCCACTGAGGATCTCCCTGCCCCAGCTTTTAAAGGCAAGCTCCAGTTTTATGCATAACCGTTATATATTCTATTTTACTGCACTTAATGATTGTAGGCTTGTATCGTGCACTTAAGTGTAGGAGTTGCTTGAAACCCTAGTTGCATGAACTCAGGATTCCTTTTGAGATGAATACTAGTATGCTTGGTCGAGTAGCTGTTTTACTAATTAGGAATCTCGGTAGAAGTTGAGTGATTTTTCTAGCACTCGCAAGAGGTCAGGAATTTATTGCATCCATTTTTATATCAGAATAATGATGGTCTGTGGACAACGATCCATGGGGATGCGTTGTCTACGAGATGGAAAATTGAAATAAGGATTAAGGTGTGGTACCGTGTGTCAAGCGTTTGAACATACTAAGCACATGCCGAGAAATATGGTAAATCTGTAAGCCTAGTACATGACTGAACCTGCCTGCGGATTGATCTCCTCACACGACCTGAGACGTGGTCTCTCATTCCGGTTATGGTGGGTACAAGCGCGGTCACTGCACGACGGCAGTCGGGGTCAGTGAGGCATTGTACGCCAAGGCGGTGAGCCTCTTTCTGTTGCCAAGGAATTAATGGGGATAGTTGATGTGTGTTGGGACAGAGTGCCTTGCCACATCGTGTGTTTAGGTTTACCTTGCAAGGTTTAAAAACTCGATTCGAATCGTCTGCTTCTCGCAGCTGATGAGACTGCTTGATCCATGCTGCTACATTAAGTAAGAAGTGGAATGAGGTGACATTCAAAAGAAGTTGATTGAAATAATGTTTGATACCATGTATGAATAGCTAGGTACTCACCTAGTCTAAAGGATTATAATAAAACTTGAAAAGCTAAAATTTGTTTTTAGACTCAGCTAGTGCTTCTGGCAAACCAAACCCCTCAGCCAAATAGCTGCATGTCTAGAGGTAGAGGAGTAGACTCCTCACACAGGGTAAGCCTAGCTGAGTATTAGTATACTCAGCCTTGCTTGCGGCACATTTTTACAGGTATTCTAGAGGATAAGGTTGCTGGAGTGACTTGGCCGTCCACCTTGCCACCGGGTTGGACAGTCGAGTGGGACCCTGCCTCAGCAGGAGAGGAGCATGAGGAGTGATGGGCCAGGCTTCCCCATCCTCCCTTTATTTCATCGTTAGTTAATTTCCGCTGCATCAAGAAACAATGGTTACTGCTCTTGAAACTCTAGTGATGATGTAATAACATTAAGTACTTCTTAAATTTATGGTTTTTTGCTTTATTGTATTTTCTCTGTGCCTCACCTTCGAGTGAGTATGTGGTACTTGATCCTGTTAGTGGCTTTATCGGACTAGATCCGAGGAACTGACGGTTTATTCTAATTTAAGTGCGGCCTTGCCTCTAAGGCGGGACTTGGGCACTTAAGTTGGAATAATTCGGGCGGTTCCGCCACAGCTGGTATCGAAGCTTGTACCACCTCAGAGAAATCCATAAATCATTATTACCGACCTTTTCAAAAGTAAAACTTGCTTAGAAACCAAGTTTGGATAGATGTCAGGACGATAGGGACAGACCTAGGACGTGAGGCCTTAGGATACTAGATGGGTAGCTAGGTGGCTATTTGAGTGTGCCGTACAAGCTGTTATGATATAGATGGGGGATTTCTATATCCCTATGCTTGATGAAAGGACGCTTAGGACGAGCATGCATGCATCATTTTTTTCCCATCCTCTTGGTCAAATGTTATTATCAATAAGAAGTTACATAAAACAAGGAGTCACCCATAATAAAATTCTAAAAATTGGTAACGGGGATCTCAACTTAACCCTAGAAAAGCCAAATCCTCAGAGATTTTTTTCTAGCCTTTTGCACTAGCTCCTTTTATTTTTGGTTCTTTTTCTTTTTCTCTTACACTTGCCCTTGCACAGATGACTTCCCACGTACCCACTAACGGAGGGAACGCACATTCCCACACACACGGTCTCGCACGAGAGGGTTTTCCCCTCATCTTGTGGGAGGTACTGCAGGGAGCGGGTTAGTGGGTTACACTACACCTCCCCAGTACGCGGTATAGCTATTCGAGGAGCACCGAGTACCTCGTTGTAGGGTGAGGATGACCTTGGAGCCTCATCCCCTACAGCTAGGCTGGCGTTCTCTGGACTCGGAGTCTTTCGGTTTTAGGGCCAATGACACTATAGAGGCCACGGCTCAGCACGTACTGACAACCTTCTGTGGATTTCACCCCTTGGAGGTGTTGACCCACCCCATTGGCTTGTTCCCCACTAAGAAGGAGGACGACCCGATGTGGAAGGACAGGGTTGAGCACGCCAAGGATGTGTGGGCTCTCTACCCCGGACACACCGCTCACCTGACGGTTCGATGCATGAGTGCCCTGTATCGTCTACAGGCCTTACGAGGTGAGGCGATGTCCCAGCTTATGGGCCTGGTGGAGTCTACCAAGATCACCCTTGATAACAGCGAGGATCTTGTAGTAGATTTGTCCACTGAGCTGGTGGAGAAGGATATCCAGGTGGGACAGATGGCCAACCACATATAAGAGCTCGAGGATCGGGTGGAAGCCAGGGAGAACACTATTGAGGTTCTGGAAGACCAGCTCCAGAACACCCAGCAGCAGCTCGAGGAAGCCAACCAGCACTTAGACCTGCACCATCAAGAGATCGAGGACATGGAGGCAGAAGGGGCCGATGAGGACGTAGATATCGAGGGAGGGGAGGAGCCAGAGCCCGCATCTAGCTTGGACACTGCTGGCTCAGGAGGACCACCTTCCCCTGAGTCTAGCGTTGCCTCGTTTGCTCGTTAGATTTTAGGGTTAGGGTAGGAGTGTTCAACAGTAGCTTTCCTCGAAACTAGCTTAGCTTTTGCACATTGGATGTACTAAGCTAGAAATTTGAGTCTTTTGGGCCTGCTGTGATACACCTAGCCCAGGTGGGGTTGGCCGAGGCCCAACAAGTTAGGGTTGCCTAGAGCCCAACAGTTCATTAAGCACACCCAACTCAGGGAAAGGCCCAATCGTCCCAAAAGACTAGTCCAATGGGGGAAGGGTGGCTCTCCCTTTTAAAGTGGCTTTCTCCTCCCAAGTTAAGCAAGGTGGGATAATTCTGAGGCTCACACGGTCACCGTGCGACTACAATTGGACCAACTGGGCCAATTGCATCTTTGCCAACGGGTAATAGTGGAGGATATCCTCATCATTCCCACCTTCATAAAATGGGCCCTAGCTCCGATACCAGATGATACACCCAGCGCAGGTGGGGTTGGCTGAGGCCCATCAAGTTAGGGTTGCCCGGAGCCCAATAGTTCATTAAGCACACCCAGCTCTGGGAAAGGCCCAATTGCCCCAAAAGACTAGTCCAATGGGGGAAGGGTGGCTCTCCCTTTTAAAGTGGCTTCCTCCTCCCAAGTTGAGCAAGGTGGGATAATTCTGAGGCTCACGGTCACCGTCCGACTACAATTGGGCCAACTGGGCCAATTGCGTCTTTGCCAACGGGTAATAGTGGAGGATGTCCTCATCATGCTGTAACCAGTGGAAACTCTTTTGGCAAGATGAATGATGAATGGTTTTAAGTTTCTTTAAATTCATGAATCATATTTTATCCTATTGGTACCAGTTGTGAAAGGCGAGGCAAACTTGCAACCTTGCAAACCTCGTTGTTTAAGTTATTTTATCGTATGCAATAGCAGACTTTAAGTATAACAACAGAACCTCCTACATTTCAGATGGCAGGAAGAGCGTGCCGTGGACAGAATGAGCGCATTCCTCCACCACCGCCGCAGCCTCCTACCATGCAGGAGCTGATGGCTCAGCAGAATGAGATTCTGTGGCAGCTCGCTCAGCGTCAGCCACCGCCTTAGCACTATGTGGGTGGTGATCACCACCAGCGTGCCCCGGCAGCGGCAACCTATCAGGAGTTTCTCAGTACTCAATCACCGTTGTTCACCAGGGCAGAAGATCCGCTTGATGCTGATGTCTGGGTCGGGGTGGTGGAATCAAAGTTCCCACTACTTAATGGAGAGTGCTCAGATGTGGCCAAGGTCCGTTTCGCCGCCCAGCAGCTTCGTGGGGCCGCTAGGACATGGTGGGACCATTTACTCGCCATGCAGTCGGCCGACCACGTGGTTGAGTGGGTAAAGTTCAAGACAACATTTAGAGGGCATCACATACCATCAGGCATCATGGACCGCAAGCTCAACGAGTTTCTGGCACTCACTCAGGGGAGTCATACCGTGTTGCAATACGCCCAAGCTTTCAATGACCTGTGTCAGTACGCAGGCTACCATGCTGACACGGACGAGAAGAAGAGAGACATGTTCAGGAGGGGCCTCAACACCAAGCTCTGTGACCGTCTCAACACAGTCAGGGCCAACAGCTACAACAAGTTGGTCAACTTGGCCATCTCCTAGGAGGATTGCATCATAGCTCGCTAGACAGAGAAGAAGAGGAAGACCCTATGGCAGGGCCATCAGCACAGCCTCAGCGCTTCAGGATTGTGTCAGACACTCAGAGCAGAGGACCTCAGCAGCAGCAGGGGCGATGGGTGATCTGGCCATAGCAGCAGCAGGCACCCAACCGCTCTCAACCCCCAGCTCAGAGGAACAACAACCAGCAACAGCAGCAATACCACCAGGGCAATGACAACAGGTGTTTCACTTGTGGTAACACTGGACACTATGCCAAGAATCGTCCTAGAAACCAGCAGAGGCCGGGTCAGAATGCAAATCAGAACCAAGGCAAGAGGTAGAAGGTGCAAGTGAGGCAGGGCAGGATGAACTTCACCACATTGGCTGACATTCAGGAGGGAGCACCCGTCATGACCGGTATCTTTTCCATTTTAAATTACCCTGCAGTCATTCTTTTTTATTCTGGTGCATCACACAGCTTCATCAGCGCAAAATTTAGTGCCAAATGTCCACTAACATTTCACCACACAAATGGGGCCATTATGATTGCAACACCAGGAGGCAGGGTTGCTACCTATCAAGTCAACCAGCAGGTACCAATAAAATTGGGTAGTATCATAGTTGGAACCACCATCCTTATCATCGGATTGGAGAGCGTAGATATCATCTTCGGGACTGACTAGTTATCGCGACATCATGCCTTGATTGATGTCGCAGCGAGAGTCATTGAAATACACTCACCAATTTGTGGAGAAATTACTTTGTACCTACCCAACCAGGGTTGTACCCATTCCTGTGCCCTCTCCATGGTAGAGTCACTCGTGGAAAGGATTCCAGTAGTCTGTGAGTACCCTGATGTCTTCCTAGGCAAATTACCAGGGATGCCACCCGACAGGGATATAGAGTTTGCCATAGAATTGCAACTAGGGACCACACCTATTTCTAAAAGGCCATATAGGATGCCTCCAGCAGAGTTGGTAGAACTAAAGAAACAATTGCAAGAGTTGCTAGACAAGGGGTTCATTCGCCCAAGTACTTCACCATGGGGATGTCCGACCTTGTTCGTAAAGAAGAAGGATGACAGCTTGAGATTATGTGTTGATTACCGCCCTCTCAATGCAGTGACTATTAAGAACAAGTATCCTTTACCCCGCATTAATGTTTTGTTTGATCAACTGGTCGGAGCCAAGGTGTTTTCTAAAATAGACCTTCGCTCTGGCTATCACCAAATCAAGATCAGGGCAAGCGATATTCCGAAGACGGCTTTCTCCACCAGATACGGGCTTTATGAGTACTTGGTGATGGAATTCGGGCTGACCAATGCTCCGGCATACTTCATGTATTTGATGAATTCAGTGTTTATGCCGGAATTGGACAAATTCGTGGTGGTCTTCATTGATGACATTCTGGTATATTCAAGAAGTGAAGACGAGCATACAAAGCACTTGCATACAGTACTTCAGCGACTGCGCGATCATAACTTGTATGCCAAATTCTCCAAATGTGATTTCTAGCGAAGAGAGATCAAGTTCTTGGGTCACACCATTTCGTAGGACGGGATAGCAGTTGACCCTGAGAAAGTACAAGAAGTGATGGATTGGAAGAAGTGATGGATTGGAAGCCTCCTACCACCGTTCGGTAGATTCGGAGTTTTCTGGGATTGGCAGGATACTATCGGCGATTCATTCCGGATTTCTCCAGAATTGCTAAACCAATGACCGAGTTGTTGAAGAAAGGAGTGAAATTTGATTGGAGTCAGAAATGTGAAGATGCCTTTCACGCCTTGAGGCGACATCTGACAACAGCACCTGTGCTAGCACAGCCTAACAACACCAAATCATTTGATGTGTATTGTGATGCTTCGGGCACTGGACTAGGTTGTGTTCTGATGAAAGACAACCGAGTTATTGCCTACACATCTAGAGCACTTAGGCCTCATGAGCAAAATTATCCCACACATGATCTAGAGTTAGCAGCGGTAGTCCATGCTCTGATGTTATGGAGACATTATCTAATGGGGGCTCATTATAATATTTATACTGACCATAAGAGCCTCAAGTATATTTTCACTCAGGCAAATCTTAATATGAGGCAGAGGAGATGGTTAGAATTGATCAAGGATTATGATCTAGAAGTACATTACCATCCTGGCAAGGCAAATGTTGTGGCAGATGCATTGAGTCGAAAGGCCCAGTGCAACTATCTAACCATAGACTCTAAGGTCACCTCTTTGTGCAATGAATTACACAACATGGAAGTGGTTTCCCCAGGTACCTTGGATTATATCTTAGTTAAGCCGACCTTACAGGAGCAGATAATCTTGGCACAACTTAGTGACAAGGGTGTTCAAATCATCAAGAAAATGCTCAATCAAAAGGTGGATAAGTATAAATGCTTTCATCAGGACAGCAAGGGTACTTTATGGTTCGAAGACCGACTAGTTGTTCCCAAGAATCCAGAACTCAGGAAGAAAATTTTGGACGAGGCCCATCTCTCAATATTTTCCATGCACCCCGGAAGTAACAAAATGTATCATGACCTTAGATCCTTATATTGGTGGACCAGGATGAAGAGAGAGATTGCTAAGTACATATTTGAGTGCGACACTTGCCAAAGAATCAAAGCTAGTCATTTAAAGGTAGTGGGTACCTTACAACCTCTCCCCATACCGTCTTGGAAATGGGAGGACATTTGCATGGACTTTATTGTGGGATTGCCCAACACCTCCCGACACCACGATTCTATTTGGGTCATTGTGGATAGGCTAACCAAAATAGCTCATTTCTTGCCAGTGCATACCACCCAAAAGACAGAAAAATACGTAGAGATCTATATTCACCAAATAGTGCGCTTACATGGAATCCCAAGGACTATCGTCTTAGACAGAGAAGCATCGTTCGTAGCACGTTTCTGGGAACAGCTACAAAAGTCACTTGGAACAACCGTGATTAGAAACTCAGCATACCATCCTCAAACTGATGGTCAGACAGAAAGAGTAAATCAGATTCTCGAGGACATGTTGAGAGCATGTGTAATACATTATGGCAAAGACTGGGACAAATGTATTTCTCTGAAGAATTCTGTTACAATAACAGCTACCAATCCAGCCTGAAGATGGCACCTTTCGAGGCCTTGTATGGGAGAAGGCGTAGAACACCGCTAAATTGGTCACAACCTGGAGAAAGGGAAATATTTGGACCTGGCCTAGTGCTTGAAGCCGAGGATAAGGTCAGAGTCATTAAGAGGAACTTGGAAGCTGCTCAGGCCAGGCAAAAGATCTTTCATGATAAAAGGAGGAAGCCTCTACAATTCAAAGTGGGAGATCATGTGTATCTCAAGGTATCACCCACCAAAGGTGTTCAAAGATTTGGGATTAAGGGCAAATTAGCCCCTCGCTATATTGGGCCCTATGAGATTAAGGAGACTTATGGACCGGTAGCATACCAATTGAAGCTCCCACCTCATATGTCGGTAATTCATGATGTGTTCCATGTATCTCAACTGAAGAAGTGATGTCAGAACCAGAATTGGAGATAGAACCAGACCTGTCATATCAAGAGCACCCCGTCAAAATATTGGACTATAAGGAAAGATCAACTCGAGCAAAGTCAATCAAAATGTATAACATCCAGTGGAGCCACCATTCAAAAGAGGAAGCTACATGGGAAACTGAGGATTTTCTGCGCTCTCACTACCCCGATTTTCTGCCCAAAGAGATCAGTACGTAACTCGGATCCAAACCCCCCCCCCCACCTGCCCTTTGAATCTAAGTATAAGAGAAACAGAGTTAACAACAACTGAGTAAGCTGTGAGACTAAATCTAGAAGGGCTTCCTTCTGAAGTTGTAAAGAGGATGACATTCGAAGTGCAGTTTACTAGAGAACCTTGACAAAAGAAACCACACCGCGCAAGCACGCACCTTCTTAGCACCCCTTTAAAGGATCTCGACCAAAATCTCGGGACGAGATTTCCTTTAAGGGGGGAGGGCTATAACATCCCAGGTGTTACCCAAGGCCCTGGCTCAATACATGCACCTATGGCCTATTATCACAAGTGTTTAAGTGGGAAGAAGGGGCACCAAAACTTTGAAACCATTGCTTAATTGATGATCATGATAGAAGGAATACCCTAGCTTTTCATGTATCTTCACCTTGGAAAAAGATGCTCAAACCCTAGACCCCCTCTTGAGCCATTAGACCCCCAAGCATTGGATTAGTGGGAAAACTATGCAAATGACCAATTCATGACTTAAACCTTTTACCAAAGTTGAAGTACATTTATATATCTACAAGAAAGAGTCAGAGAGTTATTCCAAAAAGGTCCCACAAAATTCCCAAATTAAGCACCCAAGTGAAGAGCACTCAAGAGCAACCAAATTTCCTCTAAGTTAAAAATTCAGCCCTCTTCTAAAGATCAGAGGTGTTCACTTAGTTGCTGGCGCCAAATCCACATGATACAATTGACAAAAAGGAGCCAAATTACCCAAGGCACACCCCTGAAAATTTTGAAACCAAACCAGAACCGTTTGACACGGTTTGACACAAGTTTTGTCTCGGGTTGAACAGTGCCGACAACCCTGACTTGGCGCCACCATATTTCCCAAACCAGACCCGATCTTCCCTTAGAACTCACATGAACTAGGTAGCCCTACGTGCAGAGAAGAGATCTTAGAAAAGTCTTATGGCGAGATTCGCACGTTTGGCTGCTCAGCAAGAGCTAGAACTCGGGCAGAAAGAAACGACCACGTGTTCGACGTGCCGTGGCAATGCCAGAGCACGCCCCGGTGCTCGGCCCCGCGCGTGCTGCGCCGCGCGACGCTTGACCCCGGGCCCACGCCCGCGCCTATAAAGTCGACCAAGGCCTTGACCGTACACCCCCGCTCGCTCTCAACCCCCCCAAGCGCAAGTTCACCGGACCTCGCTCTGCGCACGGCGTGCTAGTGGCCGCCCGAGCCCCGACCACCATGGACCGGCCACTCCAGCCCTCCTCCAATCCCTCGGCTAGCCTCCTTGGAACTCAGTGAAGCTCCCCGAGCCCTCGGACTAGGCACCACATCGTCGGAGGTGCCGGATTGACGTCGCCGAACTTCCTCCGACCGCTGTCGCACGTAGACCGAGCTGCACGGTGAGCCACTCTTTGATTCCTTGCGCCTATAGCACCACTGACCTCAAGTGAAGCTCCCTGTGCGGTTTGATTGAACTCTACCGCCGTGGGCAGGCCGGAGCACGCGTCGCCGACGAGCCCGACCGCCTGCACACGCGGCCAGCCCTACTCCCGCCATCACCACCAACGATCCGCCCCTCGACGTGACCGCCAGAAGCCCCCAGACCTCATCCGACCCTCCACTGGACCTCTTCCACCGCCGGTAAGCCGCGCCACCACTTTGTCTCTTTGTGGCTACTGTTTCGGCGAGTAGGGAGCTCGGGTTAATAAAGGGAATAGCCAGGGGGTTATTCGCAAAGTCAGTGACTCGGTTTAACAGTTCCCCAGGGTCACGGTTTGAACGGTTTAGTTAAGGAAGAACCCAGGGACCTCGGTGCAAAGCCCTTTTCCTTTAAACTTTAAGAATTATTCTTTTTAAATGAGCAGAGAACTAGAAAAATTTATACACTGAGTTTTATTCAACCCAAAATTGTCAAACCAATTTTGGTAGGACCTAGATATTGTGAACTACCCAGCAAAAATGATAAACACCATGGCTTTAGTAAAGCTTTTTAGAGTTTCGATTTAAACAAGTATACTGCCCAAACCTTAATAAACAAAGGAAAAATAGATAGACTTTTAGACTAGGGCTAAGAAAAATTGGAGGGATACTTATCTAACAAATACACTGTTTAAATATATTAAGCTCCCCAGTATACTAGATTAAGGAAAAGTTATCCATTAAGACTTATATTGGCCCAAACCTTAAGAAAATGAAAATAGGGAGTTAAAATGAGGACCAGAAGGTAACCACATTTTTCCTAGCTTGCTCAGGTAATAAAGTTTATGAGAAAAATTTGTCGAGCCCTAATCCAGTACAAAGAAAATGCACCACCTTTAATTTAATAAAAAACAGTGAGAATTTAGAAAAAATCTAGAAAACTAACCCTAAGGAGGAACCATCCCAACCATAGGAATAACTACTATTATGCTAGTATGAATCTAGGAAAAATATAAGTTCTGTTGTTTGACATTTTTCAAATGGCAAGTTAGTTATAAGTGTCTTTTTGGCATTAAACTTTAGAAAATCACAACTAAATAACCACTAAGTCACCTTCTGTGATTTTTGGCACAGAAGCATGTTATTTCCCATAGATGCCAGCAAAATTAACTTTTAGTGCAGAACCCCCACCCAAATGAGAGTTGTAGTACAAAGTGACCATCTACCCTCATTTTTGTTAATTTTGCCTAGAGTGTATCCTATTTATTCTTAACCTCAAATTTATAGACTAGACTAAGTGACCAATTTTTACAAAATTTTTGGAGAAGTTTAAGTCACTAGGGTAGTTCAAACCCTCCTTAAAAGCATAAGTAGAAAATGAAAAAGAGAATTAGTGGAAGGAAAGGATGTTATACACACCCCTACAACCAGAACTCCCTAAATGCCCACTAAAACTTTGGGGGATGACCAAAATCTTAATTCCACTCAAAACCTAGACCAGGTAAGTATAAAACACTAAGAGCATCGTTGTTGGGGACCTTCGTCTTCCGAAGGTCCTCAAAAACACCACTAACATGTTTCCCAAGTATAATATATGTATAGGAACCTTCGGACATGGGATAAAACTGTACATGAGATGAAGGGCGTAGTTCAGGAGAAGGATGAACCAATGCCGAAGGTACCCGTGGAAAAGCTTTGGCTCAGCAGTGGAAAATGAAACCAACTTAAAAGATAAAAGGTTGTCTAGTCCTCGATAGATTATCCCTAGGTCAATAGTAAATGTCAAGGGTATGATTGTAATTGCACACATGCTACGTCCTATGCCTATAAATAGATGAACAGTGACATCGTACTGTTCACGCTGATTTGTATTCACTCGTGCGTCACGTTTGGACTTTTGCCTTCTGTCAAGCCGAAGGTACTAATGTAATTCAATATTGTTTATGTTCATTCATGATGATATAGAAAAGATATAATAATGATGTCATATGATTATTCATGTCATTTCTCATGTTTCATATACTTCTTCTCTCATTAATATATATTGCGATGATGAAGGTACGTCCTTCATGACCTTCGTCTGAAGATCATTATATCCAAAAGGAAATAATGCTTCGATGGACGAAGGGACTTTAACCATTAACATTTTGTGTTGCCTTGTTCTTAATTCATAGCATTTGAGAACAAGTCCCCAACATTAGCGCCCACCTGCGGTGAACTCAATCGACCACCTTCGGCAAGCCGTGACCGTCGTCATGCCGCCGAAGAAAACTTCTTCAGGGCTAGGGGTAGCACTGCAGCCACTGGACGTCAACCTAGACACATTGTGCGAAGCTCGAACTCAAAAGAGGAAGGCTACAAGTCCAACACCCTAGGAGGTGGAGCTGGACCAGGAGATAAGGGATCTCGATGCTATCTATCAACAAGTCGAAAGGAAGAGAGAGAAGATGCTTCGTCTTTCCGATCTACAGAAGAAGATCGATGAAGCTGCGGAAGAAATACGTCATCTTACTCAAGATGACCAGGACCGAAGACCTCCACAAAGAGAGCTTCGTCAAGATAATTTCTATAATGATGATGATTGGTATGACAATTTCCACCATGGGAATTTTGGTTTTGATGATGCTTCTCCTCTATCAGCAGAACAGCAGGCTACCCCATGGCCCCCATCATACAAGCCACCTCAGCTCCCCATGTATGATGGGCACTCAGATCCGAAGCAGTTTCTATTGAGCTACGAAGCAACTATATCTTCGTATGGGGGCAATACCACAGTCATGGTGAAGTCCTTCGTCATAGCAGCCCGAAGTGTGGCCTAGACATGGTACTCTTCTCTCTAGTCAGGGACAATCACGTCATGGCAGAAGCTTAAGGACATGTTGGTCACCAGTTTTCAAGGGTTTCAGACGAAACCAATCACTGCTAAGGCCTTGTTCCAATGCTCACAAGACCATGAGGAGTACCTTCTGGCGTATGTCCGAAGGTTCTTACGCCTAAGAGCACAAGCGCCTACAGTGCCTAATGAAATCGTCATTGAGGCTATGATCAAAGGTCTTCGGCCAGGGCCTACGGCTCAATACTTCGCGAGGAAACCCCCCAGACTCTGGAGAAGTTGCTTCAGAAAATGGATGAGTACATCCGGGCTGACAATGACTTCCGTCAAAGAAGGGAGGAAGCTTATAGGTTTTCTGATATGACTAGGGGCTTCGGAGGAAGAGTGCACCCTAGGCATGTCAGATCAATCCACATCTCTAGTCAAAACGATGACAAAGGAGGCCAGTTTCAGAGGCCACAACACAGCTCACAGTCGTTAGGACAGTAGCAAAGCTCCTTCAGGCCACCAGCTCCAAGGGGCAGAGGTGGCAGGGGCTTCGGAAATATCTATTGCTTATTCTATGGTGAAGACAAGGGCCACACGACAAGAACATGCCAGATCACCATTCAAAAGAAAAAAGAGATCGCCGAAGCAGAAGCTCGGTAGAATCAGCCGAAGCAGGTCCGACATACTGCTTCGTGTCACTCTCCCTACTGTTGGGGACTTGTTCTCAAACGCTATGAATTAAGAACAAGGCAACATAAAATGTTAAATGTTAACGTCCTTCGTTCATGAAACATTATTCCCTTGAGGATAATGGGCCTTGGACGAAGGTTGATGAGAGTATAATTACGAAGCTTAAATCTTCGTAATAAAATTTCAATAGACATAAAATAAAAGGTACAAAAGGGGTAAATAAATCATAGACGAATTATTTTATATTTACTTAATATGTTGAATCATTGAATACAATAATACCTCTGCCTTGGCAAAGGTTGAATTCCAGAATATGCGATTGCAATTACCAGAATGTGTGTACAGTAAAGGAATACTGTTCACTATTTATAGGCACAGGACGCAGCCTGTGAGGAATTACAAGTATGCCCCTTATAAAAACTTACAACATTGACTCAGACCTTTATGGACTAAAAGGTCATTCTATCTTTAAGTCGGTTTGTAATGCCGAAGCTTCACGAAGAGGAACCTTCGGTCATCTTATACAAACAGCTTCAGCTGAAGAAAGCTTCTTCCTATAAGACCTTCGGCGACGAAGCATAGGCCCAATAGTAGCCCCTTTCGCGGTACTAGATCGTTTTTCGTAACGAGCTTGATCCGTGAAAAAAGTCTCTTAAGCTTCGGGGAGCCGAAGGTCCAAAAAACACCTTCCCTGAGCTCGTTGTCGAGAAACGATTCAATTTCCCAGCGTGTAGCGGTCCCACCTTGCAGAGTTACTGTTTGGTCTCTGCGGTCCACCGCACAGCGAGTACAAGCGGGTGTCCGCCTGGTGTAAAAATCCTGGCGCTTCGCCTTCTTACCTGCAGTACTATATAAACAGACGAGTAGGTGTGAAGTTACCACAGCATTCATTGCTATTTACACTGTTCTGCTGCCAAAATTTTTAACCATCGCCGAAGCTTGACCGTCGGAATCAAACGAAGCTCCGGTTTGAAGCCTGCTTCGTCAGAAAAAACTTCGGAAGAAAAAAGTATTAAATTTCCACACATTCATCATTAAATGGCCAGAGTGCGTTCTACCGCCAGGGTTGAGCGTGAGGGGGCGAAACTGAAGCTTCGGAGATTGTTCCCATCTATGAAGCCATGCAACGATCCGGGCTGGTGACTTCGGAAAAGATCCCTAGTGATGATGCAGAACAAGCAGAACAAGCAATTGCTGAAGCAGAAGAAGAAGATATTGAGGAAACTGATTCCGAAGATGATTATCGCATTGCCATGCCAAGCAAGCCCAGCCACTTGGACTTCGGGAAATCTACTGTTTCGAAGGCTGATCTGTCCAAGATGGTAAAGTCAGGCTTTTTTACTGAAAATCAGAAAAAGCTATTACGCTTCGGGGGAGAAGAGACTACCCCAAAGCCGGAGAAGGATGAAATTGTTATTTTCAAAAGCTTTCTGAAGGCTGGATTAAGATTCCCCCTACATGGGATTATTGCAGAGGTACTAAAGAGGTTCGGTATCTATTTTCACCAGCTGACCCCTAACGCTATCGTTAGGCTTAGCGTTTATATCTGGGCACTCCGAAGCCAAGCAGTGGAACCATTTGCGGACAGCTTTTGCCGGGTTCACGAGCTGCATTATCAGACGAAGGCTAGAAAGGATGGATTGCACGACAATTTTGGTTGCTATAACTTCGCCTATCGGAAAACCACAAAGTTTCCTGTAATCAGCTATCGAAGCAAATGGGCAGCAGGCTGGAAGTCGGAGTGGTTCTATGTCAAGGTTGATGACGACAAGGAGAAGCTTGTGCAATGTCCACTCGAACTAATCTTCGGAGAAACCCGACCTCGCTGTAACATGACACCCGAAGGTCCAACACAACAAGCAATGAATGAATTCAGAATTATTGCAGAACATATCAGTACAAGGGACCTGGTTCAGGAGTTTTTGGCTTTCAAAGTTTTTCCCAGTTTGAAAGAATGGGAAATGCCGAAGCTAAAGGGGGAGAAGAAAGAAGGTGAACTTGTACGTTTACCTTACCATTTCAAATTTAAGAAATACTTTAAAGCGCCTTGCCAAGAGTGGCTAGACACAATTGAAGTAATGTGTAATGAAATACTTGGCAATTATTCCAAAAAAGAAGATCAATTAATGACTGCGGCCTTCGGCACCCGTCCGAAGCGAAGACTGAACCGAGTGTTGGACGCCTTGGGTTTTGAATACCCTGACTATGAAAATCTGAACAAAGGTGCCGGAGGCCAAAAAAGGAAAAGGGTAACCGAAGCCTCAAATGAAGATGAAAAAGAGACACCAAAGAAGAAAATTCCAAAGAAGAGGAAAGCGTCTTCTCCGAAACGAAAAATATCCGACGAAGAAAAATCCCCCGCATCACCCTCTGCCGCTGACGTTGAGGAAATTCTGAAGGTAATGACTGAATCCTTACCTGCGAAGCTAAGTCCACTGAGGCCCCAACTGACAAAGTTTTTTCAGAAGGACAAGGAGCCCGAAAAATCGAAGAAAACAATCAAAGCAAAGAGACAAAGAATTATCACTGTGACAGAAGTAATTGACAAGACACCGCCAAGAGCTTCAACTCAGAAAACACCAGCGGCTGCGGAAGGGACAGATATTGAAATTACACTTTCGGAGGTCGCAGCTGCCGAAGCTGCCTCAGCTGAAGATTTGAACCTGGAGAGCACAATCGAACATATTGACAAAATACTACTAGACATGGCTGCAGAAGAAGCTACCACCGCCGCCGAAGAGGCCGCGACCGCAGCGTCGGAGAAAGGGAAAGAAATTGCTGATGAAGCTTCAGCAAACGAAGCCTTCATGTTCCAGAATTTAGATGGGGAAAAACTATCAAAAGCTGAAGTAGAAGAGCTTAGAGAGTATGCCAAATCCTACGGATACAAACCTGGAGCACTCCTCTTCGGAGGCGTTGATGATGAAAAATTAGATTGTATTCGAGATCAAACTGGAGCCAAAGTTATCGGTACTCTGTCAAAGAGTATCGGTTTTCCGAAGCTGGAGACAGACATCAGCCGCTACCGACGACAACATATCGTTGGTAGTTTATTCTATTCCAATTTCAAGGTGAACTACTTTTCCCTTAACTTTTATTGTTTCTAATAATGAAAACACGTCTGACGAAGGTTGATTTCGTGCAGAGTATGCTGTTGAGCAAAGCCTTGAAAATGCAGCAAGATTTTGAAGACAAGAAGCACGAAGTTATAATTGAAAATTTAGAAAGCAGAATAAAGGAGCAATCAGATGCTATCGAGAAAAAGAACTTCGAGCTCCAGGCAACCGAAGGTTCATTGGCGGAAGCCGAAGCAAAAATAACAGAACTGAACTCGAAGCTTCTTCGCCAATCTGAGCAGTTCGAACGAGAAAAGCAAGACCTTAATGCAAAACTTGAAGCCGAAGCTCAACAAAATTCAGATTTGAGAAAACTATTGACGAGCCTTCAAGAAAAATGTTTGGAATTTAGCAACAAATGCATTCAACGATTAAGAAAGATTTTCCACTCAGTTGGAGCCAGCAGTGAAAAATTCACCCCCTCAGCTGAAGATCTACCGAAAACCTTCGAACATATTGAGGGTGAGATTGACGAGCTCGACGAAGTCATAGCTGGGCACGGTGACTTCTGTGCCTGGGTAGCTTCTCGGGGCACTGCTGCAGCTTTCCTAAAAGCTGGCTGCGATCATGGAAAAATTGTCAATAGGCCAAATTTCACTTTATCACCATCAATCCTAGATGACATTCCTGATCTCGCCCGAAGTATCTTGTGGATGATTTTGGGTTAATTAGATGTTGGGATTTAATTATAAATTGTATACAAAACTTATGGGGAATTTTATGTAGATGCCTCTGGAGTTTTTGTGTGTTACCGCTGCTGTCATAATTTTAAAGATATGAAATTGTTAAGCAGCGTCGCTGCAGTTTGGTGGGTGTAGGGAGAGTTGTTACCGCGGCGGGGTTTGAAATTGTGCGTAGGTGCGGCGTTGTTTATGAGCGTTGTTATGTGAAATTGGTGCACTAAGTTGTGTGTCAAAAACAGGTGGTGGACTTCCAGATCGCACTTAGGGCTTTGTCCAAACTCCCCGGTAAAGGCAAGTAAAATAGTGGTGGTTTATACCGTTGATTGATTTATGTGTCCTATGCTTGATCACATCCATGTCAAATGTATTCATACTTGTACTCCATAGTGGGAAATGTGGCCCAAAGTTATCCATGTTCCTTTATATTCTTATGTTGAAAATGTGGTTTGAGCATGTAACACGTGTTGTTTTATCATTTTGAGGAAGTGGAAGTTTATGTCTACCACATGTGGGTGGAGGATCTCATGTTGTTGTCATGCATACTGCATACATCATCTTTTGCATGGAAGTTTTGTCGTGATCATATGGTCCGACCGTACCGGTACACCCCGCATCATACGTTGCCCGAGGAGGGGTATGATGTAGCTTCATAGTAGCCATGTGCATTCATGGGTGAAGTGTGGAACCTGTTGTGGTGATGTGGATAGTATGGGTCTTTACTTGGTGATCCATTTCTTTGAACTAAGTAATTGGTTACTTGTTTACTTGTTGCAAATTAATACTCAAGAAGGAAGTTGTGAGCTACGTGGTTGTTTAAGCACGGTTTGATTACATAGTCCAGTTGTTGTTAGACCCTTTTACTTGCTGAGATGTGTCATCTCACTGTTGCATTGTTTGATGCAGGCACTTGATCTTGCCGTTGGGAAAGGAGGGATGTAGCAGCACGGCCACTTCACCTTTAAATAAATTTACCACTACTTAGTAATGTTGTTAAACAGGGGTCCAAATCTAGGGGATTAATATGTTCTAGTCTTCATGATAGTCAAATTTGTTTCTTTTTGGGTTGGTCGGTTTCCTTCTCTTTTATTTGGTCATGAATGTTTATTACTATCTCTGCATTCTGTTTATGCTTCGTGGATTGTCTTTCTTTTATATTATGTCTAAACTTTATGTCCCTCTCGTTATGCTACTTTCAAGGGAGGTGATGCCGGATTTTGTTTTATTTTTTGTCTCTACTACCTTTCTTATGTGGTATAAGTTTTGTGGGAAGGGTTGTTGGTAACATTCATTGTGTGGGTTCCATGGGGTGTTACAGTTGGTACCAAAGCAATAGGCTGTAGGTCCTAGCAAGTGGAATAATAATAAATTGACACACTGCACATGTAGGATGGGTTTCCTGCTTTACTCTTGATATGTTATGTTATTGTCTATGCTAGTTTGACATTATCTGATGAGGTGCTATGCCGATCTTATTTACTTATCATTCTCACCCTTGTGGCTGCAGCTATGCCGCCTCGTAGGGCTCGGGGCAGCCCGCAAGTTCCTAGTGGAGACTCGATGAGTCCGGCGGCAATGTTAGCCGCGATGCAGGCCATGCAGCAGGAGTTGGCCATTCTGAGGCAGGCTATTCCTGTTGCTCCTGCGGGTGCTACTCAGGGTGCTGGTGGTGGAGGAGTGCCCAGGGGCGCCATTCCCGCAGGTGCTGCTCCAGATGGCGGGGCTGAGGTGCCTCTTCCCATCGTCAGTGGTCTTTCACTGATGTAGTGGATGGGCATGAAGTTGGACACTTTTGATGGCAGTGGTACTCCGGTCAAGGCGGCAGATTGGCTAACATACGTGGAGGATAAGATGAATGTCTTTGAGATTGTGTATGGTGATCGTGTTCGCTTTGGCACACAGCTGCTGAAGGGAGAGGCTTAAATCTGGTGGAGGGGCATGCATGCAGCTCACTCTTCTTCATAAGGAGTCCTGTCCTGGGATGTTTTCATCAGGCAGTTTGAGAGGAGGTTCTACTGAAAGGGAAATAGTGTCAAACCTTTTCCTAAATGATTTTGGTGGTTGAATTGCCCAACACAAATAATTGGACTAACTAGTTTGCTCTAGATTATAAGTTTTACAGGTGCATAAGTTCATCTACAACTATTCTAAGTCGACTGTCCGGAATACCGTAGATTATTCCGGACAGGAGAAGCTTTTTGGAAAAACAGACTAAGCGCGGACCATCCGGGCCTTTGCGGCGGATAGTCCGCGACACTAGGGTGTGCCTCGGACAGAACCAATGCAAAACCCAAGTGTACACTACGGACCGTCCTGAGGAAAAGCAAGCACCGTCCTAGACCACGCGCGGACCGTCCGGCCTCAGGCGCGGACCGTCCGGCCTCAGGCGCGGACCGTCCGGTAGGTGAGGAACAGAAAAACCTGAAGGTGACGGGTTCGGTAAAATGAATTATAGCGTCCTCGCGGACCGTCTGGGGTGCATGACCAGACCATCCGTGACTGCCTTTATCTGACATCTAACGACGCATTTAATGCATTATAGCCATTGATATAGTCGTTACTGCTGACCATTGCGTTTTCAGCCGTTGATGTGCAGGGGCGGACCGTCCGGACCAGGGGCGCGGACCGTCCGCGGTTGGCAGAATTGGAGGAACGGCTAGGAAGTGGTTGGTGGCTATAAATACAACCCCAACCACCTCCATCCACCAACCCAAGCATTCCAATCTTCAACATTCAATACCTCCATTCCAAGACACAATCAAAGCCTCCAATCTCTCCAAGTTCCACAATTGAGACAAGTGATCATTAGTGATTAGTGACTTGAGAGAGAAAGTGATTCGTGTGTTATTTGTCGCTCTTGTCGCTTGGCTTTTGCAATCGTGCTTTCTTCTATTCCCATTCTTATTCTCTAAGTAACTTGTAATCAAAGCAAGAGACACCAAGTGTGTGGTGGTCCTTGTGGGGTCTAAGTGACCCGTTTGATTAAGGAGAAAGCTCACTCGGTCTAAGTGACCGTTTGAGAGAGGGAAAGGGTTGAAAGAGACCCGGTCTTTGTGACCACCTCAACGGGTAGTAGGTTTGCAAGAACCGAACCTCGGTAAAACAAATCACCGTGTCATCCGCTTCATTTGCTTGTGATTTGTTTTCGTCCTCTCTTTTGAACTCGACTTTATTTCTAACGCTAACCCCGGCTTGTAGTTGTGCTTAAAGTTTATAAATTTCAGATTTGCCTATTCACCCCCTCTAGGCGACTTTCAATTGGTATCAAAGCCCAGTACTTCATTAGAGCCTAACCGCTCAAAATGATGTCGGGAACTCACGCCAAGAAGGAGATGGTGACCGGCGAGAAGCCCGCCACAAGCCACGGGAAAGCTCCATCGGGAGAGTCCAACAACAAGAAGAGGGAGGAATCACCTCCTCGCGTCAAGTCGCACCGGAGTGGCGACAAGAAGAAGAAAATGAAGAAAGTG
The DNA here is from genome assembly GCF_902167145.1 of Zea mays. Classification (NCBI taxonomy): domain Eukaryota; kingdom Viridiplantae; phylum Streptophyta; class Magnoliopsida; order Poales; family Poaceae; genus Zea; species Zea mays. The sequence goes on along the minus strand of NC_050097.1, from coordinate 97,020,829 downwards.
GTCTACTACGAGACCGATTCTTCGTCGCCTTCCACCTCCGGCTCCGACACGCCGTCCGTCACTTCTAAGCGCCATGAGCGCAAGAAGTTTAGTAAGATCCCCTTACTCTATCCTCGCATTTCCAAACACACTCCTTTACTTTCCGTCCCACTAGGCAAACCACCGGTTTTTGATTGTGAAGATTATTGTATGTGGAGTGATAAAACGAGGCACCATCTAACCTCACTCCACGCTAGTATTTGGGACATTGTTGAAATTGGTGCGCAGGAGCCATCCATGGGGGATGAAGGCTATGACTCGGATGAGGTAGCCCAAATCCGGCACTTCAACTCCCAAGCCACTACTATACTCCTCGCCTCTCTAAGTCGAGAGGAGTATAATAAGGTGCAAGGGTTGAAGAGTGCCAAAGAGATTTGGGACGTGCTCAAGACCGCGCACGAAGGAGACAAGGTGACCAAGATCACCAAGCGGAAAACGATCGAGGGGGAGCTCGGTCGCTTCATGCTTCATCAAGGGGAGGAGCCACAAACGATGTACAACCGGCTCAAGACCTTGGTGAACCAAGTGCGCAACCTCGGGAGCACTAAATGGGATGACCATGAGATGGTCAAGGTTATTCTTAGATCACTCGTTTTTCTTAATCCTACTTGTCGGGGGTATGCTTCGTAGCCGAAGATCCTAAAGAAAGAGAACACCTTCGGCAGATCCTATCAGGAGTAGCACCGAAGCTATCATCTATAAAGCTTCGACACACTGACAGATCTCAGACGAAGGGGTGAACCGTCTTAAAGTTGAAATGACTTAAAGACCCATGATGTTTTGTTTCATTATTGTAATTGATCGTAAAGGGCATGAATGTAATTTTACACAGGCTCCGCACTGTGCCTATAAATAAGTGAACAGTACCCTTGTACTGTTCACGTAATCTTGTAATCAATGACATATTACGCTGGAATTATTGCTTTCTGCCAAGGCGAAGGTATAAATGTACCTAAATATTATGTTTTGATATTTAAGTTCATATAATAAAATATGTGAATAATATTATCTATTTTTGGTACATCTTTCTCTAATTATTCATGTCTTATATTTCATTTTACATTGTTTTGTAAGTCTAATCACGAAGGTGTGGCCTTCGTGATATTTTGCTCATGGCCTTCGTCCGAAGCTCATTAAATCCTTGGGGGAGATAATGCTTCAGTGGACGAAGGGTATTAAAATTTAACATTTTATGTTGCCTTGTTCTTAATTCATAGCATTTGCGAACAAGTCCCCAACATTGGCGCCCACCTCCGGTGAACTCACTTCCACTTTTTGAGCTGATGGCTTCGTCCTACAACCAAGATGGAGCTGCTTTGGCTCCGAAGCTGGTACTCCCGATAACAGGTGGTTCATGCTCAGAGCCGGCCAACAAGAAGCAGAAGAAGGAGGCACAGAGAAGGGTACAGCATGTCAGGGTGCAAGGACCCTTCATCAAGTCAAGATGGTCCCACATCCCAATTACCTTCTCCCAAGAGGACCTTCAGCTCAAGGATTACCCTCACAATGATGGTATGGTTTGTTCTTGTGTTATCAAAGGGTTTCTGGTTCACAATGTTCTGGTTGATATAGGCAGTGCAGCGGATATTATATTTGCTAAGGTCTTCACACAGATGCAAGAGCCAGAGGACAAGATTCATGATGCTACACACCCTCTTTGTGGCTTGGGAGGAAGGCAGATTGTAGCGCTCGGCAAGATCACGATGCCAGTGACCTTCGGATTTGTCAACAATACAAGGACTGAGCAAGTTGTGTTTGATATTGTCAACATGGAGTACCCCTACAATGCAATCATTGGTCGTGGGACACTCAATGTTTTTGAAGCAATTCTTCATCCAGCATATCTTTGCATGAAGATACCTTCGGATCAAGGGCCTATTGCTATTCATGGTAGTCAGGAAGCTGCCAGAAAGGCCGAAGGAAACTGGACAGATTCAAAAGCAATCCATAATATAGATGGAGCCGAAGCCTGTGAGCAATACAAGTACAGAAGGGAGAAGGCTGCTTCGGCCGATCAGCCAAAGCCCATGCTCTTATGTGAAGATATAGCAGAGCAGAAGGTGCTGCTGGGATCTCAATTGTCTGAGGAGCAGGAGAAAACCCTAACAAGGTTTCTATTCAACAACAAAGATGTCTTCGCATGGTCAGCCAACGATCTTTGTGGTGTCAACAGGGATGTCATTGAGCACTCGCTCAATGTCGATCCATCCTTCAGACCTAGAAAGCAGAGGCTTCGGAAAATGTCTGATGACAAAGCCGAAGGTGCTCGGAACGAAGTGAAAAGGCTTCTTAGTGCTGGCGTCATTAGAGAAGTAAAGTACCCAGAATGGTTAGCCAATACTGTTATGGTGAAGAAGGCCAATGATAAATGGAGAACGTGCATTGATTTTACTGATCTCAATAAGGCTTGTCCGAAGGATGAGTTTCCATTACCAAGAATAGATTCTCTAGTAGATGCAGCAGCTTCATTGGAGCTCATGAGTCTACTAGATTGTTATTCAGGCTACCATCAAATCTGGATGAAGAAGGAAGATGAGCCAAAAACCAGCTTCATAACCCCCAGTGGTACATATTGTTATCTTCGGATGCCTGAGGGGCTCAAGAATGCTGGAGGAAGCTTCAGCAGAATGACAGCGAAAGTCCCTCATTCTCAGATAGGCAAAAATGTGCTAACATATGTTGATGATATTATAGTAAAAAGCACGAAGCAAGAAAATCACATTGCTGATCTGCAGGAAACATTTGCTAACTTTAGGCAAGCTGGCCTGAAGTTGAATCCAGAAAAATGTGTCTTCGGAGTAAAGAAAGGAAAATTCCTTGGTTGTCTAGTTTCACAAAGGGATCGAAATTAAACCCAAACAAAATTGAAGCCATTCTTTGGATGGAGCCACCAAGCACAAAGAAGGGGGCTCAGCGGCTGACAGGAAGATTCGCATCGTTGAATTGATTTATATCTAGATCAGCAGAGAGAAATTTACCATTCCTTGAAGTGTTGAAGTCGGCCGAAGTCTTTCAATGGGGATCAGCTCAGCAGAAAGCCTTCGAAGAGCTGAAGTAGTATCTGATAGATCTAACGACGCTAACTCCACCAGCGCCAGGGGCTCCTCTGCTGCTGTATGTGGCAGCCTCGCACTCTGCAGTGAGTGCGGCGCTTGTCTAGGAGAAGCTTGAAGGACAAACTAAAAAGCAAGCCTGTCACACCCGGGTTTCGGGGCACCAAAACCCGGGCGCGAACATAATCACCAGGTGTGCTGGGACCAAGTCTCACACATATGATGAATCATGGCACAGGATCGAATGTCACATCTTTACTATATAATAGGAGTTCTGTACAAAATAAATAGTTACATTATAAGGAGACAACGGTCCAGCAAACCAAAGTTGACTGGGAGACGACGACCTAGACCACTCACGAACTCATCACAGCATCCTCCACGCGCCTCATCCTGTGGTACCTGCTCTTGACCTGTGGGGGGGTGTGAGACAGCAAGAGTGAGCTCACATACGTTCATCGCTCAACAAGTTGTGGGGAATAATGTGAATGAACTCGCCAAAGGTGGGAGTTCATGTGAAGTGTAAGGCTTACCAAAAGAGGATGGTTAGAGCTGAGCATTGCTTTTAAAGTTGGTCAAAATTTTATTAGCAATTACTAAGTATAAGTAAATACCAACCCAATTAAGTAATAGAATAGAAGTAACAACATCACCTGCGATGCAATGCATATGACAAATTGAATTAAGTTCCATAAATTAATCATGTGAGGGTCCGAGCTGCTCATGACCGTGAGCACGGCTAGTATACCAGTTTTACACTCTGCAGAGGTTGCGCATCTTTACCCACAAGTCATGTTACCCATCTGCCAAGGGATCGCGACTTCCCATACACCTCTACCGAGGAGGCGAGGCAGGGTAACACTACGAGGCCTTTACAAAGTTCCACTAGCTTCAGAAAACCCGCTACAGTTTATAGGAAGCTCCAATGCAGGAATCCCTTGCAGGACCGCCATCGCAGCAAAATCCTCCCGAGGGCCTCCCTACACTGACCACTCCCCTACTGCCCTTGCCCCTTTCGGGTAAGGTAGTCTTCCACTAGCTTTCCTAATTAATCGGCCAAGGGCGTCCCATTAAACCCTTGTGGTAGCACTGTTTTCCCGGGTGGTCGCTCCATGTTCCAATTAACATAATGATCTTATCATGAACGATAAATAACAACGGATAACAAAAGTATAAACATGAGTAATGTATCTTCATACCCAAAACCACATAAAGCACTAGCAAGTACTACCCAAAAAGTTCAGTGGTAAACAAGGTATAAAGATAGACAAACTAGGGTAACCTATTGGGTCCCATCAAAATTAACCTATGCAGATCATTATGATTAATTAGAACATGAGTGGGTAAAAAGAAGTGATCAAGGGCACAACTTGCCTGGGACTTGAGATTCCAGGTACTAGGATGATCCTTCAAATCCTCGTGACCGCACTGCTAGTCGTAGCAATACAAGCATACATGGTATAGACAAAATTAACATCACACCAAACATAAGTACAAACTGAACAATAATAATCTACGCGTTGCCACGAGATCACGTAATCGAGAACTTACTAAGATCAAAGTTACAATTAAGGAGTTATGATTTTCCAGAAGATCTATGTGATTTAGGTAGTTAAAACTAGACCTTATGTTGATTTAGTGTATCATGTGAGAAAATAATCTAAATAAATAATAAATTCAACTTTAAGTTAAATTATAATATAATTAGGGATCATATTTTAGCCAAACTATAAATAGATTAACTTTGATTTAGAGAGGTTAATATACTAAACATAGGTCAAATAAATATCTAACTATAAAAATATGTTCTATGGTACAATTAATGTTGCCACTGCGTAGACAATATTTTTATGAAGCTAACGCAGTTTGAATGGATCAAATCGTAATTAAAACGGAGGAGTTATGAATTTCCTAAGGTTTTATGTATTTGATATAAGATTAACTAGGGTATAAATTTTAATGCGACTTTCATGTGAAAATAGTGGTACTAGATGATAAATCATAATATTACAAAATTATAGCAATTGGAATGGACTAATTTGGACATCATATGAATTTTCTATGAATTAAACATATTCTAGTATTTATTTTCACATTAAAAATCATTTTCTATTCACTTTTACTGAATTTCTAATTCTCCGGACTGGGCGCCAAAATCTAGAAAAGCGAGGGGCCCCAGCGCAATTCTTACTAGACTCAGTGCACAGTATCTATGGACCGCGGGTTAATTCCTGATAAGCGCAAGGTCTCTTTTGAAAGACGCACCGACCGAAGGGGTACGGGCGAGTATTGGCCATCCGATCAGGAAACAAGGGCATAGATTAAATCCGCCCCACTTGAACCGATAAGCAATACGAGCCCTCGGATCTAATTTCTACGCCTAGGATTTAATGTGACTACGATCTAATCCGGTCCATTCATTACGATCTACGGATAACAACTCTCTCTCCCCCGCATCCTCAGATCTCAATCCGATGGCTACACCCCGATCACGCGAACCATTATGCCTATCTCTAATCTCATCCGTCGATTGTGTATCCAATGAACATGCTCGACCCACGCTCCTACCGCCGGCTGACCGACGGCCTCACCGCCACACCCCACGGCGGAGGCCATGGCCGGCGACCACGATCCTGCGCGCCAGCGCCCCAACCTGCCTTCAATCGGTCGATTTGCGTAGAGGGCGAATAAGAGAACTCGAAGGGAAGCTCCTTACCAGGCTTTGCAATGCAGAGCAGCACGGCCACGGCGAAGCGTGCCACCGCGGCGAGAAATCCCGCGTCCGATTCTCTTCCTCCGGCGAGGTGGTCAGGAAGGAGGCACCCAGGGCACGAGCATCGATGCTTGCTCAACGGTGGCGTCAAGGAAGGCGAGGATGGAGGAGAGCACCGCCCACGGCCGGGACTGGAACTTGACCTCACCTGCTGTCTATGTACTTTGGTGGCGGCTACTCAACCTTGCGGCTGTACCGAGACCTAACGAAACCTTGGCTCCCTACGTCCACGACCCTTCGTCGCTCGACTGGATGAACGAGGGGAGGGAGGGCTTATATCCGTGTGGGCACGCGCCCCCGCAGGAAGCCGCAGGCCGGGAACTCGCCGCAGATTTCGACGTGACTGTTACGGTGAGCAGCCGAGTCCAAGTCCGTTGCGAGATCCGCGTGGAAGAAGGATTTCTGGATGCCGGGACCCACGGTCAGTGACTTGGTGACCAAAGCGTGTGTGCATAGGGGCTGGGTAGTGGGCCCGTGCCGATCGGGTCGCGGCCGGATTCCACGCGCCGACTGCGGCGGTGTTTGTTGCAGTGCAAGATTGGGGACGAAGCCTGCCAGCGCGGACCCACCCGCCAGCGGCACAGGAAATAGGTGCGGCGTGCGCGCACGTAGGATAGAGCTGGCTACCGCGGGGAGAAAAGAAGTTTGGGCCGGCGGAGGAGGCATTCAGCCCACATGGCCGCGCAGGGAGGAGAAAAGACGAGTGGGCCGAGGGCTACAGGGATCCTTCTTTTATTATTTTTTTATCTTTCTATTTTGAATCTCTAAATTCAAATTACACTCAATTCTGAATTTATGTTTCAACTTCAAAATAAATACCCAATCAAACTTTAGTCATGAGACGCAAAGATTCTATTATATTTGTATTAATACTTTAATTAAACACTTGCGTTTAAGTATGAAATCCAAAAACAACCAAAATAAGCATTTTTATGAAGGATAAATCTAGGGTATAGAATGCTTTATTTAGATAGGGTTTAACTTAAATTCTTATGGAGAATTTATAATTGTATGGTTTTAACAGAGGAATAACTTAGTTCACATAGGGATCCTTTTCATTCAATATTTTATTAGAATATATTTATATATATACGTACATATTAGGAGATGTTACTTCAAAGTTAAGAGAAACATGATTAAATGGTACTCTGATTCCTAGCCTATAGAGAGTTTTACTATATTCTCAAAAATAGGGCTTTGAGGTGTTACAAATCCTACCCCCCTTAACAGAAATCTCGTCCTCGAGATTTGCAAGAACAGGGTATATAACCAAGTTATCTCAAAACATATGCACAAAGAAAAATCTCGGCATGATGCATAATTTATTAGCAATACATGGGTCACTTAGACCTTATTATTCCTCCTAAAAAATAGTATCATACCATTTACTAACTAATGTAACATTTAGATCTTACAAATAGTAGTAATTTATATAGATGTTTATGTAGCTCGGTGGAGCTGGTGGTTAGGAAAGCATGGGTGTATATATGTATGTCCACTTTATTATGTAGGATAGAAGATGCCTTTAAAGCATAGATAGGTTTGGGCAAGAAAGGATAGGGTAAGGAAATACTCCATCCAAGATTGTGGATCTTGACTCGTCTTAGTGATCTAGCTTGATCTTTGAAGGCTTGAGTTGGGGCTGAAGACCATATTTGGCTTGACTCTTATCCTTCCTTAACGCGGTTGATCCTTTCTTCCTCGAGCTTTGGTGTCTTCATCCGGGTTTTGTGACAAGATGGGTAGAGGGTTCAATAGCTATATGCTAGATGGAATTAGTTGTGTAACCTGTTTTGTAGGTCAAGTTGTTGGGTAGGGTCAAGTTGATCTAAGATCTCAAACTTGTTTAAAGGAGCAGGGTCTAATGTATTCCACCAGGATGACTATCTTGTTAGGTAACTCATTTTAGATTGGATCATAGTAGATTAGATGTAGTCTAGATTAGATCGATATCACTAGATTAGATTAAACAATATCTAATTACTTTGGATTAAATCATGGTTGTTACACTAGTGTGGGGTAAATATGCTTATTAGGGCAAGATGAATCCATAGAGATAAGGTAGAATCTTTTGAGGTCAGTCAGATAAGATAAAATATTTTCAAGATAAGATGAGTCTACTAAGGTAATGAAGTATCTTTCAAGATAAGATGGATCTACTAAGCTTAATATATTTTAGTGGGGAATAATCTAAGTTGGCTAGTTATTTTTATTAACATTTTTTTCACTATATGTATATATCGATGTAATTATGGATATTACTCCACAAACCATCACACTCAATCAAAGATTCAAAACAGACAAGTATCATAAGAACAAACATTCAAGTGCATAGATACTCATAAAATAGTTTTGTTTTTGCTCCTAAGATTAGGTTTCCTATTCCTAAAAGTCACTTTAGGCACAAGATTTCAAAGTGTGAAATCCAAGTTTGTCTTTATAAGGAAAAGATAAGAATAATCAGAGTAAAGCGGAAATAGATGAGAAAAGATTAAGAGAAGTTTAGAAAGAATCAGAGTAAGGTAAGTAAAGAATGGTTGTCCAGTTCTATCTAGGTTTCGTCCTACAGTCAACATTCCTCTGATACCACTTCTGTCACACCCGGGTTTCGGGGCACCAAAACCCGGGCGCGAACATAATCACCAGGTGTGCTGGGACCAAGTCTCACACATATGATGAATCATGGCACAGGATCGAATGTCACATCTTTACTATATAATAGGAGTTCTGTACAAAATAAATAGTTACATTATAAGGAGACAACGGTCCAGCAAACCAAAGTTGACTGGGAGACGACGACCTAGACCACTCACGAACTCATCACAGCATCCTCCACGCGCCTCATCCTGTGGTACCTGCTCTTGACCTGTGGGGGGGGTGTGAGACAGCAAGAGTGAGCTCACATACGTTCATCGCTCAACAAGTTGTGGGGAATAATGTGAATGAACTCGCCAAAGGTGGGAGTTCATGTGAAGTGTAAGGCTTACCAAAAGAGGATGGTTAGAGCTGAGCATTGCTTTTAAAGTTGGTCAAAATTTTATTAGCAATTACTAAGTATAAGTAAATACCAACCCAATTAAGTAATAGAATAGAAGTAACAACATCACCTGCGATGCAATGCATATGACAAATTGAATTAAGTTCCATAAATTAATCATGTGAGGGTCCGAGCTGCTCATGACCGTGAGCACGGCTAGTATACCAGTTTTACACTCTGCAGAGGTTGCGCATCTTTACCCACAAGTCATGTTACCCATCTGCCAAGGGATCGCGACTTCCCATACACCTCTACCGAGGAGGCGAGGCAGGGTAACACTACGAGGCCTTTACAAAGTTCCACTAGCTTCAGAAAACCCGCTACAGTTTATAGGAAGCTCCAATGCAGGAATCCCTTGCAGGACCGCCATCGCAGCAAAATCCTCCCGAGGGCCTCCCTACACTGACCACTCCCCTACTGCCCTTGCCCCTTTCGGGTAAGGTAGTCTTCCACTAGCTTTCCTAATTAATCGGCCAAGGGCGTCCCATTAAACCCTTGTGGTAGCACTGTTTTCCCGGGTGGTCGCTCCATGTTCCAATTAACATAATGATCTTATCATGAACGATAAATAACAACGGATAACAAAAGTATAAACATGAGTAATGTATCTTCATACCCAAAACCACATAAAGCACTAGCAAGTACTACCCAAAAAGTTCAGTGGTAAACAAGGTATAAAGATAGACAAACTAGGGTAACCTGTTGGGTCCCATCAAAATTAACCTATGCAGATCATTATGATTAATTAGAACATGAGTGGGTAAAAAGAAGTGATCAAGGGCACAACTTGCCTGGGACTTGAGATTCCAGGTACCAGGATGATTCTTCAAATCCTCGTGACCGCACTGCTAGTCGTAGCAATACAAGCATACATGGTATAGACAAAATTAACATCACACCAAACATAAGTACAAACTGAACAATAATAATCTACGCGTTGCCACGAGATCACGTAATCGAGAACTTACTAAGATCAAAGTTACAATTAAGGAGTTATGATTTTACAGAAGATCTATGTGATTTAGGTAGTTAAAACTAGACCTTATGTTGATTTAGTGTATCATGTGAGAAAATAATCTAAATAAATAATAAATTCAACTTTAAGTTAAATTATAATATAATTAGGGATCATATTTTAGCCAAACTATAAATAGATTAACTTTGATTTAGAGAGGTTAATATACTAAACATAGGTCAAATAAATATCTAACTATAAAAATATGTTCTATGGTACAATTAATGTTGCCACTGCGTAGACAATATTTTTATGAAGCTAACGCAGTTTGAATGGATCAAATCGTAATTAAAACAGAGGAGTTATGAATTTCCTAAGGTTTTATGTATTTGATATAAGATTAACTAGGGTATAAATTTTAATGCGACTTTCATGTGAAAATAGTGGTACTAGATGATAAATCATAATATTACAAAATTATAGCAATTGGAATGGACTAATTTGGACATCATATGAATTTTCTATGAATTAAACATATTCTAGTATTTATTTTCACATTAAAAATCATTTTCTATTCACTTTTACTGAATTTCTAATTCTCCGGACTGGGCGCCAAAATCTGGAAAAGCCAGGGGCCCCAGCGCAATTCTTACTAGACTCAGTGCACAGTATCTATGGACCGCGGGTTAATTCCTGATAAGCGCAAGGTCTCTTTTGAAAGACGCACCGACCGAAGGGGTACGGGCGAGTATTGGCCATCCGATCAGGAAACAAGGGCATAGATTAAATCCGCCCCACTTGAACCGATAAGCAATACGAGCCCTCGGATCTAATTTCTACGCCTAGGATTTAATGTGACTACGATCTAATCCGGTCCGTTAATTACGATCTACGGATAACAACTCTCTCTCCCCCGCATCCTCAGATCTCAATCTGATGGCTACACCCCGATCACGCGAACCATTATGCCTATCTCTAATCTCATCCGTCGATTGCGTATCCAATGAACATGCTCGACCCACGCTCCTACCGCCGGCTGACCGACGGCCTCACCGCCACACCCCACGGCGGAGGCCATGGCCGGCGACCACGATCCTGCGCGCCAGCGCCCCAACCTGCCTTCAATCGGTCGATTTGCGTAGAGGGCGAATAAGAGAACTCGAAGGGAAGCTCCTTACCAGGCTTTGCAATGCAGAGCAGCACGGCCACGGCGAAGCGTGCCACCACGGCGAGAAATCCCGCGTCCGATTCTCTTCCTCCGGCGAGGTGGTCAGGAAGGAGGCACCCAGGGCACGAGCATCGATGCTTGCTCAACGGTGGCGTCAAGGAAGGCGAGGATGGAGGAGAGCACCACCCACGGCCGGGACTGGAACTTGACCTCACCTGCTGTCTATGTACTTTGGTGGCGGCTACTCAACCTTGCGGCTGTACCGAGACCTAACGAAACCTTGGCTCCCTACGTCCACGACCCTTTGTCGCTCGACTGGATGAACGAGGGGAGGGAGGGCTTATATCCGTGCGGGCACGCGCCCCCGCAGGAAGCCGCAGGCCGGGAACTCGCCGCAGATTTCGACGTGACTGTTACGGTGAGCAGCCGAGTCCAAGTCCGTTGCGAGATCCGCGTGGAAGAAGGATTTCTGGATGCCGGGACCCACGGTCAGTGACTTGGTGACCAAAGCGTGTGTGCATAGGGGCTGGGTAGTGGGCCCGTGCCGATCGGGTCGCGGCCGGGTTCCACGCGCCGACTGCGGCGGTGTTTGTTGCGGTGCAAGATTGGGGACGAAGCCTGCCAGCGCGGACCCACCCGCCAGCGGCACAGGAAATAGGTGCGGCGTGCGCGCACGTAGGATAGAGCTGGCTACCGCGGGGAGAAAAGAAGTTTGGGCCAGCGGAGGAGGCATTCAGCCCACATGGCCGCGCAGGGAGGAGAAAAGACGAGTGGGCCGAGGGCTACAGGGATCCTTCTTTTATTATTTTTTTATCTTTCTATTTTGAATCTCTAAATTCAAATTACACTCAATTCTGAATTTATGTTTCAACTTCAAAATAAATACCCAATCAAACTTTAGTCATGAGACGCAAAGATTCTATTATATTTGTATTAATACTTTAATTAAACACTTGCGTTTAAGTATGAAATCCAAAAACAACCAAAATAAGCATTTTTATGAAGGATAAATCTAGGGTATAGAATGCTTTATTTAGATAGGGTTTAACTTAAATTCTTATGGAGAATTTATAATTGTATGGTTTTAACAGAGGAATAACTTAGTTCACATAGGGATCCTTTTCATTCAATATTTTATTAGAATATATTTATATATATACGTACATATTAGGAGATGTTACTTCAAAGTTAAGAGAAACATGATTAAATGGTACTCTGATTCCTAGCCTATAGAGAGTTTTACTATATTCTCAAAAATAGGGCTTTGAGGTGTTACAAAGCCCCAATATACTTTGTCTCTGAAGTTCTTAGTTTATCAAAGAAAAATTATACATAATTGGAGAAGGTGTTATATGCTGTCTTAATGGCCTCCAGGAAGCTTCGACACTACTTTCAAGCATACCATATAATTGTTCCTTCATCATAGCCTTTTAAGGATATTATGAGGAACAGAGAAGCTACTGGAAGGATTGGAAAGTGGGCTGCAGAACTCAACGAATTCAGCATTGATTATGTGCATAGATCCTCGATTCAGTCCTAGGCGTTAGCAGACTTCATCGCTGACTGGACGCCAGGGGCTCAGGAAGAAGCAGCAAGTAAATATTCCGAAGCTTGGACAGTGTTCTGTGACGGTTCCTGGGGAACCTTCGGGGCAGGTGCAGCTGCTATTTTAGTGGCACCTTCCAAAGTTAGAGCATGCTATGTAGTGAAACTTGATTTCAGCTGCACAAATAATTTTGCTGAATACGAAGCTTTGCTTTTGGGGCTTCGGAAGTTAAAGGCAATGGGGATAAGAAGGGCGGTTCTCAAAACCGATTCCCAAGTTATTTCTGGTCATGTTGACAAGAGTTGTAAAGCAAGAGATCCGAAGCTTGAGAAATATTTGGATACAGTTCGAAGGCTTGAAGCTTCTTTCGAAGGGTTTTCTGTCAAGAATATTCCACGAGGAGAAAATGAGCACGCTGATCTGCTAGCCAAGTCAGCGGCACAGGGGCTGCCTTTACCTTCGGAAGTATTCTTTGAGACAATAAAAGCACCTTCGGTGGAACTTCTTGAAAGAGCAGTGCTCAATATATCTCTTGTTCATAGTGAAGATTGGAGAACCGAGATTATATCTTTTCTCCAAGGCAACTGTCTTTCAGATGACGAAGCTTATAACAAGAGAATAGAGGCAAGAGCCCGACCATATGTAATAATAGAAGGGAGTTATACAAACATGGAGTCTGTTCTCCATTGCTCAAATGTTTATCCAGAGCTGAAGGTATAGAATTGATGGAGATACATGCAGGTCTGTGTGGATCTCACATCAGATCTAGGCCCTTGCTGGGAAAAGTTTTTCGTCAAGGATTTTATTGGCCGAAGGCAGCTTCAGATGCAGCAGAATTAGTCCAAAAATGTGAAGGCTGTCAAAAATGTGCAAGAGATCAAAAATAGCCTTCGTCTTTGACTCAGTTAATACAACCCACTTGGCCGTTGCAAAGGTGGGGCCTTGATTTGCTAGGCCCACTTCCACCAGCATAAGGAAATTTAAAATATGTTGTGGTGGCAGTAGAATATTTTTCTAAGTGGATTGAGGCGAAGCCTTTAGCCATAATAACTTCGGTCACCGTTCAGAAATTTTTCTGGCAAAATATTGTTTGTCGCTTTGGAGTGCCGAAGGCTATTACTGTGGACAATGGAACACAGTTTGGTGCCGAAGTTTTCAAAGAGTTTTGTGAACAAATTGGCACGAAGATTCATTTTGCATCGGTTAGACATCCGGAGTCAAATGGACTTGTCGAAAGAGCTAATGGCATTATAATGACAGGAATAATGAAGTTAATCTTCAATCAGCCCAGGGGAAAGTGGCTAGATGAATTAATCAAAGTGGTGTGGAGCCACAACACAACAATGTCAAGGTCAACAGGCTTTACACCATTCAAATTACTGTTTGGTGACGAAGCAATAACCCCAGAAGAAGCTAAAGCTGGATCAATAAGAACAGTGGCTTCGGTGGAGGACGAAGCTGATTATTCTGTAGCAAAAGATGCTATAGAAGGGATCTGGCTTCATGCTATGGAGAATATCAATAAATATCAAGCCGAAACAATAAAATGGCGTGACAGAAAAGTTTGGTTAAAAAATATCAAGCCAGGGCACTTGGTACTTCAGAGAGTTGCAAACCCAGATACAGTAGGCAAGCTACAGTTAAAGTGGGAAGGACCTTTTCTGGTGGTATCTTCGTCAAGACCCGGTTCTTACAGATTGAAGGATATGGATGGCAACGACATTCCTAGATCTTGGAATGCGGATGATTCGGTGATATTATGTGTAGCTTGATGTAATCTTCTTTATTCTTTCCTATGGCACCCTTTTCCTTTCCAAAGCGGGAGAAAGGTTTTTAATGGGGCCATAACATGTAATTTCTCTTTTTCTTATTTCAGCTCTACAAGAGCAGTATCCCCCAAAGATGTAAATGTAAAAGCTGAGCATGCACCATCGAGTGCAAAGAGAAAAGAAAAAACAGGGGGAAGCTCGAAAGACGTCCCTAAGGGGATGCAGAGCACGACGAAGCTACAAAAAGCCATTCCTAAGGGAGCGCGACGTAAGTTTTCTGCTCAAAAGTCGTTCCTAAGGGAATGCAGAGCTTACAGCGAAAAGTCAACGCTGATTCCGCCGAAATATAAGGCGAAGCGCGAAAAGTCAACGCGATACCGCCGAAATAGAAGGCGAAGAAGTTCAAAAGACGTTCCTAAGGGAATGCAGGACTTACAGCGAAAAGTCAGCGCTGATACACCGAAAAATAAGCGGTGAAGCCGAAAAATAAACGGCAAAGAGACTTTGGTTATTCCTAAGGGAATGAAGACTTTGGTTGTGGTTTCGTATATGTGGGTTTGGACATTCATTTGCACGATACATTACATCATACATTTGCATTCATAAACATTCATTTAGACATACATAGAATCATCATCATCATAACATAGACAGTTGCTTCGGCTCTAAAGAGAAGGCTTCAGAAAAAAGGAAAAAAAAGAAGCAGTTTTATGCTTCGCTGTGAACGAAAAGAAGGGAAGGTGTTTTTCGCCTTCGGCTCAAAAATGCTAATTTTGTTCACACCAAAGCACTTTATACATTGATGGAAAGGTAAGAATATATTACAAGGTATGGACAAAGTCCACGAAGTAAAATTTAATTACATCATTCTTTACACAAGTTATTACAAGAGTTTCTAGAGCTTTTTTCTACAGACTATACAAGCTTCGTCAGTATCCATGGAGCTTCGACTTTTTACTCCTCAGCTTCGGCCTCGGCTTCGTCATCCTGTATGTATTAAAGTATTCTAAGCAAAATTCAAGTTCGAAGGAAAAGGTAAGCACAAAGTATGATTTTGTTACCGGCTTAAGATGACTCTGAGCCTCATCACCAGCTTTGCTTCGTCCACCCTTTGTCCATACCAGTTTTACAAATCTATTTGCTATGCTTCGGGCAAGGTTGGGAATATTATCCAGATCTGCTGGTGATAGGCTGAAATTGGGTCTATTGATAACCTTTCCATGGTCACAGCCAGATTTCAGAAAGGCAACAGCTGTGCCCCGAGAAGCTACAAGGGCACAAAAGTCACCATGTCCAACAATAACTTCATCAAGGTCATCCGATATGTTCGAAGGCACCTGGCAGGTCTTCAGCCGAAGGAATAAATTTTTCGCTGCTGGCTCCAACTGAATAGAAGACCTGCTTCAGCCGTTGAACGCATCGATTACTGAACTCCAGACATTTATTCTGAAGGCTTCTCAATGTTTTTTTCAAATCTGAACTTTTTTGGACTTCGGCCTCAAATTTTGCATTAACCTTCTGCTTTTCTTGTTCGAAGCTTTCTAACTGAGAGAGAAGCTTCGCATTTAATTCTGTTATTTTAGCTTCATCTTCCGCCAATAAGCCTTCGGTTGTCTAAAGCTCGAAGTCTTTCTTTTCAAGAGCAGCTGATTGGTCTTTTATTTTGCTTTCCAAATTCTCAATTATAACCTCGTGTTTTTTATCCTCCAGATCCTTTCAAAGCTTTGCGCAGCAGCATACTCTGCACATAAACAACCTTCGTTAGAAAACATCTTCGTTATTAAAAACAATAAAAGTCAGAGAAAAGTTATTTACCTTGAAATTGGAATAAAATAAACTACCGACGATGTGCTGTCGTCAGTAGCGGCTGATATCTGTTTCGAGCTTCGGGAAACCGATACTCTTTGATAGAGTACCGATAACCTTCGCACCCGTCTAATCCCGAATGCAGCCCAACCTTTCGTCATCAATGCCACCGAAGAGAAGTGCTCCCAGCCGATATCCGCAAGATATAGCATATTCTTTTAGCTCTTCTTTTTCAGCCTTTGTCAATTCTTGACCAACTAAGTTTTGAAAGTTAAAAACTTCATCTTCCGAAGTGTCTTCGACTATTTCTTTCTCCTTCTCGGGCTCTGGGGCCGTAGTCTCTTCGGTGGCTGCGGCGGCTTCTTCGGCGGCCATGTTTAGCAGTATTTTATCTATATCTGCAATCATGCTTTCTAAATGAGTATCTTCAGCTCTGGTAGCTTCGGCATTTGTGGCTTCCGAAGCTGCAGCTTCAGTAGCTGTCGTGCCTTCAACAGCCGGCGCCTTCGGAGCTGAAGCTCCTGGTGGTGTCCCTTCGATGACTTCTGTCACTGTAATGATTCTTTGCTTTTTTGGCCTAGCTGCCTTCTTCGTTTTCGCGGGCTCCTTTTCCTTCTGAAAAAGCTTCGTCAGATGTGGCCCAAGTGGACTTAGCTTGATAGGCAAAGATTTAGTCATTACCTTTAAGATTTCCTCTACTTCGTAGCAGAGGGTGTTGCAGCAGATTCTTCTTCTTCATCAATTGCTTTTTGCTTCGGAGTTGTAGCTTTTCTATTCTTCGAAACACCTGACTTCGGCTCAGGCTCTAACTTTTTCTTCTTCGGTTGTTCTTCATCGTCTTTATTCAGAGCACCAGCTACTCTTTTCCTCTTTTGACCTTCGGCATCCTTGTCTAGCCGCTCGTAATCAGGGTACTCAAAATCCAGAGTATCCATTACTCGATTTAACCTTCGCTTCGGGCGGGTGCCGAAGGCCGCAGTCATCAATTGATCTTCTTCCTTAGAATAATTGCCAAGTATTTCATTGCACATTACTTCAATTGCGTCCAACCACTCTTGGCAAGGCACTTTGAAATGTTTCTTGAATTTATAATAGTAAGGCAACCAAACAAATTCCCCCTTCTTCTTTTCCCCCTCCAGCTTCGGCATTTCCCACTCCTTCAAAGTTGGGAACACTCTGAAGGCCAAAAATTCTTGCACTAAGTCCCTAGTGCCAATATGATCTGCAACAACTCGAAATTCAGCCAGGGCAATTTGGCTCGGACTCCCCGGTGTCATATTGCACTGGGGTCTGGTTTCTCCGAAGGTCAATTCTAACGGACTCTGGACTAGCTTCTCCTTCTCTTCGTCAACTTTGACATAGAACCACTCATATTTCCAGCCAGCTGGCCACTTGCTTCGGTAGCTAATTACTGGAAATTTTGTATTCTTACGATAGGCAAAGTTGTAGCAGCCAAAATATTCATGTAGCCCATCTCCTCTAGCCTTCGTCTGATAATGCAGCTCGTGTACTCGGCAGAAGCCTACACCAAATGGCTCCACCCCTTGGCTTCGAAGAGCCCAGATATAAACACTAAGCCTAATGATAGTGTTAGGAGTTAGCTGATGAAGGTAGATCCCAAACTTATTCAATACATCAGCAATCATCTTGTTCAAAGGAAATCTCAAACCAGCCTTAAAAAAGCTTTTGAAGACCACTACTTCATCCTTTCCTGGTTTCAGAGTAGTCTCTTCCCCACCGAAACGAACCAGCTCTTTCTTCGCTTTGTAGAAATAGCCCAAATTCAACATCTTAGGCAGATCATCTTCGGAGATGGTGGATTTCCCGAAATCCAGGTGGCTGGGTTTACTTGGCGCTGCGCTATAATCATCTTCAGACCCAGTCTCCTCAACGTCAGCTTGCTCTGCTTCAGTGGCAGGTGCTTCCTCCGATGTTAACAGCCCTGAGCGCTTCATCACTTTGGAGATTGGGGCAGTTTCTGCACCTTCGGCTTCTTCTCCGTTGCGCGTAACCCTAGTTGTGGAACGCACTCTGGCCATTTGATGATTGAATTTCTTGTTTTTGAATTTCTTTACTTTGCCGAAGCTCTTTCTTGTTACGAAGCTTGAGCAAAGAAAATAGCTTCGGTTGAGGAAGCAGCAAACAAGCTTCGGCTTTGGTCAATATTTTGGCAGCAAAACAGCGCAATAGCAATGAATGCTGTGGTAACTTCACACCTACCCCTCTATTTATATAGTGCCGCAGGTGGGAAGGTGAATCGTCAAGGTCTTCCGCACCGAGCAAACAGTCACCCGCACTCACTGAACGGTGGGCCATAGGGTCCGAGAAGGTGAATCGCCAGGGCGCGCGTAACTACTGCAAGATGGGGCCACCTTGCGCGCGAATTATTTTAATCGTTTCTCGCCAACAAGCTCAGGGAAGGTGTTTTTCGGATCTTCGGTATCCCGAAGCTTAGAAGACTTTATCACGGATCAAGCTCATTACGAAAAACGATCTAGCACCGCGAAGGGGCTACTGTTGGGGGTATGCTTCGTAGCCGAAGATCCTAAAGAAAGAGAACACCTTCGGCAGATCCTATCAGGAGTAGGGCCGAAGCTATCATCTATAAATCTTCGGCACAATGACAGATCTCAAGACGAAGGGGTGAACCGACTTAAAGATGAAATGGCTTAAAGACCCATGATGTTTTGTTTCATTATTGTAATCGATCGTAAAGGGCATGAATGTAATTTTACACAGGCTGCGCTCTGTGCCTATAAATAGGTGAACAGTACCCCTGTACTGTTCACGTAATCTTGTAATCACTGACATATTACGCTGGAATTATTGCTTTCTGCCAAGGCGAAGGTATAAATGTACCTAAATATTATGTTTTGATATTTATGTTCATATAATAAAATATGTGAATAATATTATCTATTTTTGGTACATCTTTCTCTAATGTTTCATGTCTTATATTTCATTTTACATTGTTTTGTAAGTCTGATCACGAAGGTGTGGCCTTCGTGATATTTTGCTCATGGCCTTCGTCCGAAGCTCATTAAATCCTTGGGGGAGATAATGCTTTAGCGGACGAAGGGTATTAATATTTAACATTTTATGTTGCCTTGTTCTTAATTCATAGCATTTGAGAACAAGTCCCCAACATTACTCAAGTTCAATTAATTCGTGGTGATCCAAGATATAAACTAATGTCTCCTGAGGAAGTGATAGGAAAGTTTGTGAGCTTTGAACTCATGATCAAAGGCTCCAAACAAATCATCGAGCGAGGCACCACCTCCACACCTGAGGTGCAACCCATCGCCTTCAAAGCGACGGAGGAGAAGAAAGAAGAGTCTACGTCAAGTAGGCTCCCCATCGACGTCTCCAAGCTCGACAATGAGGAGATGGCTTTAATCATCAAAAGCTTTCGCCAAATACTCAAGCAAAGGAGGGGGAAGGACTATAAGCCCCGCTCCAAGAAAGTATGCTACAAGTGTGGTAAGCCCGGTCATTTTATTGCAAAATGTCCATTTAGTGACAGGGGCGACGACAAGAAGGGAAAGAGGAGGGAAAAGAAGAAATACTACAAGAAGAAGGGCGGCGATGCCCAAGTTTACCGAGAGTGGGACTCCGATGAGAGCTCCACGGACTCTTCCTCCGACGAGGACGCCGCAAACATCGCCGTCAACAAGGGTCTCCTCTTCCCAAACGTCGGCCACAAGTGCCTCATGGCAAAGGACGGCAAAAAGAAGAAGGTAAAATCTAGGGCTTCCACTAAATATACAACATCTAGTGATGAGGCTAGCTCTAGTGATGATGAGGATGATTTGCTCACCCTTTTTGCTAACTTAAACATGCAACAAAAAGAAAAATTGAATGAATTGATTAGTGCTATTCATGAGAAGGATGAACTCTTGGATAGCCAAGAGGACTTCCTTATTAAAGAAAATAAGAAGCATGTTAAAGTTAAAAATGCTTATGCTCAGGAGATAGAAAAATGTTAAAAATTAACTAGTGAGATAAGCACTTGCCATGAAATTATTTCCAACCTTAGATTTGATAATGATAAATTGATTGATAAGGTTGAGAAATTAAATGTTAGTGATGATTCTCTTGTCAACCTTAAAAATGATAATTCTAGTTTAATTGCTAAGATTGACGAGTTGAATGAATCCATTGCTAGCCTTAAGATAGAAAATGATAAATTGATTGCTAAGGCTAAAAATTTAAATGTTTGCAATGATATTGTTTCCAATCTTAGAAATGAAAATGTCATGTTACATGCTAAGATTGATGAATTAAATGTTTGCAAACCCTCTACATCTACCATTGAACATGTTACTATTTGCACTAGATGTAGAGATATTAATGTTGATGCTATTCATGATCACCTAGCTTTAATTAAACAACAAAATGATCACATAGCTCAACTTAGTGCTAAAATTAATGAGCATGACTTAGAAAATGAAAAATTTAAATTGGCTAGAAGCATGCTCTATAGTGGGAGACGCCCTGGCATTAAGGATGGCATTGGCTTCCAAAAGGGAGACAATGTCAAGCTTAATGCCCCTAAGAAATTATCTAACTTTGTTAAGGGCAAAGCTCCCATGGCTCAGGATAACGAGGGTTACATTTTATACCCTGCTGGTTATCCCGAGCACAAAATTAGGAGAATTCATTCTAGGAAGTCTCACTCTGGCTCTCATCATGCTTTTATGTATAAGGGTGAGGCATCTAGTTCTAGGCAATCCACTAATGTTAAATTGCCTAAAAAGAAAACTCCTATTGCATCAAATGAGCATATTATTTCATTTAAGACTTTTGATGCTTCATATGTTTTAACTAACAAATCAGGCAAAGTAGTTGCCAAATATGTTGGGGCCAAACACATGGGCTCAAAGACTTGTGTTTGGGTACCCAAGGTGCTTGTTTCTAATGTGAAAGGACCCAAGACCGTTTGGGTACCTAAGAACAAGGCCTAAATTTGTTTTGTAGGTTTATGCATCCGGGGGCTCAAGTTGGATCATTGATAGTGGGTGCACAAACCATATGACTGGGGAGAAAAGGATGTTCTCCTCCTATGAGAAAAACCATGATCCCCAAAGAGCCATCACATTCGGGGATGGAAATCAAGGTTTGGTCAAAGGACTTGGTAAAATTGCTATATCTCCTGACCATTCTATTTCCAATGTTTTTCTTGTAGATTCTTTAGATTATAACTTGCTTTCAGTTTCTCAATTATGCAAAATGGGCTACAATTGTCTTTTTACGGATATAGGTGTTACTGTCTTTAGAAGAAGTGATGATTCAGTAGCATTGGTAACTTAAGGCTAGCAATGGATTCATTCAACTCGTCAATCTTAGCAATTAAACTAGAATTATCATTTTTAAGGTTGACAAGAGAATCATCACTAACATTTAATTTCTCAACCTTATCAATCAATTTATCATTATCAAATCTAAATGGTATCTTAAGGCTAGCAATGGATTCATTCAACTCGTCAATCTTAGCAATTAAACTAGAATTATCATTAGCAATTCAACTCGTCTGGGTCTCCTCCAGCAGCTACTCCAGCGGAAGCACAGGGGAGCAGCTCCTCACAGACTCTATCTCCTGCTGAAGTGAGAAAGAAGAGCCCTGCTGCTCCAGCTCCTGTCGTTGATGCTCTTGCTCCTCGTGCAGGCGGTGGTGCAGCCTCTCCAAGT
Organism: Zea mays; assembly: GCF_902167145.1. Taxonomy (NCBI): domain Eukaryota; kingdom Viridiplantae; phylum Streptophyta; class Magnoliopsida; order Poales; family Poaceae; genus Zea; species Zea mays. The sequence continues at coordinate 96,998,995 of NC_050097.1, read as the reverse complement.
GGCTAAACTGACCAGTCACTGGACAGCGAAGCGGACGCTCTGCGAGACGACAAGGCAAGAAAGGAATGACTGACTTCCGTGCAGTGTGTCTATGACGAGCCATCTACAAAAGACACCGTAAGCATAAAAGTGAGCACAGAACTAATATGACCAGCAAGTAAACCATAAATAAATGAGGAATTAGAATAAAACAAAATTTTCAGCAAGGTATAATAATATATAGTAGAGCATAGGTTTGGTCGATATGACCAACTTTTGAAGAGGTACCAAAGTCAAGGTGATAATAGGGGTCTATAATCCTTAGAACGACCATTTACTCTAGGTTAGCGGTCCTACAGTCAGCATGGGCTCTAATACCACCTATGTCACACCCAGTTTTAGAAGGCAAACCGAATGCGAACCATGTACATGCTAGGATCAGCAATTCACGTACACAGCAGTTATATAACTGGACATCATCACACAGTGCTCAAATAAATGACATAAAAGAGAGTATAATAGTCGATTACAACATGATGTCCGAGACATCCACGTTGATATAGCTGAGGTGCCCGATCTTTCGGCGAGTAGAGATAATTCTGATTTGGCGAAAGATGACCCTTGCGATCCTACTACGACGAGCAAGCCCGAGGCGCCAATGCAATAGCTGAACCAACTCCCTGTGGTTATCGACCTTGCTGATGCGAGATCGGCCTGATCACGAAGATCGTTTCCTGTGCGCAATCGAAGAACGAACAAGAAAAAGATGCGAGCAATCTAATCTATTACTCGAGGGGGGAGTTCTGAATACACAAAGACAGCGCTGATTTGCGCGTGTTCGAGAGTAGCTAAAGCTAACATAAAACAAAACTCGAAGAACAAAAGAGGTGCAGCTCCTGGACAAATAGAGAGGCGCCGCAGCCCCTAGGGGCGGCCAACCCTAGGTCGTCCACTATGGGCCACAGTTGGGCTGGTCGTCTATTCTTCTGGGCCCTCATTCTTCAGTAGCATGACAAAGTTAAGATCTCTGGCACGGGCCCGAGTGATTGGCCCAGCTAATGAAGGAAGTGGCACTTGATATGGAGGTGCTACTGGTGTAGTCGTAGTCATAGTGATGTTCTCATCACACGTAGTCTTTAACAATAATCAAAGTGCGGAAAAGAAGCATAGATACACACGGCCTACACAGGCATCCGACTGGGGGTTTGCCGCTAACCAACGCCTAGAACTCGTCGTACTCTTGAAACTCTTGGAAGTCCTCCTCCACGGCTTCATCTTCACCTGAGCAGTGGTTGCAACGCGGACAACCTGGGGGGTTGGTGTGTAAAGCAAGGGTGAGTACACATCAACATACTCAGCAAAATGTCCCGTTTGGCTGTAGTGGACTAGCTTTATGTGGAGTTAAGTCAAGGAGTTGCTTTTAGGTTGTCAGGTTATTATTTACTAGTAGAAAGCCAGGTTTTAGTATTAATCCAAGTTATTAACCCAAATGTACCCTTTCCAAACGGAAAGAATACCACTTACCATTACCATAAGCATAATCAAAACCATCATCCTCATCACCACCTGTAAACCATACATCTCTGATCAAGTATCTCTAATCAATGGAGCTCCCTTGGCCGCTCATAACCGCGAGCACGGCTGATATATCAGTTTCATAACACTCTGCAGAGGTTGCACACTTTACCCACAAGCCGTGATTCCCTCTTGCCTCGGGCCGATCAAACCCTTAAACACTACCAAGGTGAATAGGCAGGGTCTCACTATGTAGCCTTTACAAAGATTCTCTGGGGCTGTAGCCGCCCGTTAGGTTTCCTAAATGCACCGCACTCCTCCCCAAGGGGCGAACCAACCTTGGCAGAGCGAGCCGCATACACCGAGCCCCATTAATGGCACGACGGCGAAGCGAACTACACCCTAGTTCCTCTAATTACTCAGCTAAGGGCATCCCACTCCACCCTCATGGTTGCACTGTTTTCTCGGGCGGTCATCCAACGAACAGGTCCTTACGGAGAGGCACTCGAGAAACAGCTCGAGTCCCCTTAAGGGCCACAAGTACCATCATCATAATCAAAAGGGAAAACAGCGTATCATAGATAATCTCATCATGTTCATTGATTAATGTGAAGCGCTAGCATATAGCTAAACTGAAATAACCCAACCAAAATAGGTAAACAAGGACAAGATAGACAAAAGCTAGTCAATCCTTAGGTATAAACTGTGTAAATGTGGGGAATAAATTATAAGAATGAGTAGGACATAGATGGGTCAAGGGACACTTGCCTTCACCAACCGACTGCTGCTCATGGTCTTTACCTGCAACTCCTTCGGACTCCGCCAACTGACCGTTATCTATACGAGTTCAAACATACATTCCAAACATTTAATACAAAAGAACAATACACCATACAATGGAATGCAATAAATAAACAAACGTTCGACGCAGGGCTCACACCTACGACTAAGCGAGAAAGAGAAAGTTACGGTCGAGAAGCGATCATGTTACACGATTATAAATTAAAATACTCGTCTAAATAGAATGGTATTAATTTAGCCATCGCGTTTAACATAGGGTGAAGTCATGTTCCATGTTTAATCATTATAAGCAGATAAAGGTAAATTAAAAGGATTGTCGCGCGGCGAGACGCGCGACACAACACTTAAATTGAATTAAGAAATAAACGACTCATCGCGCGACGAAGCGAGCAACGAGACACTTGCATTAATTATAAAGAGACGTTAAGCGTCGCGCGATGAAACGCACGACGGCATACGTCATCTGAACTGAATTTAAAACGAAACGTCACGCGACGAAGCGTGCGACACAGCTCATTAATAAAGATGAATTTAAAATGAATCGTCGCGCGACGAAGCGCGCGACGCAGCACATCGACTAAACTATAATTAAAAATGGATTAAACTGAAAGTTGAACGTCGCGCGACACAGTCGCGCGCGCGCGAACAAGCTGCGCGCGCCGGGGGCACGCGAGCTGCGCAGGCGCGCGGGGTGCGAGGCCGCCGGGGCACGAGAGCCGCCGAGGCACGCAGCCGTAGGGGCGTGGACGCGGGGGCCACCGGGGATGCCGGGGCGCGGGGCCGCTGGATGTGGGGCCGAGACGGCGCGGGGCGTGGCTAGAAGAGGGCGCGGGGGGCGCGGCCAAGGGGGCGGTGCGGGCGTGCAGCCAGGGGCGCGGGGGCGCAAGGCCAGGGGAGGGCGCGACCAGGGGCGCGACCAAGGGAGGCGGCGCGGGGCGCGCGACCAGGGGAGGGCGCGTGGGGTGGGGGAGAGGAGGAAGAAGAGGAAGGGGAGAGAGAGAGGAGGGGGCTCACCACAGGGATCCAAATTTCGGCGACCACCGTCTCCAAAACCTAGGGCACCACGGGGAGAGAGAGAGGTGGAGGAGAGGAGGTTGCTGCGTGGGAGAATTGAATGAGGGAAAGAGACCAGGGGAGGGGGCGCGCGCATAGGGAGTGGCAGGGCACCAGGGGCGCGTGGGCCGAGCTGGGCCAGGCCGGGTCGGGCTAGGCTAGGCTGGGTCGGGCTGGGCCGCACCGTGGGTCAAAATCCCGTGGCACGCACATCCACAGATCGGAATTCAATTCGTGAAGCAAAATCCAAAACGAGACTAAGCAACACACGCGACTAAACACGACATCAGACGAAAGAAATATGATTTGGCATGATGCAACACCCATGTCAACTTAGGTTTTGTTTACACACGATATGGACGCCAGTCGCTATACTGCTTTGAAATTGGGAAGAAGGAGCGAAACGGGAAGAGAAAAGAGAGTAACGCCTGAATTTGGTGAGTAAAAAGAAGAAAAAAATTCTACCCCCAAATTCAGGGTGTTACATAAACCCCGGGAGTCCACCATTAATGAGAATGATTTGGTTCGTTTCAGGGGCCATCTTTGTGTGCCTCAGAAATCAGAGGTGAAGATGGATATCTTGAGAGAAGCTATAAAACGCCTTACACCGTTCACCCTGGCGAAACCAAAATGTACAGGGATTTGAAGCAACAGTTCTGGTGGAAGAGGATGAAGATTGACGTTTCTAAGTATGTGGCTGCCTGTGAAGTATGTCAGTGTGTGAAGGCCGAGCATAAGAGGCCTGCAGGTTTACTGAAGCCGTTGGAAATTCCGGAGTGGAAGTGGGAGCATATCACCATGGATTTTGTGGTGGGCTTACCTCATTCACCTCAGGGCAGGGATGCTATATGGGTGGTAGTGGATCGCTTGACTAAGTCTGCGCATTTTATTCCCATGAAGACCACAAATTCAGCTTCAGAATTGGTTCCCTTGTATATGAAGGAAGTAATTAGGCTCCACGGGGTGCCTAAGTCCATTGTTTCTAATCGAGACTCCATATTTGTATCCAATTTCTGGGAGAGTCTTCATAGTGCATTGGGTACCAAGCTTTCTCTTAGTGTCGCTTTCCACCCTCAGACGGATGGTCAGTCGAAGCGAACGATCGAAACCTTGGAAGATATGTTGCGTGCTTGTGTTCTATCATGGAAGGGTAGCTGGGAGGATCATCTTGCATTGGCAGAGTTTGCTTATAACAACAGCTACCAGGCCAGCACCAAGATGTCACCATTTGAGGCTTTATATGGCAGGCGGTGTATCTCCCCTCTGTGCTGGAAGACTTTGGGAGAGAGATCCCTGATTGGTCCTGATTGGGTTTAGCAGACTTCTGAGAATGTTCGGGAAATTCGTCATAATATTTTGGCCGCTCAGAGCCGTCAGAAGAGTTATGCTGATGTGAGGAGGCAGGATTTGGAATTTGCAGTGGGTGACCAAGTCCTTCTCAGGGTATCACCTACTAAAGGAGTTGTTCGGTTCGGTGTCTCCGGAAAGCTTAGCCCGAGATACATTGGACCGTTCACTATCTTGGCCTGGGTGGGCAATTTGGCTTATCGCTTGCAATTGCCAGATTCCATGGCTGGGGTACACCCGATATTTCATGTCTCTATGTTGAGGAAGTCTTGCGGGACCCAGATCATCAGATCGAAATGGAATCAATTGTTGTGCAGCAGGATTTGACTCTGGAGTGTCGTCCGGTGCGTATCTTGGAATCCTTAGAGCGTGTTTTGAGGAAGAGATCAATTAAGTATGTCAAGGTCTTATGGACTAATCAGTCTGAGCGCGAGGCTACGTGGGAACTTGAGGAGCTGATGCGGCAGAAGTATCCCGAACTTTTCGTTGTGGGTAAGTGTTGTTGATTCATTAATTTTTTTTCTTTTGTTGTGCCGATAGAAGCGTCAGAATTTGAGGTCGAATTCTTTTTAAGGGGGGTAGAGTGTGATACCCGGTTTGCAAAGAAGAGAAGTTGGAGGTTATTCTTTCTTTGCTTTTTTTTCTCTCATGTGATGCGCTTTGGGGGCTTGGAATTTTTGGCAAGCATTTACCAGTAGGACAGTGGAATTGTTTTGGTTAGACTCATGCGCTAGGGTCGGAGCTGTCGTGTGAGCGAGTTAGGCCGTGAATCTCGATTCGGCCCACTAACCTCCCCTTAACCCTAGCCGCCCTCCCCCTAACCCACTCCCCCTTGTGCAGCCCCCCATCTCCCTAGCCTTTGGCCGCCATTTCCTTCCCGCCGCCCCCCCCCCTAATTCCCTCTCCCTTGTGCAGCCTCCTCCTCCCACCCCCTCAACCCTAGCCGCCACCCCCTCCCATCTCCTCTTCTCCAAGTGCCGTTCTTCTTCGTCGTGTGGGTGCAAGTTCCGATTGGAGAATTCGTGGGAAGAAGGAGAGTATAATTCAAGGTGATTTTTTTGACTATCTCTTGTTTATTTGTGCTGCAATTCCATTGAATAGATGTTACGTATGCGAATTGGTCGAAGTGTTGTCCAGAAATTTAGTGGGTGGGCGAACAGCAGTTCTAGTGATTTCTGGGAATTTTTTGTGGGAAATTAGGGAATCAATATGAGAATCATGTAGAGCTTTGTAATACCTTTCCAATGAGTACTTATGCGCTCGATTCGGAATTATATTTTAGAAGATATCGCTGTTTGAATCCGGGTATGTTGCTGTCAAAAAAACAGATTTCAGCAGGTGGGCGAACAACAGTAGTATTAGCAGTTTCTGGGGATTTTTCGTGCGAAATTAGGGATAATCAATATGAGAATCATGTAGAGCTTTGTCATACCTTTCCAACAAGTACTTATGCGTTCGATTCGGAGTTATAATTTAGGGGATATCGCTGTTTGAATCGGGGTATTTGCTGTAAAAAAAAACAGATTGCAGGATGTACCTTGTGGATGATTTTGGGTTAATTAGATGTTGGGATTTAATTATAAATTGTATACAAAACTTGTGGGTAATTTTATGTAGATGCCTCTGGAGTTTTTGTTTGTTACCTCTGCTGTCATAATTTTAAAGATATGAAATTGTTAAGCAGCGCCGTTGCAGTTTGGTGGGTGTAGGGAGAGTTGTTACCGCGGCGGGGTTTGAAATTGTGCGTAGGTGCGGCGTCGTTTATGAGCGTTGTTATGTGAAATTGGTGCACTAAGTTGTGTGTCAAAAACAGGTGGTGGACTTCCGGATCGCACTTAGGGCTTTGTCCAAACTCCCCGGTGAAGGCTAGTAAAATAGTGGTGGTTTATACCGTTGATTGATTTATGTGTCCTATGCTTGATCACATCCATGTCAAATGTATTCATACTTGTACTCCATAGTGGGAAATGTGGCTCGAAGTTATTCATGTTCCTTTATTTTCTTATGTTGAAAATGTGGTTTGAGCATGTAACACGTGTTGTTTTATCATTTTGAGGTAGTGGAAGTTTATGTCTACCACATGTGGCTGGAGGATCTCATGTTGTTGTCAAGCATACTACATACATCATCTTTTGCATGGAAGTTTTGTCGTGATCATATGGTCCGACCATACCGGTACACCCCGCTTCATACGTTGCCCGAGGAGTGGTATGATGCAGCTTCATACCCTAGAGGTATGAAGGCAGAAGTCATTACTGCAATTGGTGACGTGGATAGTGTGGGTCTTTACTTGGTGATCCATTTCTTTGAACTAAGTAATTGGTAACTTGTTTACTTGCTGCAAATTAATACTCAAGAAGGAAGTTGTGAGCTATGTGGTTGTTTAAGCACGGTTTGATTACATAGTCCAATTGTTGTTTGACCCTTTTACTTGCTGAGATGTGTCATCTCACTATTGCATTGTTTGATGCAGGCACTTGATCTTGCCGTTGGGAAAGGAGAGATGTAGCAGCACGGCCACTTCACCTTCAAATGAATGTACCACTACTTAGTAATGTTGTTAAACAGGGGCCCAAATCTAGGGGATTAATATGTCCTAGTCTTCATGATAGTCAAATTTGTTTCTTTTTGGGTTGGCTGGTTTCCTTCTCTTTTATTTGGTCATGAATGTTTATTACTATCTTTGCATTCTGTTTATGCTTCGTGGATTGTCTTTCTTTTACATTATGTCTAAACTTTATGTCCCTCCCGTTATGCTACTTTCAAGGGAGGTACTGCTAGATTTTGTTTTATTTTCTGTCTCTAGTACCTTTCTTATGTGGTATAAGTTTTGTGGGAAGGGTTGTTGGTAACATTCATTGTGTGGGTTCAATGGGGTGTTACACGGGTAATGGTAATCAGAGTATACGAAGCCAATATCATCAAATACCCTGTTCAATCTTTTCTTGCCCTGACCCCCAAAAGCTGTGGACAAAGCATTATCTTCGGCCTTGGAGTATGCCCCAAGTAGCTCATCGCTGGTAGCTTCAATACATTTCAACCACTCATCGTCTGGCTCATCAAACTTCTCTCTAAACCTGAAGGTATACTTTAATCGGATCAAACCACCCTTACTAGAATCGGCGGTGGTCTCCTTCGGCATATCCCAGCTCTCCACAAGTGGCCATACCTTGAAGGCTATATGCTCTTGAATCAAATCTCTTGTGCCAATGAAGGCACACACAGTGCTAAAGGCCTTCTGACATGTTTCAACGTTGCCATCAATGTCCACCTTCGGCATTCGGAGGCCGAAGCGAGACCAGATGGGGCGCTGAATGATTTATTTGATGTTTTCCCTTGCCTTCAAATCATTTTTAACGTAAAACCACTCCTCCATCCAGGCCCCGGGCCATCTTTTCTGGAATGTTGGCATCGGGTGGCTAGCATTGGGGTGAGCAATAAATTCATAACAACCGAAGTTGTTGTGGTACTATTCTTTGCCAGTAGCCATCGTCTCATATAAAAGTTCGTGCATACTGCAGAAGCACTTCACGTTTGGTTCTAGCCCTTGACTCCTTACAGCCCAGACAAAAATCCCCATCCTAATTATAGCTTTGGGGTGATCTGATGAAGGAAAATCTGGTATATCTTCAGCACTTCAATCACAAACTTTCTCAAAGGGAACCGAAGACCAGCCTTCAAGAAGCTTCGGTATATAACAACTTCGTTTTCCTCCGGAGCATGAGCCATACTATCTCCTCCAACTCTGACAATAGACATGTCGCGAAAATACCTCCCCCTCATGGCGTCAATATGACTCTGTTTGATAGTCGACTTTCCAAAGATAGGTTGGCTTGGGCGCCTCGGCCGATCCTCGGAGTCTTCATCCCCACTTTCCACGTCATAACTATCACTGTCAACAGAATCTTCGGATAAACCCTCCATGACCTCCTTAGTAATTTTCTCTGTATTTGTTTTTGCCATGGACTCAATAAATCCAGCAATGAAAGGATCTACAACTTTTTTCTCTTCATACAGCTTCGTCTCCCCGGTCGTTTTCTTCTCTTCAGTCATCTTCTTCTCTCCACTCATCTTCTTCTTTTCAAATTTGGAGCAAACGTGTCTTTAAACCGAAGCTCTAAAACTTGAAAATCAGGTAAGAGCTAGTGAGCAAGAGCTAAAAGTTTGAGAAAATAACGCAAATGGCAGAAATGGCGTATCAAATGCGGCCGCTATGGTTCATATTTATACGCCCAGTGCTTTGCAACTTGGTGGACCCCATTTGTCATTGGCTGTTGATATTCTAGCAAAGGGAAAGTGTTTTTTCGGACCTTTGGCTTAAGGCCTTCGTTAATGCCGCAGTCTAAATTCATTATTATAACAAATTAATACTGCGAGGGGCTACTGTTGGGGACCTTCGTCTTCTGAAGGTCCTCAAAAGCACCATTAACATGTTTCCCAAGTATAATATATGTACAGGTCCCTTCGGACATGGGATAAAACTGTACATGAGATGAAGGGCGCAGTTCAGGAGAAGGATGAACCAATGCCGAAGCTAACCGTGGAAAAGCTTTGGCTCAGCAGTGGAAAATGAAACCGACTTAAAAGGGAAAAGGTTGTCTAGTCCTCGATAGATTAACCCTAGGTCAATAGTAAATGTCAAGGGCATGATTGTAATTTCAGACAGGATGCATCCTGTGCCTATAAATAGATGAACAGTGACATCGTACTGTTCACGCTGATTTGTATTCACTCGTGCGTCACGTTTGGACTTTTGCCTTCTTTTAAGCCGAAGGTACAAATGTAATTCAATATTGTTTATGTTCATTCATGATGATATAGAAAAGATATAATAATGATGTCATATGATTATTCATGTCATTTCTCATGTTTCATATACTTCTTCTCTCATTAATATATACTGTGATGATGAAGGAACGTCCTTCATGACCTTCGTCTGAAGATCATTATATCCTAAGGGAAATAATGCTTCGAAAGGATGAAGGGACTTTAACCATTAACATTTTGTGTTGCCTTGTTCTTAACTCATAGCATTTGAGAACAAGTCCCCAACAATCTGTTGGAACTTGCTCTCTGTCGCAAGGGGATCCAACGGGGGTGTGTAGTGACGTAAACAGGGTTCTCGCGAAGGGTGGCAATAGCTCTGTTAATCTAGCCTCTCAAGGCCACTGTGCGGGGGTATTTATAGGTATCTGAGCGCCCAACGTCCTGTGTTAAGGACGCATGTGCCCTAAGACACCTAGGTTATCCCCAGAATATTCCCATAAAGCGGGGTTACAGACTGTAATTACAGGGATGCCTTTACAAATTAGGCCCGTAACGCGCGGCGGCCATGCAGGGCCTGTTACAATGGGCCGGATCACACGTGGGCCTCCATGCTGGACGAGGCCGCACGGTGGGATGACCTCGTCACAGGTCTTCGTCCGATGTCGTATGGGGCGAAGGGTGTCCCTGCCCGCTGTCTTGCCTCCGTTGGACCAACGACTACGGCGAAGGCCTCGAGCAAAGGGTGGCGTCTTCGCCTTCGCCCCAACGTTTGCCCTCCGAGGGACCAGTTCGACTAAGTCATCTGGTGCCGAAGACGTCGCTAGATGGCGGAGACGCTGCCCTCGCTCGAAGTGGTTCCGCGGGGGTTTTTGACATGACCGTTGATTGACACCGTACTGTTGGACTGCGGGTTTCCCGAAGCGCCGCGCCCTGTGTATAAAAGGGAGCGGGGGGCGACGCGGTTTGAACTTTATCTTTCCGTGCTCCATGAAAACCCTAGCCGCCTTTTTCACCGTCTTGTCGCTCGTCTGCCCTCCTTGCTCTTGTTCGCCAGAGATCTGGCTCGAGTGAAGCAGACCGCCCGCCGCCGCTGACGGTACGTAGCGATGCCGACCTCTTCTTCCTCTGCTGCTACTACGCCGCTGGCCGACGCGTCGTCTGAGGAAACGCTGAGTACTGTGGCGGCGGAGGAGTTGCACGCCGGCGATACGGTGGATTTTGGTGTGTCGCGGATGTCGTCGATCCGCGTGCAAGATATGCAGTGGCTTGGTTACTTTGGCGGCGGAGTCGCGCGTGTCCCGGGGACGGAGGAAGTCCCCGAGCCGGAAGGCGAGTTGGTTGTGTTCGAGGCGTTCTTTGCCGCTGGTCTCCGTCTGCCTGTGCACCGATTTGTCGGAGAAGTCCTGCACAGATTTAATGTTCAGATCCATCAGCTGACTCCGAATGTCGTGGTGGCTCTGTCGAAGTATGTCTGGGCGATGACTTTGTACGGCGGACGACCATCAGTCGAAGTCTTCACGAAGTACTATTGCCTGCACTGGCAGAAGAGGATGATTGGAGATGAAGTTGCCCAGTTTGGGTCCTGTACATTTACGCCGAAGACCGGCAAGACCACGATGGAGGTAGTTGAGTTGGTTCCTTGCGCCCGCAACAAGTGGGGCAATTAGCATGAGTTTTGGTTCTACGTCGCGGAGGGTACAGTCGAAGACCATCCGGGGCTCCCCGTGTCCGAGATGTGCAAGCATTTTTACTCAGCATACCAGCCTTTTGAAGTGGCGGAGGAGGATGCGGACGAAGGGGCCCTTCGGTGCGCCGCCGGCCTGAGCAGCGGGCGCGATTTGGTTGAGGAATTTGTGGCGTGCGGGGTATGGCCTTTGGCGCATGGCTGGGCGTTGGGCGAAGTGTGCCCTCGCCAGATGCCTTCCCATGGTGGGAAGCTGGTGCGAAGTCCTGCCTTCACACTGATCTGCATAGCCGCGATCCGGCCGCCTTTGTGCGTGAGGCGGAGGATGGGGCGGTGCGGATCGTTGGTCGGTACGTGCCGAGGACAGAGGGCCAGCGTAGCTGGGATATTTGCGGGTCGAATGACCGCTTGAACAGAGTTTTTGAGTTGAATCGTCTGTCGTATGGCGGTTATCCCGACCAAGACGATGTGGATCGTCGCGGGAAGAAACCGGTGGTAGAGTCTGGAGACGACCCCGCGCTGGCGGCCGCCCCGTCCTCTAAGAAGAGGAAACTAGGTACTGCTATGGGAGGACTTGGGGTTTCCGATGGTTTTGCTAGAGAATTGATGAGGACATGCGCGGCCCCGGGGGGAAGGATGTCTTCGCCCGAGCTCCGGGAGTCTTCGGCGCGGATGCTGAGGGTTACCGGGGGTTGGTGGCCTAAGAATGTTCCTATCCCCCGCGCGGCCGGCGAAGACTTTTTTACATCTCACATGGTTCGTGAATGGAAAGTGTTTCCTTACAGGCGGAATATTGCTGCTGTTGTGTCGGCAGTGATGGACAAGGATTGCCAGGGAGCTGCACAGAAGCGCCAGGCGGTCGTCAGGCTTCATGAAGCCAGGCCGAAGAGGTAGAGGGGGGCTACGAAGGCTACTGCCCCCGGCGGAGGCCAGCCGCCGCTGGCGGCGAAATCGGTCGTCCTTGCATCCAGCAGGGCGCCGGAGGCTGCGGCTGCCGCGCGGTGGTTCCAAGTCTGCGAAGGCTGCACCGGCGTCCAGCAGGGTGCCGGAGGCCGCGAAGGCGGCCCGAGATTTGCCGCCGCCGGGCAAGTGCGTCGCCGACTTCGCCACCGACATTAGCGTGGACGACTATCTTGTTGGTAAGTCGTTGGCTCGTTTTTTTTGTAATTTGTTGATACGTCGCAGGGTCGGACGAAGGCCAACTTGTTGTTGTTCCGCCTGCCGCGGCGACCACGGCGGCTGCCGTAGTGCCAAAGGCGAAGGGCGGTGCCCTTAGTGCCGGCGGCGAGATGCCGACACTCACTGCTATCAGGGACGAGGCGGGTGCTGTGTCCCGCCGGCTGAAGGAGATGAAGGAGGCGCTAAGTCAGGTACGTTGAGCTAGACTTCGGTTTTTTTTACCGGCTTCGTTGGGGCTGCGGCCTTATGTGTGTTTTGCAGGCGGCTGACTTCACAGACCACGCGGCGTCGGGGGCCCTCACGGCAGTTGTGTCTGCCGAAGTCGAGAGACTTCGGACGCAACATGTTGACGCCGTCCGGGAGAAGTCGGCCGCCGACAGTAAATGTCGCAAGCTGGCGGATAAGGTGGCCGTGCTGGAGGGTGAGAAGACTGTCCTCCGGCGCCAACTGGCGGAGGAGAGGAAGGAGGCCAATGAGGCCCTCGCCAAGGCGCAGTCTGCGCAGGCGGAGGCCAATTTGGCGCGGGCGGAGGGCAGTCTTGCCAAGCAGCGCGCCGAGCAGTTGGAGGAGCGGCTCAGCGCTCTGCGGGCTCGTGTGGAGAGGGCCGAGGCCTCGACGCGCGCGGAGGCTGAGCGGACACGCAAACAGCTTATGGATTCATACCATGAGCTGGGCGCGCGGACCGCTGATTTCGAAGTGCCGGACCGAGAGCCCGGACTTCGCTGCCTTGAGTGGGTACAGGAGGAGTTGCAGGCGCTCCCCACCATCGTGGAGGGGTTTATGTCCTATGCCTCCCTGGTCACCTGCGAGGGGGCGATGAACACGCTCTCTCACGAAGGGTGCCGACACTATGAGGTCTTCGACCAAGCTGATGAGGATTTTGAGCGTGATATCTACAAGGTTGAGGACCCTATAGTGAAGGAATCAACCGGAGCCCTCTAAGACCGGATGTGGGGCCCCCACGGTCGAGAGGTGGTCAGGGAGCGGGCCGAGACGGCGAGGGGTCAGGTAATGTTTGGCTTTTGTTTGGTGTTTGTTGAATGTGGGCTATGTATGGGTTTGCTGAATTTGTGTGCTGTGTCTCAGGCGACGCGTGGCAAGAGGGTGGATGACTTTGGGGCTTTGAACAGCGTGCTGCCTGACCCGGAGTCGAACCCGGCGGCGGTTGTGTCCGTGGCCGCCCAAGAACCGCCCCCGGAAACCGCCGAAGGCGGTCCTGATGCCCTCGCAGCCGCTGCGGCCAGCGGAGGCCCACCCCCGGAGGCCGCCGAAGGAGTTCCTGATGCCCCCGCAGCCGCTGCGGCCGGTGGAGGCCCACCGCCAACTACTGCGCCGAGGGCTGAGGGTCCTGTGACGGTGGTGGCGGAGGCGACAGCGGAGGCTCCCGCGACGGCTGGGTCTTCGCAGGTGGGCTAGTGGGTGTGGGTAGTTAGGAAATTTTGGATATTGTTGCTGAACCTTGGTTGCTGCGCAGGTTCAAAATTTTGGGCCTACGCACGCAACCGCTACTGCTAATTTTTTGGCGGCTTCGACCGTGGATGATGGGAATAAATCGGATGAGTCTGCATCTAAGTTTTCCGAGTTTGGTGACTCTGGGAGCTCTATTGAGTGGACCGAAGAGTCGTCGGATGAGGACTTGGACTACTTTGCGGCCTTGGATGTGGCAGCGGCGGAGGCTTCGCCGCATGCTGTGGATGCTGAAGCTGTGCCTGGTCCGAGTGTTGGGCGCAGGCGGCGAAGGGCGGTTGCGAAGCGGAGAGTGAGTGGGGCGGACGGCGGTCGGCTTCGTGTGAGTAGGGCTGGCAGGCAAGAACTATTGTCTTTGCCGGCCGCTGTGAGTGCGGGTGAGGGGGAGTTGCGAAGTCTTTTCGCGGGTGAGGAGCTTAGGATAATGTTATTTAACTATAGGGAGATGGGAATTATCCCGAAGGTTGAGCCGATGTAGAGTGTGATGCCCTCGCTTGTACATGTGTAATGGCTTGTATGATGAGGTTGTGTGCCTTCGCACACTCGGTTATGTTCGCGAAGGCGTTACGTACGTGGTCTGGTGTATTTGTTATGTTGGTCTGGTGCGCATGTAGTCGGTTTTTGTGTGGACAGTTTGGTGTAGTCGTTTTCGCACTAGTTAAGCTTTGTCCGGCTGTACCCTTAAGCAATTGTTGCACGGATAGTCTTTGCGGAAGACTTCGATTCGTCGCACTTGTTGCGCTATCCCTGCTGCACCCTTAGGCGACTTCTGCGCGGATAGTCTTTGCGGAAGACTACGATTTTTCGCACTTATTATGCTAGTCCAGCTGCACCCTTAGGCGACTTCTGCACGGATAGTCTTCGCGGAAGACTACGATTTTTCGCACTTATTGTGCTAGTCTGGCTGCACCCTTAGGCGACTTCTGCACGGATAGTCTTCGCGGAAGACTATGATTTTTCGCACTTGTTGTGCTAGTCCGGCTGCACCCTTAGGCGACTTCTGCACGGATAGTCTTCGCGGAAGACTACGATTTTTCGCACTTATTGTGCTAGTCTGGCTGCACCCTTAGGCGACTTCTGCACGGATAGTCTTCGCACTTGTGCGCAGAGTTGTCGCACGCGAGGGTGGCTAGCGCTGAGCCTCGCGGTGACTTTGTTTTGGTCGAATGTCGAAGACCGTCGGCGCGGTCTTTTTTCGACGCAGGTTTTTGCGGGGGATTTTTTACTTGTATATTACATGGCTCCGCCTCGTTAAAAACCTCACCCCCCGGGAGGAAAAGAGTGAGGGCCAGAATAAAATTGTTTTCGCGAATTACAAGGGCGAATCGGCCCTGATGAGTCAAACAAAAAATTTGCGGAGATTGTCGATGTTCCAGGAGTGCTCCAGGTCTTCGTCGTTTGGCGTTACGAGCCTGTAAGCGCTGGGGGAAGCCTTCGTCTTGACGATGAAAGGGCCCTCCCACTTGGGCTCCAGCTTGCCCCTGGACTCTGTTCGAGCTGTTCGGACGAGTACGAGGTCCCCTTCGCTGAATTCCCTCGGGATGACTGTGTGGTCGTGCCATGCTTTTGTCTGGGCTTGGTATTTATTGAGAGCCTATAGGGCGAAGACTCGGTCTCCATCAATGAGATCCTTCGAAGTGGGCTCGTCCACGTCGGGGACGACTGACGGAACTGTTCGCGGGGACCCATGTTTTATTTCTTGTGGGGTCATGGAATCCGATCCATATAGGAGGCGGAAAGGGGTGAACCCGGTCGCCCTGCACTCAGTTGTGTTTAGCGCCCAGACCGCCTCAGGTAGCAAATCGGCCCACTTGCCCTTTTTTTATCGAGGAGCATCTTTTTGACAGCTGTGAAAATTTTTCCATTGGCGTGTTCCACAACTCCGTTGGACTGGGGGTGATATACTGAGGCGAAGGCAAGCCTGGTGCCAATGGAGAAGCAAAAATCCTTGAAGTCTTGGCTATCGAACTGCTTGCCGTTGTCGACTGTTAGTTCGGACGGTACTCCGAAGCGGCAAACAATGTTTTGCCAAAAGAATTTCTGTGCAGTCTTTGATGTTATTGTGGAAACAGCCCTCGCCTCGATCCATTTGGTGAAGTATTCGATAGCGACGAAGGCAAACTTAAGGTTCCCCTGAGCCGTGGGCAGGGGCCCGACGATGTCTAGGCCCCAGCGCTGGAGAGGCCATGTGTGGGCGATCAGTTTTGTGAATTGCGAGGGGCTGCCTGAACGAGGAGAAAACTTCTGGCAGGCTTCGCAGGACCTTGCGACCCGATTTGCGGCGCAGATCATTGCGGGCCAGTAGAAACCTTGGCGGATCACCTTTGCGGCTAGGGCCCTTGGCCCTGCGTGAGAGCCGCAAGTACCACTGTGGACTTCGCGCAGGATTTGGACGCCTTAGGTCTCGGTGACACATTTAAGCATTGGTTGACTCACCCCTTTCTTGTAGAGTTGGCCCTCAATCAGTGCGAAGTCCCGGCTTCGATGTTTGAGGCGCTTGGCCTCGTTGATGTCGGTTGGGTGGTAGTACCCCTGTAGAAACAGGGTTATTGGTGCCCGCCAGTCTTCGGTCATGATAAGGTTGACTATGCGGTGGCCCTCGCTGTCATTGGTTATTTGGAGCCCTTCGGGGCTCCGGACGGCTGGCGTGCCGATGACGTGGTAGAACACGTCGGAGGGCAGGGACTCGCCTCTGGCGGCTGCTTTGGCCAGTGCGTCGGCCTCTTCATTCTTGGCCCGGTCCACATGCTGCAAGGTGAATCCCTTGAATTGTCTCTCGAGACTTCGGATGGCCGCGAGGTATTGCATAAGTGCGGGGTCCTTTGCTGCATAGTCTTTCTCGACTTGGCCGGCAACCACCTTGGAGTCTGTTCTGATAATGCAGGTGGTGACCCCAAGGGCCCTCAACTTGCGGAGGCCGAGGATGACTGCTTCGTATTCTGCTATGTTATTTGTGCATCTGTCAGATTCCAGAGCGAAGCTGAGTCGTGCTGCATATCTGTGCTTGACCCCGGCGGGTGAGGTGATGACCGCAGCGGCGCCTGCCCCCGCTGATGAAGACATCCACACTACTGATGCATCTATACCAATACAAGTACCAATTTCTGGTCCCATTACTCGCGCTCGTGCTCGTCAACTCAACCATCAGGTGATTACACTCTTGAGTTCATGTCCATCATATTTAGACCATGGAGACCCGTGCACTCTTGTTTTGCTTAGGAATCAGGGAGAAGACCGAAAGGGAAAAGGATTTGAACATGCTGGATTCGGACTGCAGAAGAACACCAACTTGTGACGGTCACCACGGTCAGATGCGGGCTCGGATTGGAATGTTCAAGCACAACATGGAAAGCTTATCAAGTCTACTTTCATATGGATCCGGAATTATAGTCATATCTGTTCTGAGGCCGCCGTAATCATTGTTTTCTTACCGAGACATTTCCTGCCTTTTCTGCCCATGGTGCTGCGTCACCCTATTTTGGCCCAATGGGTCGTGTATCAAGTTAGGTCCATTAGGGACGCATCCTAGGGTTGCAGCACGACCCCAATACCCTTGTGGTCGTCCTCCCATGTTTATAAACCCCCTAGCCGCCACCAAGAACAGCGGGTTTTGTTTAGATCAAGTTTAGCTCTCGCTACTTGCTTGCAAGCGCGCGTGCTAGTTCAGTCGCCCGTCTTCTTGTCTTCGGAACCCCACCATATTGTAGTTTGATCTTTAAACCTACATTTAGATCTGGTAATTCAGTACTTGTTCTACTTGTTCTTGCTAGTTCTTCGATTGCTTGCAGGACGAGTGCCCTAGTGGCCAGGGTGTCACGCTCCACAAGATCGTGACAGCCATAGGAGGTGGTGTATCGGTTGCTAAGGCGCAGCGTCTTTGGAAGGCTGTAGTCGGGCCGTGAACGTCGTCTCCTTCCCCAATCGAGTTATTCCACACCCTCTCATCGAAAGATCGGGCAATCACCCAACGGGTGCACATCAGTTGGTATCAGAGCAAGGTTTATCGGTGAGAGATTTACTTTTCTTCGCTGTTTTCTTATCTCCTATAGTCCAGAAAAAGCCAAAAAATAGTAGATTAGTTTTACCACAATCCTATAAACCATTGAGCATTTACTAGTACTACTTAGTTAGGGCTTGTTGAGTTTTTGGTTGCATCGGTTGTGTCGAGTTGCTGGTCTTAGTTTATTCCTTTAGAGTTTTGAGTTCTACCACGTTTTGGTCACCACGAGATCCACCATCACCAAAAACATCTCTGGTTCGTTTTTGCCACCACGGATACATATCATATCCGATTTGGAAGTTTAAATACAATCTGGAAAGCTTATCTTATCTTCTTTCCAACGGATCTGACCTTATCTCAAAATTCGTTCTGAGCGCTCC
This sequence comes from Zea mays, assembly GCF_902167145.1. Lineage (NCBI taxonomy): Eukaryota > Viridiplantae > Streptophyta > Magnoliopsida > Poales > Poaceae > Zea > Zea mays. The sequence continues at coordinate 96,980,823 of NC_050097.1, read as the reverse complement.
GCAATCATCGTAGAGATTTCTGGACTTTCTATATTAACAAGATTTGTTAAATCTGATTTAAAGGGGCTGTTAGCAATATCTTTATTGTTTGGGTTGTCATAGTGAAAAAAAAAGGTTTAGGCCCCTGCAAAAAAAAAAAACAGAAGAAGAAGAAAAAAAAAGAATAGAAAAGAAAAAAAAAGGAAAAGAAGAAGAAGGGGGCTGAATCTCTAAATCTGTTGTTTCTCTTTGTGCTGTGCTAGTTGTTCTTTTTCAGTGACTACCTTTGTGCCTAGGCTCACGTCTCTAGCCTGGTTTAGCCTAGGACCAGCACAGTACCACCGTTGAACGATTATTCAGCTTGCTTTTGTAACTAACGTGGTACTAGTGTATTCCTTGCTTCAGCCCACCTACAACTCTACATATTTCGACTACAGTTTGACAGGTCGTGTTGCTGCGGCACCGATACACTTATTCCACGGTTGCAGACTTGTTGGTTGCTGACCCCTCCTGTTGTGCAAGGTAAGAATTGGTAAGAGCTTGTGTGGCAGGTTGAGAGTGAGCGCCTTGCAGTAGCTACATCCTAATAGTTGTAGAGTTTTTATTCCTTCACGTTTTTTTTTTCTTGTTGCCTCTGTTCGTCTAACCATGGCAGGATTGGAGGTTGATGATGCTTCTCGTAATATGCCACACTCTCCTCGCACCAAGGGTATCATACAACACTTTGTAAGGCTAGTGAAGACGCACACGGAAGGTCTTGATAATGACATGCAGGTGACGAATGAAAAGATGGGGCAATTGGAGGCCACACAGATCGACACGAACACCAAACTTGCAAATGTGGAAATGACAGTTGCTCATATTGACAAGAGCCTTGTCGCACTCTTGAGGCGGTTTGATGAGATGCATGCTAATATCAATGGTGGGCGTGATGAGGGCGCCGAAGGTAACTGGGATGACTATGTTGCTGATACTGAACAAGATGACCAAGAAGCACCTAATCGCCGGCGACTACGTACTAACCGTAGAGGTATGGGTGGTTTTCACCGACGTGAGGTACATGGTAATGATGATGCTTTTAGTAAGGTTAAATTTAAAATACCTCCTTTTGATGGTAAATATGACCCTGATGCTTACATTACTTGGGAGATTGCGGTTGATCAAAAGTTTGCATGCCATGAATTTCCTGAGAATGCGCGGGTTAGAGCTGCTACTAGTGAGTTTACTGAATTTGCTTCTGTTTGGTGGATAGAACATGGTAAGAAGAATCCTAATAACATGCCACAAACTTGGGATGCGTTGAAACGGGTCATGCGGGCTAGATTTGTTCCTTCTTATTATGCACGTGATATGTTAAACAAGTTGCAACAATTGAGACAGGGTACTAAAAGTGTAGAAGAATATTATCAGGAATTACAAATGGGTATGCTGCGTTGTAACATAGAGGAGGGTGAGGAATCTGCTATGGCTAGATTTTTGGGCGGGTTAAATAGGGAAATTCAGGACATCCTTGCTTATAAAGATTATGCTAATGTAACCCGATTGTTTCATCTTGCTTGCAAAGCTGAAAGGGAAGTGCAGGGACGACGTGCTAGTGCAAGGTCTAATGTTTCTGCAGGAAAATCTACACCATGGCAACAGCGCACGACTACATCCATGACCGGCCGTACACTAGCACCAACTCCCTCGCCAAGTCGACCAGCACCCCCGCCTTCCTCCGGCGACAAACCACGTGCATCTTCCACAAATTCAGCAACCAAATCTGCCCAGAAACCAGCAGGTAGTGCCTCTTCAGTAGCCTCCACGGGTAGAACAAGAGATGTTCTGTGTTATCGATGCAAGGGCTATGGACACGTGCAGCGTGATTGTCCTAATCAGCGTGTTTTGGTGGTAAAAGACGATGGTGGGTATTCTTCTGCTAGTGATTTGGATGAAGCTACACTTGCTTTGCTTGCGGCTGATGATGCAGGCACTAAGGAACCACCCGAAGAACAGATTGGTGCAGATGATGCAGAGCATTATGAGAGCCTCATTGTACAGCGTGTGCTTAGTGCACAAATGGAGAAGGCAGAGCAGAATCAGCGACATACATTGTTTCAAACAAAGTGTGTCATTAAGGAGCGTTCATGTCGTTTGATCATTGATGGAGGTAGCTGCAACAACTTGGCTAGCAGCGACATGGTGGAGAAGCTTGCACTTACGACCAAACCGCACCCACATCCATATCACATTCAATGGCTCAACAATAGTGGTAAGGTCAAGGTAACCAAGTTGGTACGAATTAATTTTGCTATTGGTTCATATCGTGATGTTGTTGACTGTGATGTTGTGCCTATGGATGCTTGTAATATTCTGCTAGGTAGACCATGGCAATTTGATTCAGATTGTATGCATCATGGTAGATCAAATCAATATTCTCTCATACACCATGATAAGAAAATTATTTTGCTTCCCATGTCCCCTGAGGCTATTGTGCGTGATGATGTTGCTAAAGCTACCAAAGCTAAAACTGAGAACAACAAGAATATTAAAGCTGTTGGTAATAACAAAGATGGGATAAAATTGAAAGGACATTGCTTGCTTGCAACAAAAACTGATGTTAATGAATTATTTGCTTCCACTACTGTTGCCTACGCCTTGGTATGCAAGGATGCTTTGATTTCAATTCAAGATATGCAGCATTCTTTGCCTCCTGTTATTACTAACATTTTGCAGGAGTATTCTGATGTATTTCCAAGTGAGATACCAGAGGGGCTGCCACCTATACGAGGGATTGAGCACCAAATTGATCTTATTCCTGGTGCATCTTTGCCGAATCGTGCGCCATATAGGACAAATCCAGAGGAAACAAAAGAAATTCAGCGACAAGTGCAAGAACTACTCGACAAAGGTTACGTGCGTGAGTCTCTTAGTCCGTGTGCTGTTCCGGTTATTTTAGTGCCTAAAAAAGATGGAACATGGCGTATGTGTGTTGATTGTAGGGCTATTAATAATATCACGATACGTTATCGACACCCTATTCCACATTTAGATGATATGCTTGATGAATTGAGTGGTGCCATTGTCTTTTCTAAAGTTGATTTGCGTAGTGGGTACCACCAGATTCGTATGAAATTGGGAGATGAATGGAAAACTGCTTTCAAAACTAAGTTCGGATTGTATGAGTGGTTAGTCATGCCTTTTGGGTTAACTAATGCACCTAGCACTTTCATGAGATTAATGAACGAGGTTTTGCGTGCCTTCATTGGAAAATTTGTGGTAGTATACTTTGATGACATATTGATCTACAGCAAATCTATGGATGAACATGTTGATCACATGCGTGCTGTTTTTAATGCTTTACGAGATGCACGTTTATTTGGTAACCTTGAGAAGTGCACATTTTGCACCGATCGAGTTTCGTTTCTTGGTTATGTTGTGACTCCACAGGGAATTGAGGTTGATCAAGCCAAGGTAGAAGCGATACATGGATGGCCTATGCCAAAGACTATCACACAGGTGCGGAGTTTCCTAGGACTTGCTGGCTTCTATCGCCGTTTTGTGAAGGACTTTAGCACCATTGCTGCACCTTTGAATGAGCTTACGAAGAAGGGAGTGCATTTTAGTTGGGGCAAAGTACAAGAGCACGCTTTCAACGTGCTGAAAGATAAGTTGACACATGCACCTCTCCTCCAACTTCCTGATTTTAATAAGACTTTTGAGCTTGAATGTGATGCTAGTGGAATTGGATTGGGTGGTGTTTTGTTACAAGAAGGCAAACCTGTTGCATATTTTAGTGAAAAATTGAGTGGGTCTGTTCTAAATTATTCTACTTATGATAAGGAATTATATGCTCTTGTGCGAACATTAGAAACATGGCAGCATTATTTGTGGCCCAAAGAGTTTGTTATTCATTCTGATCATGAATCTTTGAAACATATTCGTAGTCAAGGAAAACTGAACCGTAGACATGCTAAGTGGGTTGAATTTATCGAATCGTTTCCTTATGTTATTAAGCACAAGAAAGGAAAAGAGAATATCATTGCTGACGCTTTGTCTAGGAGATATACTTTGCTGAATCAACTTGACTACAAAATCTTTGGATTAGAGACGATTAAAGACCAATATGTTCATGATGCTGATTTTAAAGATGTGTTGCTGCATTGTAAAGATGGGAAAGGATGGAACAAATATATCGTTAGTGATGGGTTTGTGTTTAGAGCTAACAAGCTATGCATTCCAGCTAGCTCCGTTCGTTTGTTGTTGTTACAGGAAGCACATGGAGGTGGCTTAATGGGACATTTTGGAGCAAAGAAAACGGATGACATACTTGCTGGTCATTTCTTTTGGCCCAAGATGAGAAGAGATGTGGTGAGATTGGTTGCTCGTTGCACGACATGCCAAAAGGCGAAGTCACGGTTAAATCCACACGGTTTGTATTTGCCTCTACCCGTTCCTAGTGCTCCTTGGGAAGATATTTCTATGGATTTTGTGCTGGGATTGCCTAGGACTAGGAAGGGACGTGATAGTGTGTTTGTGGTTGTTGATAGATTTTCTAAGATGGCACATTTCATACCATGTCATAAAACTGACGATGCTACTCATATTGCTGATTTGTTCTTTCGTGAAATTGTTCGCTTGCATGGTGTGCCCAACACAATCGTTTCTGATCGTGATGCTAAATTTCTTAGTCATTTTTGGAGGACTTTGTGGGCAAAATTGGGGACTAAGCTTTTATTTTCTACTACATGTCATCCTCAAACTGATGGTCAAACTGAAGTTGTGAATAGAACTTTGTCTACTATGTTAAGGGCAGTTCTAAAGAAGAATATTAAGATGTGGGAGGACTGTTTGCCTCATATTGAATTTGCTTATAATCGATCATTGCATTCTACTACAAAGATGTGCCCATTTCAGATTGTATATGGTTTGTTACCTCGTGCTCCTATTGATTTAATGCCTTTGCCATCTTCTGAAAAACTAAATTTTGATGCTACTAGGCGTGCTGAATTGATGTTAAAACTGCACGAAACTACTAAAGAAAACATAGAGCGTATGAATGCTAGATATAAGTTTGCTAGTGATAAAGGTAGAAAGGAAATAAATTTTGAACCTGGAGATTTAGTTTGGTTGCATTTGAGAAAGGAAAGGTTTCCTGAATTACGAAAATCTAAATTGTTGCCTCGAGCCGATGGACCGTTTAAAGTGCTAGAGAAAATTAACGACAATGCATATAGGCTAGATCTGCCTGCAGACTTTGGGGTTAGCCCCACATTTAACATTGCAGATTTAAAGCCCTACTTGGGAGAGGAAGTTGAGCTTGAGTCGAGGACGACTCAAATGCAAGAAGGGGAGAATGATGAAGACATCCACACTACTGATGCATCTATACCAATACAAGTACCAATTTCTGGTCCCATTACTCGCGCTCGTGCTCGTCAACTCAACCATCAGGTGATTACACTCTTGAGTTCATGTCCATCATATTTAGACCATGGAGACCCGTGCACTCTTGTTTTGCTTAGGAATCAGGGAGAAGACCGAAAGGGAAAAGGATTTGAACATGCTGGATTCGGACTGCAGAAGAACACCAACTTGTGACGGTCACCACGGTCAGATGCGGGCTCGGATTGGAATGTTCAAGCACAACATGGAAAGCTTATCAAGTCTACTTTCATATGGATCCGGAATTATAGTCATATCTGTTCTGAGGCCGCCGTAATCATTGTTTTCTTAACGAGACATTTCCTGCCTTTTCTGCCCATGGTGCTGCGTCACCCTATTTTGGCCCAATGGGTCGTGTATCAAGTTAGGTCCATTAGGGACGCATCCTAGGGTTGCAGCACGACCCCAATACCCTTGTGGTCGTCCTCCCATGTTTATAAACCCCCTAGCCGCCACCAAGAACAGCGGGTTTTGTTTAGATCAAGTTTAGCTCTCGCTACTTGCTTGCAAGCGCGCGTGCTAGTTCAGCCGCCCGTCTTCTTGTCTTCGGAACCCCACCATATTGTAGTTTGATCTTTAAACCTACATTTAGATCTGGTAATTCAGTACTTGTTCTACTTGTTCTTGCTAGTTCTTCGATTGCTTGCAGGACGAGTGCCCTAGTGGCCAGGGTGTCACGCTCCACAAGATCGTGACAGCCATAGGAGGTGGTGTATCGGTTGCTAAGGCGCAGCGTCTTTGGAAGGCTGTAGTCGGGCCGTGAACGTCGTCTCCTTCCCCAATCGAGTTATTCCACACCCTCTCATCGAAAGATCGGGCAATCACCCAACGGGTGCACATCACCCGCATGGCACCAAGCGCCATCGCAGTGGATCGTCCAAACCTTCTCTGCGGACGGGTCCGGCTGTGTTATTGGCCCAGTCCAGTCGACGACGAAGTCTGCCAGGACTTGTGACTTGATGGCTGTCCTGGGCTCGAAATTGATGTGGTAGCCGGAGAGTTCGGCCGCCCACTTGGCAATCCTCACTGATGCCTCCGGGTTTCTGAACAATTCACCGAGTCCCCTGTCTGAGGTGACTCGGACTTTGAATGCTTCAAAATAATGGCGCAATTTGCGCGAAGACATAACGACTGCGTAGGCAATCTTCTCCAGTTCTGTCATGATACATTTTGACGGTGTTAGCATTTCGGAGACGTAATAAACTGGGCACTGCCTGATCACGCCCTCAACTGTCTGCTCCTGCACCAGTGCCGCGCTGACCGCATGCGGCGAAGCCGCAACATAGAGCAACAGGGGTAGCGAAGAGTCGGGGCTTGTAAGAACTGCCAACTCCGACAGGTACTGTTTTAATGAGGCGAAGGCCGCTGCCTGTTCTGGTCCCCAAGCGAAGTCTTTTGCGCCACGGAGAGTTTTGAGGAAAGGGAGACTTCGCTCAGCGGACATGGAGATGAATCTGTTGAGGGCGGCCAACCTGCCTGTCAGGCGCTAAATGTCTCTGGCGGACTGCGGAGGCGTCATGTTGATGATGGCCTGGATTTTGGTTGGGTTGGCCTCGATGCCGCGGTGTGATACCAGGTAGCCCAGTATTTTCCCTTGGCGAACACCGAAGACGCACTTTTCTGGGTTCAGGCGAAGTCGTGCGTCTCGCATGTTCGCGAATGTCTCGGCGAGGTCGGCGAGGTGGTCCTCCTTGCTCTTGCTGGTGACGACGATGTCGTCCACATATGTGAATATATTTCTACCAAATTGCCCTTCGAGCACTGTTTTGGTAAGCCGGGAGAAGGTGGACCCAGCGTTCTTGAGTCCCTCCGGCATTCTGATGAAGCAATATGTGCCGAAGGGTGTTATAAAGCTGGTGCTAGCCTTGTCTTCCTCTTTCATGTATATCTGGTGGTAACCGGAGAAGCAGTCAAGGAGTGACATGACTTCGCATCCGGCCGCGCTATCGACTATTTTGTCGATCCGTGGCAACGGGAAGTTGTCCTTTGGGCAGGCTTTGTTGAGACTGGTGAAGTCGATGCACATTCACCACTTGTCGCTCTTTTTCTGCACCATTACAGCGTTGGAGAGCCACGTGGGGTAAGCCACCGGCTCAATGAATTTGGCTTCCAGGAGGCGGTGTACCTCTGCCTTGGCGGCCTCTGTCTTCTCGTCGGACATTTTGCGAAGCCGCTGTTTTTTCGGTCTCACCGAAGGGTCGATTCCCAAGCTGTGCTCAATTATGGATCGGCTGACCCCGACTAGGTCGAGGGCTAACCAGGCGAAGACATCTTTGTTCTTGGACTAGCAGCAGAGGAGTTTCTCTTCCTCATGTGAAGTGAGGTCTTCGCTGATAGTGACTGTCTGCTTGGGCGTGACCTGGTCGAGGGGGACAGTCTTGGTCCCGTCGTTGCTCTGCAGCTGTGCCTTGCCGTGCTCTTTGTCGGTTGGGCTGACGGACGTAGGGACCTCGCGCTGGGCCGTGAGGCAGTGCACGTTTCTTTGTCCGGGGACGAAGTCCCGCTCTATGTTGCGCGCAGTCTGTTGATTGCCGTAGACCGCAATGGCGCCTAACGGACCTGATATCTTCATGCACAGGTACAGTCCGTGAATGGCTGCCTCAAACTTGTTGATGGAGCCCCGACCCATGATGGCGTTGTACGGGTACACCATATCGACGATATCTGTAACACCCCAGGTGTTACTTAGGGTGTCCACCCCAGGGTTACCCCCTTTTAACCCATTATCACATGAAGATTTGTATGGGCAAAGTACCTCAAACTTTGAATTCAAGGTCCTAATCAAGTGCAAACTATCTTGGATATCATGCCCTAGCTTGTCATGCACATCTGAGTGGGGATTTCCCAAAACCCTAAAGCAAACGCCCCCCAGGGGCCATAGGAACCCTAATTGAAGCTATGATCAAAAGATCATGTAAACCTTATGATCATGGTTTGGGCCAAATATAAAAGTTGTAATATACTTAATAACCTACAATTAATAGTAAGGAAGTACCCCCAAAAAGTTTTCAGAAAAGTCCTAAAAAGTTCACCTAAGGTTCAGCACAAGGGAGAATTCAGTTTTTGCCTAAGTACAAAAACTAACCCTTGCACAAGGATCCCACATGTTCACCTTAATCCAATTTTCAAAACCCTTCGACCCAATTGACAAAGTGGCGCCAAATTAACCCTAGAACACCCTGGAAAGAGATGACACCTACCCTAGGGCGCTAGACACGACTTGACACCACTTTTGTCTCGGTTCGGACTTAGCTGACACAGCAAACTTCTTCCCTCTCTATCTCCCTACCCCGACCATATCTCGACTTGGAACTCACAGCAAAAAGGTAGGATTTGGAGCAGAGAAGCGACCGTACACAGTGACTTTGCCGAGATATGCATGCTATGGTGCTCTAATCCGCCGTTGAACCATGGCAGAAGCAAGCTTCCACGTGTTCGACGCGAGCTGACATCCGGGGGCACGCTCAGAGCACGCCCGTGCGCGAACCCCCGCGCGCCCGCGGCCGCCCGTGACCACGCCCACGCCACGGCTATAAAGCCCGCCCCAGTGCTTGGCTGCCTTCCCCGTTGCCTCCTCCGTACCTCGCCTGACTTACCCGAGCCAGCCATTAGCTCCGACGACCTCCCCGCGACCCGCCAGTGCCGCCCGAGAGCAACCACCGTGGCCAGCCCCTTTCCCGTCCTCCTCAGTTTGATCCAAGCCCTCAGATAGCTTCCTGGTGAGGCCGTGAGACTTGCTCAAGCTTGACCCAGGGACCCGCGTCACCGGAATAGCTCAATCGTGCTCACCGGAGTTCAAGAACCCGCCGGCGCACGTGGACCGGGTAAGCCTCTGCACCGATTTCCAATTCGTTGCACGTATGGCCTCTACATCACCCCGTGGAGCTCCTCGTACACCTTAATTGAACTATACCGCCGTGGTTTCGCCGGAGCAGGAGCCGCCGACGACCCCCGCCGCCTGTGCTCGTGGCCAGGGTAGCTCCGACCACCTCCGACGCCAACCCGCACACCGACGTGACCGTCGCGACCTCCCGGACGTCACTGACCACCCCGCCGGAGCTCTACTGCCGCCGGTAAGACCCACCGCCGTAATCTATGCCGCGGGTACTGTTTAAGTCAGTCAGGGCGCGCGGGTTAGATTTCGGTTAGGTCCAGGGGGTTTTGTGCAATGTCAGTGACCCATGCCAATAGTGGACCGAGGACTGTTTTGTGAGAAAAGGAAGAGATAAACCCCAGGGGCCTCAGCGTAAACCTGTTTTCTTTTCCATTTTCGAATTTATTTTTCTTTTGTTATGACAGATAACTAAATAAATGCATAACTTGAAGAATAATCATCCAAAAATGTTCAAACCAATTTTGCTAGATTCTAGAAATTATGAACTATCAGATAAAAATAATAAAACCCATGGTTTCTGTATTTCTTTCTGAAGTTTTAAATTAAATAAGAAAACTACTCAAAACTCAATATTAGAAGGGAAAATAGGAATATTGTTTGACCAGGGTTAGAAAAATTTTGAGAAGTTTGTATCTACCTACTAAACCAAATAAAAATGTTAAACCTCCTTGTTCCCTCCATTAAGTTAGCTTTTACCCCTTATGTCATAATATGCTTAAGGGTAAGAAAATTCGAAAATGCAATTTAAATAAAGAACCAGAGAGCACCTCTATTTTTATTAGGATACTTATTCAATATAGTTCACTGGAAAAATATATCATACCCTGGTTTAGTATAAAATAAGTAGGATCCCTTTTGTTTTAATAAAACAAGTGAAACTTAGAAAAACTCTACAAAAATAACCCCAAGGTAAAAACACCCCCACCCTTGGGATAACTAATGTTTTGTTATTAAGAACTTAGGAAAAATAGGAGATCTGCTGTTTGACATTTTTCAGATAATAATGTAGTAGAAAGTGCCTTTTTGACATTAAACTTAAGAAAATCATAACTAAATAACCACCCCTTAGTTTTCTGAGATTTTTAGCACAGAAGCTTATTATTACTATTGGATGCCAGCAAAAATAACCTTTAGGACAGAAACCACCCCTAAATAAGAGATGTAGTGTAAAGTGGCCTATTTTTGCATAACTATTGTTATTTTTATTTCAGGCCTAGCCTTTGTACTTTAAGCCTCAAATTCTTAAAACAGGCTAGAATAGCAAATGACAACCCACTGTAATTTTTACAGAATTTTTGGAAATTATTAAAACACTGTCGTAGTTCAAACCTACACTAGAAACCCTAAATGGAAATTAAGGAAAGGAAAATGAATAATGTGAATTAATGTTATCCTAAAACCTTTGTAATCTGTCCACTAAAATGTATCAAGGCAATACCAACCCACTAGGTTATCCTCACTGAAAACCCAAGCCTAAAGAGTAATAAGCTTGACCCACTGGGAGCCCCGCATGACTAAGAAACCCTAAGTTACTTCTTAACTTAGTTCTCTTTAGCATAATATTATTAAATCCTGCATAATCATGACATACATGTTCATTGCATTTCGATAGACTGTAATCTTGCTGACGGAGAGTACATCCTCGTGCCGGAGCAAGGAGCTGCTCAGGAGGTAGCCCCTGATCCAGCACCCGAGTCTGCACCAGAGGACCTGCCTGCCACTGCTTTGGAAGGCAAGCCCCGGTTTTGTGCATAACCTGTTATTTATGCTATTTTACTTCACTTAATGATTGTAGGATTGATTGTGCACTTAGGTGTAGGAATTGTTTGAAACCCTAGTTGCATGATCTCAGGAATCCTTTTGAGATGAATACTAGTATGACAGGTCGAGTAGTTGCTTTATTTAATTAGGATCTCGGTAGAAGACGAGTGATTTTTCTAGCACTCGCGCGAGATCAGGAAATTGATTGTACCCACTTTCACACTGTCATGATACTAGTTGGTGGACAACAATCCATGGGGATTGGTTGTTCACGAGATGGAAAATGGAATAAGGATTAACGTGCGGATACCTGTGTCAAGCGTTTGAACGTACTAAACACATACCGAGAAATATGGTAAATCGGTAAGCCTAGTACCTGAGTGAACCTGCCCGCAGATTGCCCTCCTCACGCGACCTGAGACGAGGTCTCCCATTCCGGTTATGGTGGGTACAAGTGCGGTCACTGCACGACGGCCAGTCGGGGTCAGTGAGGCATTGTACGCCAAGGCGGTGAGCCCCTTTCTGTTGCCAGGGAATCGATGGGGACGGTTGATATGTGTGGGGACGGAGTGCCCCTGCATGTCGTGTGTTTAGGTTTACCTTGCAAGGATAAAAAACTCGATTCGAATCGTCTGCTTCTCGCAGCTAATGAGACTGCTTGATCCATTGTACTGCATTGAGTAATAAGTGGAAGTGTGATGAGTTGAGATAAGATGTTGATTGTTAATAATGCTTGCTACCATGTATGAGTAGATAGTCCACTTTTAGCCTTAAGAGAGTCACACTTAACTTGGACTAAGTTAAAATCTTGATTTAGAAACTCAGCTAGTGCTTTTGGCAACCAAACCCCACAGCCAAACAGCTGCATGTCTAGAGGTAGAGGAGTAGACTCCTCACACCGGGTAAGTCTAGCTGAGTATTAGTATACTCAGCCTTGCTTGTGACATAATTTTTACAGGTTCTTTGGAGGACATGGTTGCTGGAGTGACTTGGCCGTCCATCTTGCCACCGGGTTGGACTGTCGAGTGGGACCCTGCCTCGGCTGAGGAGGAGCATGAGGAGTGATGGGACAGGCTTCCCCATCTCTCTATTTATTTACCGTTAGTTTATTTCCGCTGCACTTCGAACAATGATGATTACTTTTGCAAAAACTCCGATGATGATGATGATGATGATGTAATAACTTAATACTTTTCCATGTATGGTTTTATGCTTTATTGTATTTGCTCTGTGACTCACCATCGAGTGAGACTGTGGTACTTGATCCTGTCAGTGGCCATGTCGGACTAGATCCGAGGGATTGACGGGTTATTCCCATTTAAGTGAGGTCTAGCCTCTAAGGCGGGGCTTAGGCACTTAAGTTGGAATAATTCGGGCAGTTCCGCCACAATATCAAAGGTTATTTGCTCACTTCGGGCATTGGGCGCTACACCGAAGGAGAGAGGCAGCTCTATTTTGCCGACAGGAAAAGTGCCCTTGCCGCTGAAACCATACAATGGGTTGTCCGAAGGCTTGAGCAGGCTGTGGCTTATGCCCATGCGGTCGAAGGCATGGAGGAAAATAATGTCTGCTTGACTGCCATTGTCGACTAGGACTTTGTGTAGATCCCAGCCTGCCACGCTGCAGTTGATAACCATGGTGTCGATGTGGGGGGCGCTGCGCAGGTCGACGTCTCGTGCGTCGAAGGTTAGCGGTACGTGGGACCACTTCGTCTGCACGACTGGGCCGGTGATGGCGACATGGTTGATGTTGCGGTAGTGGTCCCGCTTTTGCCGCTTTGTGTCGAAGTCGGTGCTGGACCCCCCAGTGATCATATGAATGACTCCACGATACGGCTGATCGGCGAAGTCTTCTTGTTTTGGGGCGTGGGGGTGGGGGATGTTCTGATGTTGCTGGTGTGGAGGTGGGGGTGGAGGAGGTACGATTTGTACTTTCTGGTGTTGTTGGTATGCGTGGTGCGGTGGATGCGGGGCGGGGGCGTGGATGTATGGTGGAGGGGGTTGCTGATAAGTGTGCGCGATAACTCTGGGGTTGTCGGCTGGCTGCGCCCGTGCCATCCTGTCTTTGGTGGCCTTCGTTTCTGGGCAGTCTTTGGTTTGGTGGGCGCAGTCTTCGCCATGAAAAAGACAGTAGAATCGGCGTGGCGGCTGCGCACGCCCCCGACCCCTACCACGGGTTCCGTTTCCACGGCCCTGGGGGGGACACTCTTGGCGGCGAGGGGCGTCAGCAGCGGGGTGCTGGTTGGCGATGTTGTGCACTTGCTGCTGGTTGCGGCCGTCTCGACCGGAGTCTGGTTGCGGAGTCCTCGTCCACGTGCGGCTGGACTGTGGAGCGTCTTTGGGTTTCCTCTGAGACTCAATCTTGCGCTGGTGGACCTCTTCGGACTTGGCATATTTTTCAAAGAGCTGATATAATTCCTGGAGGTTCTTGGGCGGGTCCCTGATGCAGTGGCTGTAAAGAACACCGGCGCGAAGGCCACTGATGGCGTAGTGGATGGCGATCTGGTCATCAACTGAGGGCAGCTGTGACTTGAGTGTAAGAAACTTGCGATAATACTCCCGCAGAGTCTCTTTTTCCAGCTGTTTGCAGAGTGAGAGTTCGGCCAAGGCGTCGGTGTCTGGGTGGTACCCTTGGAAGTTGAGCAGGAACTTGTCTCGGAGGCTTCTCCAGGAATCAATGTACAGCGGAGGCAACCTGGTGAACCAGGTGAGAGCTGGGCCTTCGAGGGCGATGATGAAAGACTTGGCCATCGTGGCGTCGTCCCCTCCGGAAGATGCAATGGTGACCTGATAACTCATTATGTATTGTGCAGGGTCAGTGCTGCCGTTGTACTTGGGATAGGTCCCTGCCCGGAAGTTGGCGGGCCAAGGCGTCACTTGCAGATGTGGCGCTAGGGGACTTCGCTCGTCGAGGTAGTTGACCCCTTGGAATGGCGCGGAATGTGGGAAGCGCGGGTCTTCCAGTTGTGCGCGCTGTTGCAGGGGTGGCCCGTGCTGCAGGCCGAGGTGTCCTTCGCGCATGTCCTCCAGTTGTGCACGCTGTTGCAGGGGTGGCCCGTGCTGCAGGCCGAGGTGGCCTTCGCGCTGCATCAGCGCGATCTCCCGCTCGAGGTCCTGGGCCTTCTGCTCTTCGTCGCGTATCATCTGTCGCACCTTGGCTAGTGCGGACACGCGCTGGCGCTTGGCCTCCAGTATCTCCTTTTGCCTCTGGAGATTGCGGTTCTTGAGGCGCAGGGCGCGCAGCTGCAGCTGTTCTTCCGCTGAGACGCCGAGGACTTCACCGTCCTCGGTGAGGTCCGCGCCCTCCGGTGGGGCGAAGCCTAGGGGAGGCTACGATTGTCCTTCAGGGCCGCAGGTGCGGAGAGTGTCGTCTTCGCAGGTGCGGAGAACGTCGTCTTCAGTGGCCTCTTGGTGGGTGGAGTGGGTGAGGGCGAGGGCCTTGCCCTTTTTTGCGGCAAGTAGTGCTGCCTTCGCAGCCTCGTCAGCCTTCGAGTTAGCTTTCTTGGGTGCCATCGCGGGTGGTTTTTCGTAGCACGAACGGTGGGCGCCAAATGTTGGAACTTGCTCTCTGTCGCAAGGGGATCCAACGGGGGTGTGTAGTGACGTAAACAGGGTTCTCGCGAAGGGTGGCAATAGCTCTGTTAATCTAGCCTCTCAAGGGCACTGTGCGGGGGTATTTATAGGTATCTGAGCGCCCAGCGTCCTGTGTTAAGGACGCATGTGCCCTCAGACACCTAGGTTATCCCCAGAATATTCCCATAAAGCGGGGTTACAGACTGTAATTACAGGGATGCCTTTACAAATTAGGCCCGTAACGCGCGGCGGCCACGCAGGGCCTGTTACAATGGGCCGGATCACACGTGGGCCTCCATGCTGGACGAGGCCGCACGGTGGGATGACCTCGTCACAGGTCTTCGTCCGATGTTGTATGGGGTGAAGGGTGTCCCTGCCCGCTGTCTTGCCTCCGTTGGACCAACGACTACGGCGAAGGCCTCGAGCGAAGGGTGGCGTCTTCGCCTTCGCCCCAACACAATCGTACGATAAAGAAACCCTAGTTTACCCACTGCCTTAGTGTTATTTCACCATACATCGTGTTTACTAAATTTGCATATCATTAACATACATGTATCTTATTCATTCCATTCGATAGATTGTAACCTCGTTGATGGAGAGTACGTACTCATTCTGGAGTAAGGAGTTGCTCAAGAGGGAGTCTAGGAGCCAGCACTAGAGCCTGCAACTGAGGATCTCCCTACCCCAGCTTTTGAAGGCAAGCCCCGGTTTTATGCATAACCGTTAATTATGTTATTTTACTACACTTAATGATTGTAGGCTTGTACCGTGCAATTAAGTGTAGGAGTTGCTTGAAACCCTAGTTGCATGAACTCAGGATTCCTTTTGAGATGAATACTAATATACTAGGTCGAGTAGCTGCTTTACTAATTAGGAATCTCGGTAGAAGTCGAGTGATTTTTCTAGCACTCGCGCGACGTCAGGAATTGATTGCATCCATTTTTACATCAGAATAATGATGGTCTATGGACAACGATCCATGGGGATGAGTTGTCTACGAGATGGAAAATTGAAATAAGGATTAAGGTGTGGTACCGTGTGTCAAGCGTTTGAACGTACTAAGCACATGAAGAGAAATATGGTAAATCGGTAAGCCTAGTACCTGAGTGAACCTACCCGCGGATTGATCTCCTCACGCGACCTGAGATGTGATCTCCCATTCCGGTTGTGGTGGGTACAAGTGAGGTCACTGCACGACGGCAGTCGGGGTCAGTGAGGCATTGTACGCCAAGGCGGTGAGCCTCTTTCTGTTTTTAGGGAATCGATGGGGACGGTTGATGTGTGTGGGGACGGAGTGCCTCGCCACGTTGTGTGTTTAGGTTTACCTTGCAAGGTTTAAAAACTCGATTTGAATCGTCTGCTTCTCGCAGTTAATGAGACTGCTTGATCCATGCTGCTACATTGAGTAAGAAGTGGAATGAGGTGACATTCAAAAGATGTTGATTGCAATAATGTTTGATACCATGTATGAATAGCTAGGTACTCACCTAGTCAAAGGATTATAATAAAACTTGAAAAGCTAAAATTTGTTTTTAGACTTAGCTAGTGCTTCTAGCAAACCAAACCCCTTAGCCAAACAGCTGCATGTCTAGAGGTAGAGGAGTAGACTCCTCACACCGGGTAAGCCTGGCTGAGTATTAGTATACTAAGCCTCGCTTGTGGCACAATTTTACAGGTACTCTGGAGGATATGGTTGCTAGAGTGACTTGGCTGTCCACCTTGCCACCGGGTTGGATAGTCGAGTGGGACCCTGCCTCAGCAGGAGAGGAGCATGAAGAGTGATGGGCCAGGCTTCCCCATCCTCCCTTTATTTCATCGTTAGTTAATTTCCGTTGCATCAAGAAATAATGGTTACTGCTTTTGAAACTCCGATGATAACATTAAGTACTTCTTTAATTTATGGTTTTATGCTTTATTGTATTTTCTCTGTGCCTCACCTTCGAGTGAGTATGTGTTACTTGATCCTGTTAGTGGCTTTATCGAACTAGATCCGAGGAACTGACGGTTTATTCCGTTTTAAGTGTGGCCTTGCCTCTAAGGCGGGACTTGGGCACTTAAGTTGGAATAATTCAGGCGGTTCCGCCACATCTTTGTTGTTAAACAAGAACCTTAACAAAGTCTTTTCTTGCTCATTAGATAACTGAGACCCCAGAAGAACTTTTTGCTCTGCTATATCTTCACACAAAAGCATAGGCTTTGGCTGGTCCGCCGAAGCAGCTTTTTCTCTTTTATGCTTATACTGCTGATAAGCTTTGGTTTCATCTATGTTGTGAATAGCCTTCGAATCCGTCCAACTTCCTTCGGCTCTCCTAGCAGCATCTTGACTCCCATGCACATCAATGGGCCCTTGTTTCGATGGTATCTTGATGCAAAGGTATGCTGGGTGGAGGATAGCTTCGAAGGCATTGAGCGTCCCTCGACCAATGATTGCATTGTATGGATACTCCATATCAACAATATTGAAGACAACTTGCTCTGTCCTTGTGTTATGAATGTAGCCGAAGGTGACTGGCATTGTTATCTTGCCAAGTGCCACTATCTGTCTCCCTCCGAAGCCACATAGAGGATGTGTTGCATCATGTATCTTGTCATCTGGCTCTTGCATTTGCCTGAACCTTTGCAAAGATGATATCTGCTGCACTGCCTGTGTCCACCAGGATATTGTGGACCAGAAATCCCTTGATAACACAAGATATGACCATTGCATCGTTGTGAGGGTAATCCTTAAGCTGAAGGTCTTCCTGAGAGAAGGTGATTGGAATATGAGACCATTTGGACTTGATGAAGGGTCCTTGCACCCCAACATGTTGTACCCTTCTCTGTGCTTCTTTCTTCTGCCTCTTGTTATCTGGTTCAGATGTTGAACCGCCTGTGATCGGGAGCAATAGCTGATAGAGCTGGAGTGCCCGATCTTTCGGTGAGTGGAGATAATTCCGATTTGGTGGAAGTAGACCCTCACGATCCGACTACGACGAGCGAACCTGAAGCGCCAATGCAATCGCTGAACCAACTCCCAATGGTTATCGACCTTGCTGATGCGAGATCGGCCTGATCACGAAGATCGTTTCCAGTGCGCAATCGAAGAACGAACAAGAAAAAGATGCGAACAATCTTAATATCACTCGAGGTGGAGTTCTGAATCACAGAGGACAGTACGTATTTGTGCATGTTCTGGGGTAGCTAAAGCTAGATGTAAAACAAAACTCCCCGAACAAAGGAGGCGCAGCTCCTGGATAAATAAGGAGAGGGGGCGCAGCCCCTAGGGGTGGCCAACCCTATGTCGTCCACTATGGGCCGCAGTTGGGCTGGTCGTCTATTTTTCTGGGCCCTCATTCTTCAGTAGCATGACGAAGTTAAGATCTCTGGCACGGGCCCAAGTAATTGGCCCAGCTAATGAAGGAAGTGGCGCTTGATGTGGAGGTGCTGCTGGTGTAGTCGTACTCATAGTGATGTCCTCATCATCCTCCCCTTCTTGAAGTGAAGTCGTCCTCGACGGCAACTCCTCATCCTCAGCCATATATGGTTTCAAATCTGCAACATTAAAACTAGTGGAAACACCAAATTCCGTAGGCAGGTCAAGGATATAAGCATTATCATTAATCTTTGTTAGCACCTTAAAAGGACCAGCAGCACGAGGCATTAATTTAGAACGGCGCAAAGTAGGAAACCGATCCTTTCTCAAGTGCAACAAAACCATATCACCTGGCTCAAAAGTAACAAGTTTTCTTCCTTTACTACCAGCAACCTGATTTTTTGCATTAGTAGCAGCAATGTTTTGTTGAGTTTGTTCATGGAGGTTAATCATTTGTTCAACATGTGCAACAGCATCTATGTGTGGGGCGTCCGCAGCATCAAGCGAAAACAAAGCAATAGGCGCCCTAGGAATGTAACCATAAACAATTTGAAAAGGGCACATCTTTGTAGAAGAATGTGTTGCATGATTATAAGAAAACTCAACATGAGGCAAGCAATCCTCCCAATGTTTCAATTTTTTGTCTAAAACAGCCCTAAGCATGGTAGACAAGTGGTGCTAAACAACAATTTAGTTCCCAATTTATTCCACAGAGATCTCCAAAAATGATTGAGAAACTTAGCATCACGATCCGAGACTATTGTATTGGGAATACCGTGCAAACGAATAATCTCTCTAAAAAACAATTCAGCAACATTGCTAGCATCATCAGTCTTATGACAAGGTATGAAATGAGCCATTTTGGAGAATCGATCAACAACCACAAAAATGTTATCCCTCCCCTTCTTAGTTCTAGGCAATCCCAAAATAAAATCCATCGAAATATCAATCCAAGGGGAAGTAGGAACAGGCAAAGGCATATACAAACCATGGTTGTTCAACCGTGACCTAGCTTTCTGACAAGTAGTGCAGCGTGCAACAAGGCGCTCAACATCAGCGCGCATCCGAGGCCAAAAGAAGTGGGCAGCCAACACCTCATGTGTCTTGTAGACGCCAAAGTGCCCCATGAGACCGCCTCCATGCGCTTCCTGTAACAACAAAAGACGAACCGAGCTAGCTGGAACACACAGCTTGTTAGTGCGAAACAGGAACCCATCCTGTATGTGAAATTTGCCCCATGGTTTCCCATTAATATAATGGCCGAAAGCATCTTTAAAATCAGCATTGTCAACATATGATCTTTCACAGTGTGCAAACCAAAGATTTTAAAATCTAACTGTGACAGCATGGTATAGCGACGAGACAAAGCATCAACAATAACATTGTCCTTCTTGTTCTTGTGTTTAATAATGTAAGGAAAAGACTCAATGAATTCTACCCATTTAGCATGACGACGGTTCAGATTTGTTTGGTTACGAATATGTTTTAAAGCCTCATGATCAGAATGAATTATGAACTCACGATGCCAAAGATAGTTCTGCCATGTATGCAAAGTGCGCACTAAAGCGTAAAGCTCCTTATCATAAGTAGAATATTTCAGACTAGCACCCCTTAATTTTTCACTAAAATAAGCAACTGGTTTTCCTTCTTGTAACAAAACAGCACCTAGCCCAATACCGCTAGCATCGCATTCAAGCTCAAACACTTTATTAAAATCAAGCAATTGCAATAAGGGAGCAATCTTTCAAAGTGCTGAACGCTACCTCCTGCGAATCACGCCAAGCAAACGACACATCTTTCTTTGTGAGCTCATGTAGAGGCGCTGCAATGGAGCTAAAATCACGAACAAATCTACGGTAGAAACCGGCAAGTCCAAGAAAGCTCCGAATTTGTGTGACCGTCGTCGGTGTAGGCCACTCCCGAATGGCAGCAATCTTGCTGCTATCCACCTCAATGCCCTGTGGAGTAACAACATAACCAAGAAACGAGACACGTTGTGTGCAAAAGATGCATTTTTCCATGTTAGCAAATAACTGGACAGCACGCAATGCATCAAAAACAGCACTTAAATGTTCCAAATGCTCTTTCTTAGATTTGCTGTAAATAAGGATATCATCAAAATAAACAACCACAAACAATCCTATGAAGGGCCTCAGAACTTCATTCATCACTCGCATAAAAGTGCTGGGAGCATTAGTCAATCCAAACGGCATAACCAACCATTCATATAAACCAAATTTCGTTTTAAAAGCTGTTTTCCATTCATCACCCAGTTTCATTCTAATCTGGTGGTAACCACTACGCAAATCAATCTTAGTGAAAATAATGGCACCACTAAGCTCATCTAGCATATCATCAAGGCGTGGTATAGGATATCGATAACGAATAGTGATGTTATTAATAGCACGACAGTCTACACACATACGCCATGACCCATCTTTCTTGGGAACAAGTAACACAGGAATAGAGCAAGGGCTAAGAGACTCACGAATGTATCCCTTATCAAGCAACGCCTGTACCTGGCGCTGAGTCTCCTTCGTCTCATCTGGATTTGTACGATACGGTGCGCGGTTCGGAAGCTGTGCGCCGGGGATGAGGTCGATCTGGTGCTCAATGCCACGAAGCGGTGGGAGACCCGGTGGTAAGTCTTTGGGAAAGACATCAGCGTACTCCTGCAAAAGGTAAGCAACCATAGGGGGAATAGCCAAAGATGGTGCATCATCAAGTGAAATGAGGACACTAGAGCATACAAGTGCATAGCATGGCAAATGAGCACCGTGTAGATCATCAAAATCAGCACGTGTAGCAAGTAAAACAGGAGCCTTCAACTTGATTTCAGAAGGAATAGAGGGTGATGGATCAAGTTGTTTAGCAGTTATAGTAGCTCGGGCAAGATCATCTTTAACAATTTGTTCAGGTGTCATTGGATGTATAATTATTTTTTTGACCCTTAAAAATGAAAGAATAATGATTCGAACGACCATGATGCAAGCTATCAGTATCATATTGCCAAGGTCGACCAAGTAACAAAGAGCATGCTTCCATGGGAATAACATCACAATCAACAAAATCAAAATAAGCACCCATGGAGAAAGTAACACGCACGGAACGCGTGATTTTTATTTTACCACCATCATTAAGTCATTGAATGTGATATGGGTTTGGATGCTTACGAGTGGGTAACGACAACTTTTCGACCAACATGGTACTCGCCAAATTGTTGCAACTGCCGTTGTCGATAATGATGCGAATTGACCGCTCCTGCACAACACCCTTTGTATGGAACAGAGTGTGTCGCTGATTCTTCTCGGGCAAAGCGACCTGTGTACTAAGAACACGAAGCACAACAAGACTTTCATACCTATCAGCGTCGCCCGGGTTGACATGTACCTCCGCCTGAGCTGCATGGTTAGTGGCAAGTAGTGCATGTTCAATTTCTTCAGAATCACTAGCGGAAGAGGACTCACCATCGTCACGAATGAGCAAAGTGCGCTTGTTTGGGCAGTCTCGAATCACATGGCCGAATCCTCTACAACGATGACATTGAATATCCCGTGTACGACCTGTGGGTGGGGCAATGCTGGCTGGTTTGGTCGTCTTCTCGCGTGGAGTAGTGGTGGACGTGGATGGCGCAGGGGGAACTGGTGCTGAGGTGGATGTCGAGCTTCGTCCTGCAAAAGGGTTAGAATATGGCTTCGAGCGGCGTCCCTGCACTTCTCGTTCAGCTTTGCAAGCATAATCAAATAAAGTAGTCATATCATAATATTCCTTATAATCAAGTATATCCTGGATTTCGCGGTTTAAACCACCACGAAAACGTGCCATAGCAGCGTCGTTGTCCTCCAATATCCCACAACGAATCATACCTTTTTGTAACTCCTGGAAATAGTCCTGAATAGATTGAGAACCTTGCTAAAAACGCTGCATTTTATTAAGCAAATCACGAGCATAATACGAAGGCACAAATCGAAGTCACATCGCAGCTTTCAACTGATCCCAAGTGGTTGGAATGGCAGTGGGATGTTTCATTTTATACTCACGCCACCAAATTAAAGCAAAATCAGTAAATTCACTAATAGCAGCTTTAACCTGAGAATGTGCAGCAATATCATGGCATGACAATTTTTGTTCAACCTCTAACTCCCAATCAAGATATGCAGCAGGATCGTATTTGCCATTAAAAGGTGGAATTTTAAATTTAATCTTAGAAAATAAGTCATTAGGGGGATGACAAACCACACGGCGTGCACGACCACGGCGATCTCCATCATCCTGCTCAGTGTCACCGCCGTAGTCCTGCTCCATCTTTGTGGTCAACGCATCAAGGCGTGCCAGGATGGTGTCGAGTGTGGTGCGAGTCGCCGTTTGAGCAAGGTCAAGCTGGTTGAAACGCTCGGTCGTCGAAGTGACCGTTGAATCAAGCCGTTCATGCATCGTCCTAATGTCAGCAGCAAGTCCATCAACTTGTCCCCTTACTTCCAGCAACTGGGCATCCACTGTGTCGTGTGCTCCTGCCATAGTTAGCACAAACACCAAAACACCAAAAGGAGAAAAACCGACGACAACAGGAAAATGGTGGTGACAACTCGCTCAATGGAATGCTGTTATCAAGTTCTTATCCGTTCTTACCAAGCCACAGTGGTGAACTGCAACCAACAGGTGGAATCGGTGAAAGATTGGATGAGCGATTGCCTGGAGAAACAGAAACCTTCTCGTCGTAGAAATATGTGGAGTTTTGGGTAGGCTGCACTCAAGTCAAGGATTAGCACGATCAAACAATTATGCAAAGTTGAATTATAGTGCAAAACATGAAACTATATTGCTGGCCACAAGTGCAAAGGACGGATGGAACTAGCAGAATGGCAGTACCGTAAATATTGTACTAGCGAGGCCAAAAAGGCACTAGTAGGAATCACAAGTGATTTTGTTTTTCTTTTTTTGTATGATTTTTTGATATTTTTCTCAGCACAAGGAGCAACAAAATAGGAGATACACGAAGTTTCACCTAAAACAGAGTTCAGATGTGGTCTACAGAAAATCAGGAAGTTCTCTGAAAAGCGTGCGAGAACTTTGACGAATTTTTTTCTTTATTTTCCTGAATTTTTTTGACAATTTTATCGAAACCCAAACAGACCATAGGTCAGTTTGGCCGGCCTTAGAATGGTGTCAACAAGCTCCTGTAAAAATTTCAGATTTTTTGAACAACCGAGCGAAAAGTTATGCCCGGTTTAAGGAAGGTATGTTTAAAACGACCGAGATGAGACAACCGCTTTGTATTCTTTCTCCTTCGTTTTCTTTTTTTTTTGTTTCTGTTTTTTTTACGTAACCGAAGGAGAAAAACAAGGAAGCGGCGTTGACTCGGTTTGTTTTTTTCTGTTTTTTTTTGACGTAACCGAAGGAGAAAAATAAGGAAGCGGCGTTGACTTGGTTTGTGGCGTGATCAAACGGAATATGGTGGCGGCGCGCTAGGGTTTGAATGGTGGAATAACACAATGCAACCAGCAACAAATGATGTGAAAGCACACAAATTCAACAATGCAGATTATTGAAAGAAAGTGCGAGGCTCAAAAGGGTGCTGGGATAAGGTCTAACCTAAATTTTTATGTGGTTTTGTAGACTGTAGGAGAAAAAAACACTCGATAAACTCACCGATCAACCTAGAAATCTGATACCACTTGATAGAGCTGGAGTGCCCGATCTTTCGGTGAGTGGAGATAATTCCGATTTGGTGGAAGTAGACCCTCACGATCTGACTACGACGAGCGAACCCGAAGCGCCAATGCAATCGCTGAACCAACTCCCAATGGTTACCGACCTTGCTAATGCGAGATCGGCCTGATCACGAAGATCGTTTCCTGTGCGTAATCGAAGAACTAACAAGAAAAAGATGCGAGCAATCTTAATATCACATGAGGTGGAGTTCTGAATCACAGAGGATAGCACGTATTTGTGCGTGTTCTGGGGTAGCTAAAGCTAGATGTAAAACAAAACTCCCTGAACAAAGGAGGCGCAGCTCCTGGATAAATAAGGAGAGGGGGCGCAGCCCCTAGGGGCGGCCAACCCTAGGTCGTCCACTATGGGCCGTAGTTGGGCTGGTCGTCTATTCTTCTGGGCCCTCATTCTTCAGTAGCATGACGAAGTTAAGATCTCTGGCACGGGCCCGAGTGATTGGCCCAGCTAATGAACGAAGTGGCACTTGATGTGGAGGTGCTGCTGGTGTAGTCGTACTCATAGTGATGTCCTCATCACTAGCTTTGTAACCGAAGGTTGGTTGCTTTGCAGAGCCATCGTCAAAGTTGTTGAAGTGAGTTCACCGGAGGTGGGCGCCAATGTTGGTTTTGTTCTGAAATGCTATACATCAAGAACAAAGCAACACAATTGTTAACGATTAAAGACCTTCGTCCTTTGAACCATTATCTCCTTTTGGATATAATGATCTTCAGACGAAGGTCGTCAAGGACATACTTTCATTATCTCAGTAAATGAATATAAATAAGGGTATATCAAATATAAGAGAATATAAATAATGATTATATACTAGTAACTTCTCATTGTATAAACATAAATTAACATACATAATATTTATATTACATTGATACCTTCGGCTTGCTAGGAGGTAAAGATGCGAGAGTGACGCCAGAGCGATTACAATTGAGCGTGAACAGTACGGGGGTATTGTTCATCTATTTATAGGCGCGGGACGCAGCCCAGACACAATTACATTATTTCCCCAACATTTACATGCAATCATAATGCAAGTGATCAAGGACTAAACAGTCTTTTTCCCTTGAGTTGGTGACGACCTTCGGCTTCGTCATAATACTAAGCCGAAGCTCCTTCAGTCATAGCTTCAGCTTCCATCTGTGTCATCATTTCGCGTATGCCTTTGTATTATCTTGTCCAAAGGTGTTTTTGCCTTGAGGACCTTCAGAGGGGAAGAAGACCCCCAACAATAACGGCTATGCATAAAACCGGGGCTTGCCTTCAAATGCGGGTGCAGTAGTGATGTGCACCCGTTGGGTGATTGCCCGATCTTTCGATGAGAGGGTGTGGAATAACTCGATTGGGGGAGGAGACGACGTTCACGGCCCGACTACAGCCTTCCAAAGACGCTGCGCCTTAGCAACCGATACACCACCTCCTATGGCTGTCACGATCTTGTGGAGCGTGACACCCTGGCCACTAGGGCACTCGTCCTGCAAGCAATCGAAGAACTAGCAAGAACAAGTAGAACAAGTACTGAATTACCAGATCTAAATGTAGGTTTAAAAATCAAACTCCAATATGGTGGGGTTCCGAAGACAAGAAGACGGGCGGCTGAACTAGCACGCGCGCTTGCAAGCAAGTAGCGAGAGCTAAACTTGATCTAAACAAAACCCGCTGTTCTTGGTGGCGGCTAGGGGGTTTATAAACATGGGAGGACGACCACAAGGGTATTGGGGTCGTGCTGCAACCCTAGGATGCGTCCCTAATGGACCTAACTTGATACACGACCCATTGGACCAAAATAGGGTGACACAGCACCATGGGCAGAAAAGGCAGGAAATGTCTCGGTAAGAAAACAATGATTACGGCGGCCTCAGAACAGATATGACTATAATTCCGGATCCATATGAAAGTAGACTTGATAAGCTTTCCATGTTGTGCTTGAACATTCCAATCCGAGCCCGCATCTGACCGTGGTGACCGTCACAAGTTGGTGTTCTTCTGCAGTCCGAATCCAGCATGTTCAAATCCTTTTCCCTTTCGGTCTTCTCCCTGATTCCTAAGCAAAACAAGAGTGCACGGGTCTCCATGGTCTAAATATGATGGACATGAACTCAAGAGTGTAATCACCTGATGGTTGAGTTGACGAGCACGAGCGCGAGTAATGGGACCAGAAATTGGTACTTGTATTGGTATAGATGCATCAGTAGTGTGGATGTCTTCATCAAGTAGGAGGTTCTTCGGCGACGAGTTCGGGAGCTGGTTCCCGAGCCTCTTCTTCTTGTTGTGCCTCTTGCTCTTGGATCAAGACATACTCTTCGTCCGCGAGATTGCAATCTGAATACAAATGTATGAGTATGAATGCAACATATTAATATTCATTTGTACATATCCAAGGTGCATACTAGGATTCAAGGATTTCTCTCCCCTTTTAATCCTTAAGGTCTTTTATAAGGTAGGTTGAACTACGCTTCTGATTCAGAAATTTCCAAAAATCTTACAAAAATTACAGTGGTTTCTTATTGGCTTACCTAAGTCTGTCTCAAAATTTGAGGCCTAAAATGGGAGTAGTTCTCTCTGTACAAAAATGATAAAATCTAGGGCAGAGGGGGCGCTTTAAACTATAACCCTTGTGTAGAGGTGGCTTCTGCCCTTTAACTCATTTTTGTTGGTGTTTATGGGTGATATTATGCTCCTATGGCAGATTTTAGCCAAGGATACCGAATGGTTAATTAATGGTGATTTTCTAAAGTTTGGGGGCTTAGTGAGTGCTTTCTACTACCACTCTATTTGAAAAATGTCAACCAACAGATTTCCCATTTTTTCTAGTTTCTTCTTTGCGCAAGAGCAATCATTCCTAAAGTTGGTTATTTTTACTTATAGGAGATGAGTTGTATGATTTTTAGAGTATATAATCTTTCTCATGGGGCAGGGGGTGGGGTGTATTCCACTGTATAACTACCTTATTTTTATATTTTTCCTTTATAGCACACATCACAAGTATTTAGGAAAAAATAATGTTAAATGTGGGGCTAACCCCAAAGTCTACAGGCAGATCTAGCCTATATGCATTGTCGTTAATTTTCTCTAGCACTTTAAACGGTCCATCGGCTCGAGGCAACAATTTAGATTTTCGTAATTCAGGAAACCTTTCCTTTCTCAAATGCAGCCAAACTAAATCTCCAGGTTCAAAATTTATTTCCTTTCTACCTTTATCACTAGCAAACTTATATCTAGCATTCGTACGCTCTATGTTTTCTTTAGTAGTTTCATGCAGTTTTAACATCAATTCAGCACGCCTAGTAGCATCAAAATTTAGTTTTTCAGAAGATGGCAAAGGCATTAAATCAATAGGAGCACGAGGCAACAAACCATATACAATCTGAAATGGGCACATCTTTGTAGTAGAATGCAATGATCGATTATAAGCAAATTCAACATGAGGCAAACAGTCCTCCCACATCTTAATATTCTTCTTTAGAACTGCCCTTAACATAGTAGACAAAGTTCTATTCACAACTTCAGTTTGACCATCAGTTTGAGGATGACATGTAGTAGAAAATAAAAGCTTAGTCCCCAATTTTGCCCACAAAGTCCTCCAAAAATGACTAAGAAATTTAGCATCACGATCAGAAACGATTGTGTTGGGTACACCATGCAAGCGAACAATTTCACGAAAGAACAAATCAGCAATATGAGTAGCATCGTCAGTTTTATGACATGGTATGAAATGTGCCATCTTAGAAAATCTATCAACAACCACAAACACACTATCATGTCCCTTCCTAGTCCTAGGCAATCCCAGCACAAAATCCATAGAAATATCTTCCCAAGGAGCACTAGGAACGGGTAGAGGCAAATACAAACCGTGTGGATTTAACCGTGACTTCGCCTTTTGACATGTCGTGCAACGAGCAACAAATCTCACCACATCTCTTCTCATCTTGGGCCAAAAGAAATGACCAGCAAGTATGTCCTCCGTTTTCTTTGCTCCAAAATGTCCCATTAAGCCACCTCCATGTGCTTCCTGTAACAACAACAAACGAACGGAGCTAGCTGGAATGCATAGCTTGTTAGCTCTAAACACAAACCCATCACTAACGATATATTTGTTCCATCCTTTCCCATCTTTACAATGCAGCAACACATCTTTAAAATCAGCATCATGAACATATTGGTCTTTAATCGTCTCTAATCCAAAGATTTTGTAGTCAAGTTGATTCAGCAAAGTATATCTCCTAGACAAAGCGTCAGCAATGATATTCTCTTTTCCTTTCTTGTGCTTAATAACATAAGGAAACGATTCGATAAATTCAACCCACTTAGCATGTCTACGGTTCAGTTTTCCTTGACTACGAATATGTTTCAAAGATTCATGATCAGAATGAATAACAAACTCTTTGGGCCACAAATAATGCTGCCATGTTTCTAATGTTCGCACAAGAGCATATAATTCCTTATCATAAGTAGAATAATTTAGAACAGACCCACTCAATTTTTCACTAAAATATGCAACAGGTTTGCCTTCTTGTAACAAAACACCACCCAATCCAATTCCACTAGCATCACATTCAAGCTCAAAAGTCTTATTAAAATCAGGAAGTTGGAGGAGAGGTGCATGTGTCAACTTATCTTTCAGCACGTTGAAAGCGTGCTCTTGTACTTTGCCCCAACTAAAATGCACTCCTTTCTTCGTAAGCTCATTCAAAGGTGCAGCAATGGTGCTAAAGTCCTTCACAAAACGGCGATAGAAGCCAGCAAGTCCTAGGAAACTCCGCACCTGTGTGATAGTCTTTGGCATAGGCCATCCATGTATCGCTTCTACCTTGGCTTGATCAACCTCAATTCCCTGTGGAGTCACAACATAACCAAGAAACGAAACTCGATCGGTGCAAAATGTGCACTTCTCAAGGTTACCAAATAAACGTGCATCTCGTAAAGCATTAAAAACAGCACGCATGTGATCAACATGTTCATCCATAGATTTGCTGTAGATCAATATGTCATCAAAGTATACTACCACAAATTTTCCAATGAAGGCACGCAAAACCTCGTTCATTAATGTCATGAAAGTGCTAGGTGCATTAGTTAACCCAAAAGGCATGACTAACCACTCATACAATCCGAACTTAGTTTTGAAAGCAGTTTTCCATTCATCTCCCAATTTCATACGAATCTGGTGGTACCCACTACGCAAATCAACTTTAGAAAAGACAATGGCACCACTCAATTCATCAAGCATATCATCTAAACGTGGAATAGGGTGTCGATAACGTATCGTGATATTATTAATAGCCCTACAATCAACACACATACGCCATGTTCCATCTTTTTTAGGCACTAAAATAACCGGAACAGCACACGGACTAAGAGACTCACGCACGTAACCTTTGTCGAGTAGTTCTTGCACTTGTCGCTGAATTTCTTTTGTTTCCTCTGGATTTGTCCTATATGGCGCACGATTCGGCAAAGATGCACCAGGAATAAGATCAATTTGGTGCTCAATCCCTCGTATAGGTGGCAGCCCCTCTGGTATCTCACTTGGAAATACATCAGAATACTCCTGCAAAATGTTAGTAATAACAGGAGGCAAAGAATGCTGCATATCTTGAATTGAAATCAAAGCATCCTTGCATACCAAGGCGTAGGCAACAGTAGTGGAAGCAAATAATTCATTAACATCAGTTTTTGTTGCAAGCAAGCAATGTCCTTTCAATTTTATCCCATCTTTGTTATTACCAACAGCTTTAATATTCTTGTTGTTCTCAGTTTTAGCTTTGGTAGCTTTAGCAACATCATCACGCACAATAGCCTCAGGGGACATGGGAAGCAAAATAATTTTCTTATCATGGTGTATGAGAGAATATTGATTTGATCTACCATGATGCATACAATCTGAATCAAATTGCCATGGTCTACCTAGCAGAATATTACAAGCATCCATAGGCACAACATCACAGTCAACAACATCACGATATGAACCAATAGCAAAATTAATTCGTACCAACTTGGTTACCTTGACCTTACCACTATTGTTGAGCCATTGAATGTGATATGGATGTGAGTGCGGTTTGGTCGTAAGTGCAAGCTTCTCCACCATGTCGCTGCTAGCCAAGTTGTTGCAGCTACCTCCATCAATGATCAAACGACATGAACGCTCCTTAATGACACACTTTGTTTGAAACAATGTATGTCGCTGATTCTGCTCTGCCTTCTCCATTTGTGCACTAAGCACACGCTGTACAATGAGGCTCTCATAATGCTCTGCATCATCTGCACCAATCTGTTCTTCGGGTGGTTCCTTAGTGCCTGCATCATCAGCCGCAAGCAAAGCAAGTGTAGCTTCATCCAAATCACTAGCAGAAGAATACCCACCATCGTCTTTTACCACCAAAACACGCTGATTAGGACAATCACGCTGCACGTGTCCATAGCCCTTGCATCGATAACACAGAACATCTCTTGTTCTACCCGTGGAGGCTACTGAAGAGGCACTACCTGCTGGTTTCTGGGCAGATTTGGTTGCTGAATTTGTGGAAGATGCACGTGGTTTGTCGCCGGAGGAAGGCGGGGGTGCTGGTCGACTTGGCGAGGGAGTTGGTGCTAGTGTACGACCGGTCATGGACGTAGTCGTGCGCTGTTGCCATGGTGTAGATTTTCCTGCAGAAACATTAGACCTTGCACTAGCACGTCGTCCCTGCACTTCCCTTTCAGCTTTGCAAGCAAGATGAAACAATCGGGTTACATTAGCATAATCTTTATAAGCAAGGATGTCCTGAATTTCCCTATTTAACCCGCCCAAAAATCTAGCCATAGCAGATTCCTCACCCTCCTCTATGTTACAACGCAGCATACCCATTTGTAATTCCTGATAATATTCTTCTACACTTTTAGTACCCTGTCTCAATTGTTGCAACTTGTTTAACATATCACGTGCATAATAAGAAGGAACAAATCTAGCCCGCATGACCCGTTTCAACGCATCCCAAGTTTGTGGCATGTTATTAGGATTCTTCTTACCATGTTCTATCCACCAAACAGAAGCAAATTCAGTAAACTCACTAGTAGCAGCTCTAACCCGCGCATTCTCAGGAAATTCATGGCATGCAAACTTTTGATCAACCGCAATCTCCCAAGTAATGTAAGCATCAGGGTCATATTTACCATCAAAAGGAGGTATTTTAAATTTAACCTTACTAAAAGCATCATCATTACCATGTACCTCACGTCGGCGAAAACCACCCATACCTCTACGGTTAGTACGTAGTCGCCGGCGATTAGGTGCTTCTTGGTCATCTTGTTCAGTATCAGCAACATAGTCATCCCAGTTACCTTCGGCGCCCCCATCACGCCCACCATTGGTATTAGCATGCATCTCATCAAATCGCCTCAAGAGTGCGACAAGGCTCTTGTCAATATGAGCAACTGTCATTTCCACATTTGCAAGTTTGGTGTTTGTGTCAATCTGTGTGGCCTCCAATTGCCCCATCTTTTCATTCGTCACCTGCATGTCATTATCAAGACCTTCCGTGTGCGTTTTCACCAGCCTTACAAAGTGTTGTATGATACCCTTGGTGCGAGGAGAGTGTGGCATATTACGAGAAGCATCATCAACCTCCAATCCTGCCATGGTTAGATGAACAGAGGCAACAAGAAAAAAAATGTGAAGGAATAAAAACTCTACAACTATTAGGATGTAGCTACTGCAAGGCGCTCACTCTCAACCTGCCTCACAAGCTCTTACCAATTCTTACCTTGCACAACAGGAGGGGTCAGCAACCAACAAGTCTGCAACCGTGGAATAAGTGTATCGGTGCCGCAGCAACACGACCTGTCAAACTGTAGTCGAAATATGTAGAGTTGTAGGTGGGCTGAAGCAAGGAATACACTAGTACCACGTTAGTTACAAAAGCAAGCTGAATAATCGTTCAACGGTGGTACTGTGCTGGTCCTAGGCTAAACCAGGCTAGAGACGTGAGCCTAGGCACAAAGGTAGTCACTGAAAAAGAACAACTAGCACAGCACAAAGAGAAACAACAGATTTAGAGATTCAGCCCCCTTCTTCTTCTTTTCCTTTTTTTTCTTTTCTATTCTTTTTTTTTCTTCTTCTTCTGTTTTTTTTTTGCAGGGGCCTAAACCCTTTTTTTCACTATGACAACCCAAACAATAAAGATATTGCTAACAGCCCCTTAAAATCAGACTTAACAAATCTTGTTAATATAGAAAGTCCAGAAATCTCTACGATGATTGCGGAGCGCTCAGAACGAATTTTGAGATAAGGTCAGATCCGTTGGAAAGAAGATAAGATAAGCTTTCCAGATTGTATTTAAACTTCCAAATCGGATATGATATGTATCCGTGGTGGCAAAAACGAACCAGAGATGTTTTTGGTGATGGTGGATCTCGTGGTGACCAAAACGTGGTAGAACTCAAAACTCTAAAGGAATAAACTAAGACCAGCAACTCGACACAACCGATGCAACCAAAAACTCAACAAGCCCTAACTAAGTAGTACTAGTAAATGCTCAATGGTTTATAGGATTGCGGTAAAACTAATCTACTATTTTTTGGCTTTTTCTGGACTATAGGAGATAAGAAAACAGCGAAGAAAAGTAAATCTCTCACCGATAAACCTTGCTCTGATTACCAACTGATGTGCACCCGTTGGGTGATTGCCCGATCTTTCGATGAGAGGGTGTGGAATAACTCGATTGGGGGAGGAGACGACGTTCACGGCCCGACTACAGCCTTCCAAAGACGCTGCGCCT
Source organism: Zea mays (assembly GCF_902167145.1). Classification (NCBI taxonomy): domain Eukaryota; kingdom Viridiplantae; phylum Streptophyta; class Magnoliopsida; order Poales; family Poaceae; genus Zea; species Zea mays. The sequence continues at coordinate 96,948,366 of NC_050097.1, read as the reverse complement.
TAGCAACCGATACACCACCTCCTATGGCTGTCACGATCTTGTGGAGCGTGACACCCTGGCCACTAGGGCACTCGTCCTGCAAGCAATCGAAGAACTAGCAAGAACAAGTAGAACAAGTACTGAATTACCAGATCTAAATGTAGGTTTAAAAATCAAACTCCAATATGGTGGGGTTCCGAAGACAAGAAGACGGGCGGCTGAACTAGCACGCGCGCTTGCAAGCAAGTAGCGAGAGCTAAACTTGATCTAAACAAAACCCGCTGTTCTTGGTGGCGGCTAGGGGGTTTATAAACATGGGAGGACGACCACAAGGGTATTGGGGTCGTGCTGCAACCCTAGGATGCGTCCCTAATGGACCTAACTTGATACACGACCCATTGGGCCAAAATAGGGTGACACAGCACCATGGGCAGAAAAGGCAGGAAATGTCTCGGTAAGAAAACAATGATTACGGCGGCCTCAGAACAGATATGACTATAATTCCGGATCCATATGAAAGTAGACTTGATAAGCTTTCCATGTTGTGCTTGAACATTCCAATCCGAGCCCGCATCTGACCGTGGTGACCGTCACAAGTTGGTGTTCTTCTGCAGTCCGAATCCAGCATGTTCAAATCCTTTTCCCTTTCGATCTTCTCCCTGATTCCTAAGCAAAACAAGAGTGCACGGGTCTCCATGGTCTAAATATGATGGACATGAACTCAAGAGTGTAATCACCTGATGGTTGAGTTGACGAGCACGAGCGCGAGTAATGGGACCAGAAATTGGTACTTGTATTGGTATAGATGCATCAGTAGTGTGGATGTCTTCATCAAGTAGGAGGTTCTTCGGCGACGAGTTCGGGAGCTGGTTCCCGAGCCTCTTCTTCTTGTTGTGCCTCTTGCTCTTGGATCAAGACATACTCTTCGTCCGCGAGATTGCAATCTGAATACAAATGTATGAGTATGAATGCAACATATTAATATTCATTTGTACATATCCAAGGTGCATACTAGGATTCAAGGATTTCTCTCCCCTTTTAATCCTTAAGGTCTTTTATAAGGTAGGTTGAACTACGCTTCTGATTCAGAAATTTCCAAAAATCTTACAAAAATTACAGTGGTTTCTTATTGGCTTACCTAAGTCTGTCTCAAAATTTGAGGCCTAAAATGGGAGTAGTTCTCTCTGTACAAAAATGATAAAATCTAGGGCAGAGGGGGCGCTTTAAACTATAACCCTTGTGTAGAGGTGGCTTCTGCCCTTTAACTCATTTTTGTTGGTGTTTATGGGTGATATTATGCTCCTATGGCAGATTTTAGCCAAGGATACCGAATGGTTAATTAATGGTGATTTTCTAAAGTTTGGGGGCTTAGTGAGTGCTTTCTACTACCACTCTATTTGAAAAATGTCAACCAACAGATTTCCCATTTTTTCTAGTTTCTTCTTTGCGCAAGAGCAATCATTCCTAAAGTTGGTTATTTTTACTTATAGGAGATGAGTTGTATGATTTTTAGAGTATATAATCTTTCTCATGGGGCAGGGGGTGGGGTGTATTCCACTGTATAACTACCTTATTTTTATATTTTTCCTTTATAGCACACATCACAAGTATTTAGGAAAAAATAAGGTTGCTTATTGTTTTCCAGTTTTGGTCTCTCTTTTTTTTTGAAGTATTGGCAAAATCCTAGTTTTATTTGTTGAACCCACTTAGTCTGATATTCTGGGGTGGTTACTATTTTTGTAGTGATACAATAGTGGTCAAGGGTCTACTAAATTTTTCTTATCACTATTGCATATGTCCTATTATTTTTAATCATTATTTTACTTAAATACTCAATACCTAAATAAAATCATAAATTCTAGAACAGTGCCGGACTAGGGTTCCATATATTTTTCCCTTGAACTTTATCACTTAATCATGCTAGGAAAAATAATATTGCTCTTTGGTTTCTATTTTTAGTGCCCTTTTCTATTTCTCCAAAGTTTGGGTAAAAACAAATCCTAGGGGATAAAATTTGTTTAATCTTTGGTACTGGGGTGCTTAATATTTTTACACCTTGTAAATACTGGTCAAGTATCTCTACAAATTTTCCCAACCCAGTCTAAAATTTTTTCTACCCTTTTCCTTATTTCCAAGGTTTAAGTGGGTTTTTCTATTTAAATCAAAACTCTAAAAAGTAATATAGGAAATATGGGGCTACTATTTTTGCTTGGTAGTTTATATTATACAGAGTCTAGCAAAATTGGTTGACCAAATTTGGATGAATATTATTTAAGTTATGCATTTTCTAAGTCTGCTGTATATGAAAATGAATTAGAAATTCAAAAATGGAAAAGAAAAGCACTCTTGCGCTCGAGTCCCTAGCCTAATCTTCCCTGGTTCCTTACAAACGAGTCCTCATGTTACTATTCATATAAGTCACTGACATTGCGGAAACCCCCTTAGGCTTGTGAACTATCCAACCCGCACTCCTAACCACACCGGAATATTGACCACGGCGGGAAAAAGGGCGTTGGGGCTTACCGGTGGCGGTCTAGCTCCGGTGAAGTGTCCTCGGAGATCGGAGAGGTTCCTGCGAACACGTCGATGGGCTAATGGTGGCCGGTGACAATTGTGTTGCCTTGTTCTTGATTTGCAGCATTTGAGAACAAGTGACCAACATTGGCGCCCACCTCTGGTGAACTTAAATGACCACCTTCGGCAAGCATTCACCTTCATCATGTTGCCGAAGAAGGCAATAGTGCCAAGGGCTGCTCTTGATGTGCACCCGTTGGGTGATTGCCCGATCTTTCGATGAGAGGGTGTGGAATAACTCGATTGGGGGAGGAGACGACGTTCACGGCCCGACTACAGCCTTCCAAAGACGCTGCGCCTTAGCAACCGATACACCACCTCCTATGACTGTCACGATCTTGTGGAGCGTGACACCCTGGCCACTAGGGCACTCGTCCTGCAAGCAATCGAAGAACTAGCAAGAACAAGTAGAACAAGTACTGAATTACCAGATCTAAATGTAGGTTTAAAGATCAAACTACAATATGGTGGGGTTCCGAAGACAAGAAGACGGGCGGCTGAACTAGCACGCGCGCTTGCAAGCAAGTAGCGAGAGCTAAACTTGATCTAAACAAAACCCGCCGTTCTTGGTGGCGGCTAGGGGGTTTATAAACATGGGAGGACGACCACAAGGGTATTGGGGTCGTGCTGCAACCCTAGGATGCGTCCCTAATGGACCTAACTTGATACACGACCCATTGGGCCAAAATAGGGTGACGCAGCACCATGGGCAGAAAAGGCAGGAAATGTCTCGGTAAGAAAACAATGATTACGGCGGCCTCAGAACAGATATGACTATAATTCCGGATCCATATGAAAGTAGACTTGATAAGCTTTCCATGTTGTGCTTGAACATTCCAATCCGAGCCCGCATCTGACCGTGGTGACCGTCACAAGTTGGTGTTCTTCTGCAGTCCGAATCCAGCATGTTCAAATCCTTTTCCCTTTCGGTCTGATGGTTGAGTTGACGAGCACGAGCGCGAGTAATGGGACCAGAAATTGGTACTTGTATTGGTATAGATGCATCAGTAGTGTGGATGTCTTCATCATTCTCCCCTTCTTGCATTTGAGTCGTCCTCGACTCAAGCTCAACTTCCTCTCCCAAGTAGGGCTTTAAATCTGCAATGTTAAATGTGGGGCTAACCCCAAAGTCTGCAGGCAGATCTAGCCTATATGCATTGTCGTTAATTTTCTCTAGCACTTTAAACGGTCCATCGGCTCGAGGCAACAATTTAGATTTTCGTAATTCAGGAAACCTTTCCTTTCTCAAATGCAACCAAACTAAATCTCCAGGTTCAAAATTTATTTCCTTTCTACCTTTATCACTAGCAAACTTATATCTAGCATTCATACGCTCTATGTTTTCTTTAGTAGTTTCGTGCAGTTTTAACATCAATTCAGCACGCCTAGTAGCATCAAAATTTAGTTTTTCAGAAGATGGCAAAGGCATTAAATCAATAGGAGCACGAGGTAACAAACCATATACAATCTGAAATGGGCACATCTTTGTAGTAGAATGCAATGATCGATTATAAGCAAATTCAATATGAGGCAAACAGTCCTCCCACATCTTAATATTCTTCTTTAGAACTGCCCTTAACATAGTAGACAAAGTTCTATTCACAACTTCAGTTTGACCATCAGTTTGAGGATGACATGTAGTAGAAAATAAAAGCTTAGTCCCCAATTTTGCCCACAAAGTCCTCCAAAAATGACTAAGAAATTTAGCATCACGATCAGAAACGATTGTGTTGGGCACACCATGCAAGCGAACAATTTCACGAAAGAACAAATCAGCAATATGAGTAGCATCGTCAGTTTTATGACATGGTATGAAATGTGCCATCTTAGAAAATCTATCAACAACCACAAACACACTATCACGTCCCTTCCTAGTCCTAGGCAATCCCAGCACAAAATCCATAGAAATATCTTCCCAAGGAGCACTAGGAACGGGTAGAGGCAAATACAAACCGTGTGGATTTAACCGTGACTTCGCCTTTTGGCATGTCGTGCAACGAGCAACCAATCTCACCACATCTCTTCTCATCTTGGGCCAAAAGAAATGACCAGCAAGTATGTCCTCCGTTTTCTTTGCTCCAAAATGTCCCATTAAGCCACCTCCATGTGCTTCCTGTAACAACAACAAACGAACGGAGCTAGCTGGAATGCATAGCTTGTTAGCTCTAAACACAAACCCATCACTAACGATATATTTGTTCCATCCTTTCCCATCTTTACAATGCAGCAACACATCTTTAAAATCAGCATCATGAACATATTGGTCTTTAATCGTCTCTAATCCAAAGATTTTGTAGTCAAGTTGATTCAGCAAAGTATATCTCCTAGACAAAGCGTCAGCAATGATATTCTCTTTTCCTTTCTTGTGCTTAATAACATAAGGAAACGATTCGATAAATTCAACCCACTTAGCATGTCTACGGTTCAGTTTTCCTTGACTACGAATATGTTTCAAAGATTCATGATCAGAATGAATAACAAACTCTTTGGGCCACAAATAATGCTGCCATGTTTCTAATGTTCGCACAAGAGCATATAATTCCTTATCATAAGTAGAATAATTTAGAACAGACCCACTCAATTTTTCACTAAAATATGCAACAGGTTTGCCTTCTTGTAACAAAACACCACCCAATCCAATTCCACTAGCATCACATTCAAGCTCAAAAGTCTTATTAAAATCAGGAAGTTGGAGGAGAGGTGCATGTGTCAACTTATCTTTCAGCACGTTGAAAGCGTGCTCTTGTACTTTGCCCCAACTAAAATGCACTCCCTTCTTCGTAAGCTCATTCAAAGGTGCAGCAATGGTGCTAAAGTCCTTCACAAAACGGCGATAGAAGCCAGCAAGTCCTAGGAAACTCCGCACCTGTGTGATAGTCTTTGGCATAGGCCATCCATGTATCGCTTCTACCTTGGCTTGATCAACCTCAATTCCCTGTGGAGTCACAACATAACCAAGAAACGAAACTCGATCGGTGCAAAATGTGCACTTCTCAAGGTTACCAAATAAACGTGCATCTCGTAAAGCATTAAAAACAGCACGCATGTGATCAACATGTTCATCCATAGATTTGCTGTAGATTAATATGTCATCAAAGTATACTACCACAAATTTTCCAATGAAGGCACGCAAAACCTCGTTCATTAATCTCATGAAAGTGCTAGGTGCATTAGTTAACCCAAAAGGCATGACTAACCACTCATACAATCCGAACTTAGTTTTGAAAGCAGTTTTCCATTCATCTCCCAATTTCATACGAATCTGGTGGTACCCACTACGCAAATCAACTTTAGAAAAGACAATGGCACCACTCAATTCATCAAGCATATCATCTAAACGTGGAATAGGGTGTCGATAACGTATCGTGATATTATTAATAGCCCTACAATCAACACATATACGCCATGTTCCATCTTTTTTAGGCACTAAAATAACCGGAACAGCACACGGACTAAGAGACTCACGCACGTAACCTTTGTCGAGTAGTTCTTGCACTTGTCGCTGAATTTCTTTTGTTTCCTCTGGATTTGTCCTATATGGCGCACGATTTGGCAAAGATGCACCAGGAATAAGATCAATTTGGTGCTCAATCCCTCGTATAGGTGGCAGCCCCTCTGGTATCTCACTTGGAAATACATCAGAATACTCCTGCAAAATGTTAGTAATAACAGGAGGCAAAGAATGCTGCATATCTTGAATTGAAATCAAAGCATCCTTGCATACCAAGGCGTAGGCAACAGTAGTGGAAGCAAATAATTCATTAACATCAGTTTTTGTTGCAAGCAAGCAATGTCCTTTCAATTTTATCCCATCTTTGTTATTACCAACAACTTTAATATTCTTGTTGTTCTCAGTTTTAGCTTTGGTAGCTTTAGCAACATCATCACGCACAATAGCCTCAGGGGACATGGGAAGCAAAATAATTTTCTTATCATGGTATATGAGAGAATATTGATTTGATCTACCATGATGCATACAATCTGAATCAAATTGCCATGGTCTACCTAGCAGAATATTACAAGCATCCATAGGCACAACATCACAGTCAACAACATCACGATATGAACCAATAGCAAAATTAATTCGTACCAGCTTGGTTACCTTGACCTTACCACTATTGTTGAGCCATTGAATGTGATATGGATGCGGGTGCGGTTTGGTCGTAAGTGCAAGCTTCTCCACCATGTCGCTGCTAGCCAAGTTGTTGCAGCTACCTCCATCAATGATCAAACGACATGAACGCTCCTTAATGACACACTTTGTTTGAAACAACGTATGTCGCTGATTCTGCTCTGCCTTCTCCATTTGTGCACTAAGCACACGCTGTACAATGAGGCTCTCATAATGCTCTGCATCATCTGCACCAATCTGTTCTTCGGGTGGTTCCTTAGTGCCTACATCATCAGCCGCAAGCAAAGCAAGTGTAGCTTCATCCAAATCACTAGCAGAGGAATACCCACCATCGTCTTTTACCACCAAAACACGCTGATTAGGACAATAACGCTGCACGTGTCCATAGCCCTTGCATCGATAACACAGAACATCTCTTGTTCTACCTGTGGAAGCTACTGAAGAGGCACTACCTGCGGGTTTCTGGGCAGATTTGGTTGCTGAATTTGTGGAAGATGCACGTGGTTTGTCGCTGGAGGAAGGCGGGGGTGCTGGTCGACTTGGCGAGGGAGTTGGTGCTAGTGTACGGCCGGTCATGGATGTAGTCGTGCGCTGTTGCCATGGTGTAGATTTTCCTGCAGAAACATTAGACCTTGCACTAGCACGTCGTCCCTGCACTTCCCTTTCAGCTTTGCAAGCAAGATGAAACAATCGGGTTACATTAGCATAATCTTTATAAGCAAGGATGTCCTGAATTTCCCTATTTAACCCGCCCAAAAATCTAGCCATAGCAGATTCCTCACCCTCCTCTATGTTACAACGCAGCATACCCATTTGTAATTCCTGATAATATTCTTCTACACTTTTAGTACCCTGTCTCAATTGTTGCAACTTGTTTAACATATCACGTGCATAATAAGAAGGAACAAATCTAGCCCGCATGACCCGTTTCAACGCATCCCAAGTTTGTGGCATGTTATTAGGATTCTTCTTACCATGTTCTATCCACCAAACAGAAGCAAATTCAGTAAACTCACTAGTAGCAGCTCTAACCCGCGCATTCTCAGGAAATTCATGGCATGCAAACTTTTGATCAACCGCAATCTCCCAAGTAATGTAAGCATCAGGGTCATATTTACCATCAAAAGGAGGTATTTTAAATTTAACCTTACTAAAAGCATCATCATTACCATGTACCTCACGTCGGTGAAAACCACCCATACCTCTACGGTTAGTACGTAGTCGCCGGCGATTAGGTGCTTCTTGGTCATCTTGTTCAGTATCAGCAACATAGTCATCCCAGTTACCTTCGGCGCCCTCATCACGCCCACCATTGATATTAGCATGCATCTCATCAAACCGCCTCAAGAGTGCGACAAGGCTCTTGTCAATATGAGCAACTGTCATTTCCACATTTGCAAGTTTGGTGTTCGTGTCGATCTGTGTGGCCTCCAATTGCCCCATCTTTTCATTCGTCACCTGCATGTCATTATCAAGACCTTCTGTGTGCGTCTTCACTAGCCTTACAAAGTGTTGTATGATACCCTTGGTGCGAGGAGAGTGTGGCATATTACGAGAAGCATCATCAACCTCCAATCCTGCCATGGTTAGACGAACAGAGGCAACAAGAAAAAAAAAACGTGAAGGAATAAAAACTCTACAACTATTAGGATGTAGCTACTGCAAGGCGCTCACTCTCAACCTGCCACACAAGCTCTTACCAATTCTTACCTTGCACAACAGGAGGGGTCAGCAACCAACAAGTCTGCAACCGTGGAATAAGTGTATCGGTGCCGCAGCAACACGACCTGTCAAACTGTAGTCGAAATATGTAGAGTTGTAGGTGGGCTGAAGCAAGGAATACACTAGTACCACGTTAGTTACAAAAGCAAGCTGAATAATCGTTCAACGGTGGTACTGTGCTGGTCCTAGGCTAAACCAGGCTAGAGACGTGAGCCTAGGCACAAAGGTAGTCACTGAAAAAGAACAACTAGCACAGCACAAAGAGAAACAACAGATTTAGAGATTCAGCCCCCTTCTTCTTCTTTTCCTTTTTTTTTCTTTTCTATTCTTTTTTTTTCTTCTTCTTCTGTTTTTTTTGCAGGGGCCTAAACCCTTTTTTTTCACTATGACAACCCAAACAATAAAGATATTGCTAACAACCCCTTTAAATCAGATTTAACAAATCTTGTTAATATAGGAAGTCCAGAAATCTCTACGATGATTGCGGAGCGCTCAGAACGAATTTTGAGATAAGGTCAGATCCGTTGGAAAGAAGATAAGATAAGCTTTCCAGATTGTATTTAAACTTCCAAATCGGATATGATATGTATCCGTGGTGGCAAAAACGAACCAGAGATGTTTTTGGTGATGGTGGATTTCGTGGTGACCAAAACGTGGTAGAACTCAAAACTCTAAAGGAATAAACTAAGACCAGCAACTCGACACAACCGATGCAACCAAAAACTCAACAAGCCCTAACTAAGTAGTACTAGTAAATGCTCAATGGTTTATAGGATTGCGGTAAAACTAATCTACTATGTTTTGGCTTTTTCTGGACTATAGGAGATAAGAAAACAGCGAAGAAAAGTAAATCTCTCACCGATAAACCTTGCTCTGATACCAACTGATGTGCACCCGTTGGGTGATTGCCCGATCTTTCGATGAGAGGGTGTGGAATAACTCGATTGGGGGAGGAGACGACGTTCACGGCCCGACTACAGCCTTCCAAAGACGCTGCGCCTTAGCAACCGATACACCACCTCCTATGGCTGTCACGATCTTGTGGAGCGTGACACCCTGGCCACTAGGGCACTCGTCCTGCAAGCAATCGAAGAACTAGCAAGAACAAGTAGAACAAGTACTGAATTACCAGATCTAAATGTAGGTTTAAAGATCAAACTACAATATGGTGGGGTTCCGAAGACAAGAAGACGGGCGGCTGAACTAGCACGCGCGCTTGCAAGCAAGTAGCGAGAGCTAAACTTGATCTAAACAAAACCCGCCGTTCTTGGTGGCGGCTAGGGGGTTTATAAACATGGGAGGACGACCACAAGGGTATTGGGGTCGTGCTGCAACCCTAGGATGCGTCCCTAATGGACCTAACTTGATACACGACCCATTGGGCCAAAATAGGGTGACGCAGCACCATGGGCAGAAAAGGCAGGAAATGTCTCGGTAAGAAAACAATGATTACGGCGGCCTCAGAACAGATATGACTATAATTCCGGATCCATATGAAAGTAGACTTGATAAGCTTTCCATGTTGTGCTTGAACATTCCAATCCGAGCCCGCATCTGACCGTGGTGACCGTCACAAGTTGGTGTTCTTCTGCAGTCCGAATCCAGCATGTTCAAATCCTTTTCCCTTTCGGTCTGATGGTTGAGTTGACGAGCACGAGCGCGAGTAATGGGACCAGAAATTGGTACTTGTATTGGTATAGATGCATCAGTAGTGTGGATGTCTTCATCAGCTCTTCAGTCACTGGACACCAACCAAGAGACTCTCTCTTTCAGAGAAGCCCGAAGCCAGAAAAGGAAGGCTACTAGCCCAACACCACAGGAGGAAGAACTGCACCAAGAAATCAGGGACTTGGAGGCTATTCACTAGCAAGTGCAAAGAAAGAGAGAAAAGATGCTTCGGCTATCCAAACTTCAAAGGAAGATTGATGAAGCTGCTGAGGAAATGCGCCACATCACGCAAGATGACCAAGGACGAAGGCCACAACAGAGGGAGCTTTGCCAAGATAGCCCAAGCAATGATGAGGACTGGTATGATGATTTCCATCATGGCAACTTCGCTTTCGATGATACATCTCCTCTAGCAGCAGAACTACAGGCTACCCCATGGCCACCATCTTACAAGCCACCACAACTTCCCATGTATGATGGACATTCTGACTCGAAGCAATTTCTCATGAGCTACGAAGCAACCATATATTTTCATCCTTCGTCATGGCACTTAGATGTGTGGCTCAGACGTGGTGTTCTTCCCTTCGTCTGGGAATGATCATGTCTTGGCAAAAGCTGAAGGACATGCTGGTAACTAGCATTTAGGGTTTCCAGACGAAACCAGTAAATGCCCAAGCCTTATTCCAGGGTACGCAAGACCATGAAGAGTACTTGCAGCCATATGTCCGAAGATTTTTGCGACTCAGAGCCCAAGCGCTAACAGTGCCAAATGAGATAGTCATCGAAGCTATGATCAAGGGGCTCCGACAAGGACCAACAACGCAGTATTTTGCTAGGAAGCCACCGCAAACTCTGGAAAAGCTCCTCCAGAAGATGGATGAGTACATCAGGGCTGATAATGACTTTCGGCAGAGAAGGGAGGAGGCCTATAGGTATTTTGAGATCACGGGGGGCTTCGGAGGAAGGTTCCACCCCAGTCATGTCAGAACAATCCATAATCCCAGCTCAAGTGATGACAAGGTGAACCACACTCAAGGCAACCAGCAAAGCTCCCAATCTTCAGGGATGCAACAAAGCTCTTACAAGCCACCAGCTCCAAGGGGTAGAGGAGGAAGAAGCTCCGGAGGAAGGTTTAGCTCCCAACCCAGGAAGTTGTTCTATCTATTCTGTGGTGAGGATAAGGGACATACAACAAGGATGTGCCAAGTCATGAGCCAAAAGTAGAAAGAGATAGCTGAAGCCGAAGCACGGTAGAATCAGCCTAAGCAAGTCCTACATACTGCTTTGTGCTATTCTCCATACATTCCTGAGTATGTGGGCAATCAACAGCCCACAACATCAGTTGCTTCGGCAAGTCACTCTCAAGCTGCATGGGCTCAGCTACCACCACCACCACCTATGGCACCAACCATGATTCACAATCAGTAGCCAGAAGGGCATCGCCAAGCGTAGCAACAACACGACACACGAGAGGAGTCTGAAGCTTGCACAGTCAACAACACTATACCCGAATCGAGACATATTTACTAACGCAATAGAGGGGCTCGACCAGAACAGTTTCCAATTTCAATGTATCTTTTACTCTTCTGTCTGTATATTTTCTCTCCAAAGACAATATAAGAGGGTTCAACCTTCGGCCTGTTGTAATAAATTTGTGGTTACACCATCGAGTGTAACAAGAAGGGTGACAAAGCTCCAAAGTTGTTCCTAAGGGAATGCAGAGCTAAAATACCACCTAAGCAAAAGGTGAAGAAGCGACAAAGTCGTTCCTAAGGGAATGCAGAGCTAAAATACCACCTAAGTAAAAGGTGAAGAAGCTCCAAAGTCATTCCTAAGGGGATGCAAAGCTTAGCTCCAAAGTCGTCCCCAAGGGGATGCAGAGCTGAAATACCACCTAAGTAAAAGGTGAAGAGACTCCAAAGTCGTTCCTAAGGGGATGCAGAGTCATATTCTTTATGTTTTGTGCATCAACATCATTTGCATCATACCATTGCATCATGCATCATTTTGCACTAACACAAACAGTGAAAAAGAAGGAAAATTTCTCATTCAAATATAACTGGCTAACCCATGAGGTTAAGTCCAGCTTCGGCAAAGACGCATGAAAGAACGTATCAATAAGACATGATCCATGCTTGTGACAGAAGTACGATCATCCAGAGTTTATGCCTCCAACAATGGTATTCTTAAGCAACGTCTACGTCAAGAACTACACAATTGCTTCGGCAAGGAAGGGGGATTTCTGTCTTTATGAAGCATGAAAAGAAGGGAAGGTGTTTTTTCGCCCACGGCTCAAAAAATAGTACGAACGAAGATTACGCCTCACAAAGAAATATATTACATCATTAATACACAAATAGTTGTTAATTGTTTCTTACAAAGGCAATGTTCTATATAGAGATTTTAAAGCCTTAAAAAACAAAGCTCTAGTCGTTCTCTTTTAGAACTTTATCTGCAGTTTCCTCCAGGAGTTTGTTGATAGCCTCGTCAATGGCTTCGTTAGCAATCTTAATTATGTAGAGCGCCCCCTTCAGAGATGGATCAGCTTTAGGGTCGTATGGCTCTAGAGGGGGAGAGAGCTCAGCTACATCATAATACAAGTTTGTCACTACCGAAGCTAAAATAATTTACAAAGCTAAATCATGAAAGATACATATAAGCCTGGCACGTTCAGCAGCTTCTTCAGCTTTTCTGGCCTGTTCCGAGGCGTCATAAGACTCTTTCTCATTTCTTTTAATGGCTTCGTCAATTATCTCTCAGCCACTCTTTAGCCATACCTCGGAATAGAACTTTCCGCTTAATGCAGTAGCATCGGCTGAAGGGTTTTTAATGTCATCATCTGAAAGCAAGAATCCTGGCTGAACCACAGCCTTAGCATGTTCGCAGGAGACCTTTTCCAAGACCGACACGGCCCCTCGGGCGCCAGCGAAGGCACAAAAATCCCCTCTGTCACTAAGAATCTCTTCAAAGGCTTCGGCTTCACCGTTAATCCACTAGATAACTCCATCGGGGTCACCGCAGATGAAGTTCGGCACTAAGGAAAATGCACCAATTTTAGAAAAGCTATTCTTCAAACTCTTGGCGCATTCTATAGCCACATCGTAACATTTTTCCTTAGCTTCCCGAAGCTCTTCAACATTTTTTGTACCCTTGTGCGTTCAATATTAGATATTTCACGTTTTGTTAGCTCTATATTAGAATTTCCAGTTACTTCGGCAAGTTTCTTTTCTAATTCCTACACTTCAGCTTTGTGCACTTCTGCTTGAGCGGATAGTTTAGTTTCACTAGATTTCAGCTTTTTGACCAAAGATAGTAAAATCTTATACTTTGCAAGAGCTTAGTTTCTCAAAGTTATAACCTCCTATCAGAGGTTTCCAAGTGCTACCTTGCAGCTTTCGTCCTCTGTATTTTTTGAGCCTTCAAAGCCTTACTAAGTGAAAGTCGCCTAGAGGGGGGGTGAATAGGGTGAATCTGAAATTTACAAACTTTAAGCACAACTACAAGTCGGGGTTAGCGTTAGAAATATAAACGAGTCCGAAAGAGAGGGTGAAAACAAATCACAAGCAAAATAGGGCGGATGACATGGTGATTTGTTTTACCGAGGTTCGGTTCTTGCAAACCTACTCCCCGTTGAGGTGGTCACAAAGACCGGGTCTCTTTCAACCCTTTCCCTCTCTCAAACGGTCACTTAGACCGAGTGAGCTTCTCTTCTCAATCAAACGGGACACTAAGTCCCCACAAGGACCACCACACAATTGGTGTCTCTTGCCTTGATTACAATTGAGTTGAAATCAAGAAAGAATGAAGAAGAAAAGCAATCCAAGCGCAAGAGCTCAAATGAACACAAGTATCTCTCTCTCACTAGTCACTATTTGATTGGAATTGTCTTTGAACTTGGGAGAGGATTTGATCTCTTTGGTTGTGTCTTGTATTGAACGCTATAGCTCTTGTATAAGGTGTGAAGGCTAAAAACTTGGATGCCATGAATGGTGGGTGGTTGGGGGTATTTATAGCCCCAACCACCAAAAGAACCGTTGGTGGAGGTTGCTGTCGTATGGCGCATCGGACAGTCCGGTGCGCCACCGGACACTGTCCGGTGCGCCAGCCACGTCACCCGACCGTTAGGGTTCGAACGTTGGAGCTTCTGTCTTCTGGGCCACCGAACAGTCCGGTGGTGCACCGGACAGTTACTATTCACTGTCCGGTGCGCCTTCTGGCTCTGCTCTGACTTTTGCACACACTGTAGCGCATTAACTGCTCTCTGCAGACGACCGTTGGCGCGAAGTAGCCGTTGCTCCGCTGACACACTGGACAGTCCGGTGCTACACCGGACAGTCTGGTGAATCATAGCAGAGCGGCTCCCAGAATTCCCGAAGGTGGCAAGTTTGGAGTTGGGTTCCCTGGCACACCGGACACTGTCCGGTGGCACACCGGACACTGTCCGGTGCGCCAGACCAGGGCACACTTCGATTGTCTTTTGCTCTCTTTGTTTGAACCCTTTCTTGGTCTTTATATTGGTTTGTTGTGAACCTTTGGCACCTGAAAAACTTATAATCTAGAGCAAACTAGTTAGTCCAATTATTTGTGTTGGGCATTTCAACCACCAAAATTAATTAGGAAAAGGTGTAAGCCTATTTTCCTTTCAATCTCCCCCTTTTTGGTGATTGATACCAACACAAACCCAAGCAAATATAAAAGTGCAGAATTGAACTAGTTTGCGTAATGTAAGTGCAAAGGTTGCTTGGAGTGAAACTAATAATTATTTCTACTAGATATGCATGGATGGCTTTCTTCTAATTTAAAATTTTGGACCACGCTTGCACCACTTATTTTGTTTTGCAAATGTTTTGGAAATTCTTTTCAAAGTCTTTTGCAAATAGTCAAAGGTATATGAATAAGATTTTGAGAAGCATTTACAAGATTTGAAATTTTCTCCCCCTGTTTCAAATGCTTTTCCTTTGACTAAACAAAACTCTCCCTTAATGAAATCCTCCTCTTAGTGTTCAAGAGGGTTTTAGATATTATTTTTGAAGAGGGTATACTAATTTGAAATTATATCAAAAATAAGATACCAATTAAAAAACATACCAATTGCAAAATCTTTTCTTAATCCATATTTGAAAGACTACATTTTTGAATTTGGTGGTGGTGCGGTCCTTTTGCTTTGGGCTAATACTTTCTCTCCCTTTGGCATGAATCGCCAAAAACGGATACTTGTGAGTGAAATATAAGCCCTTTTAAACTACTTTCTCCCCCTATGGTAAATAATATATGAGTGAAGATTATACCAAAGTTGGAGAGCGGTGTGGAGCGACGGCGAAGGATGAATAATCGATGGAGTGGAGTGGAAGCCTTGTCTTCGCCGAAGACTCCATTTCCCCTTTCAATCTCTGACTTAGCACAAAATGCACTTGAGGAACACATTAGTCATAGCACATGAAAGAGATATGATCAAAGGTATAGAAATGAGCTATGTGTGCAAAACATCAATCAAATTTCCTAGAATCAAGAATATTTAGCTCATGCCTAAGTTTGGTAAAAGTTTGCTCATCTAATGGCTTGGTAAAGATATCGGCTAATTGTTCTTTGGTGTTAACATAAGCAATCTCGATATCCCCCTTTTGTTGGTGATCCCTTAAAAAATGATACCGAATGGCTATGTGTTTAGTGCGGCTATGCTCAACGGGATTATCCGCCATGCGGATTGCACTCTCATTATCACATAGGAGAGGAACTTTGGTTAATTTGTAACCATAGTCCCTAAGGGTTTGTCTCATCCAAAGCAATTGCGTGCAACAATGGCCTGCGGCAATATACTCGGCTTCGGCGGTAGAAAGAGCGACAGAATTTTGCTTCTTTGAAGCCCAAGACACCAGAGATCTTCCCAAGAACTGGCAAGTCCCTGATGTGCTCTTTCTATTAATTTTACACCCTGCCCAATCAGCATCGGAATAACCAATTAAATCAAATGTGGATCCCCTGGGGTACCAAAGGCCAAACTTAGGAGTATAAACTAAGTATCTCAAGATTCGTTTTATAGCCCTAAGGTGAACTTCCTTAGGATCGGCTTAGAATCTTGCACACATGCATACATAAAGCATAATATCCGGTCGAGATGCACATAAGTAGAGTAAAGAACCTATCATCGACTGGTATACCTTTTGATCTACGGATTTACATCCCGTGTCGAGGTCGAGATGCCCATTAGTTCCCATGGGTGTCTTG
Source organism: Zea mays (assembly GCF_902167145.1). Taxonomy (NCBI): domain Eukaryota; kingdom Viridiplantae; phylum Streptophyta; class Magnoliopsida; order Poales; family Poaceae; genus Zea; species Zea mays. Next base: position 96,932,066 of record NC_050097.1, on the reverse strand, counting down.
ATGGGCTTGGCATCCTTCATCCCAAACTTTGCAAGAATGTCTTGAATGTACTTCGTTTGGCTAATGAAGGTGCCTCTTGGAGTTGCTTGACTTGAAAGCCTAGAAAATACTTCAACTCCCCCATCATAGACATCTCAAATTTTTGAATCATGATCTTACTAAATTCTTCACAAGTGGATTTGTTAGTAGACCCAAATATGATATCATCAACATAAATTTAGCATACAAACAAATCATTTGCAATAGTTTTAGTGAATAGAGTAGGATCGGCTTTTCCGACTTTGAAGTCATTAGAAATAAGAAAATCTCTTAGGCATTCATACCATGCTCTTGGGGCTTGCTTGAGCCCATAAAGCGCCTTAGAGAGTTTATAGACGTGATTAGAGTACTCACTATCTTCAAAGCCGGGAGGTTGCTCAACATAGACCTCTTCCTTGATTGGTCCATTGAGGAAGGCACTCTTCACGTCCATTTGATAAAGCTTGAAGCCATGGTAAGTAGCATAGGCAAGTAATATACGAATTGACTCAAGCCTAGCTACGGGTGCATAGGTTTCACCAAAATCCAAACCTTCAACTTGTGAATACCCCTTGGCCACAAGTCGTGCCTTGTTCCTTGTCACCACACCATGCTCATCTTGCTTGTTGCGAAAAACCCACTTGGTTCCTACAACATTTTGGTTAGGACGTGGAACTAAATGCCATACCTCATCCCTCGTGAAGTTGTTGAGCTCCTCTTGCATCGCCAGCACCCAATCCGAATCTTGAAGTGCTTACTCTACCTTGTGTGGCTCAATAGAGGAAACAAAAGAGTAATGTTCACAAAAATGAGCAACACGAGATCGAGTGGTTACCCCCTTATGAATGTCACCGAGGATGGTGTTCACGGGGTGATCTCGTTGGATTGCTTGGTGGACTCTTGGGTGTGGCGGTCTTGGACCCTCATCATCTTCCTTGTCTTGATCATTAGCATCTCCCCCTTGATCATTGTCCTCCTCTTGAGGTGGCTCCTCTTGATCTTCATCATCATCTTGAGCTTGATCCTCATCTTGAGTTGGTGGAGATGCTTGCATGGAGGAAGATGGTTGATCTTGTGCTTGTGGAGGCTCTTCGGATTCCTTAGGATACACATCCACGATGGACATGTTCCTTAGCATGACGCATGGAGCCTCTTCATCATCTAGCTCATCAAGATCAACTTGCTCTACTTGAGAGCCGTTAGCCTCATCAAACACAATATCACAAGAAACTTCAACTAGTCCGGAGGACTTGTTAAAGACTCTATATGCCCTTGTGTTTGAGTCATAACCAAGTAAAAAGCGTTCTACAGCCTTAGGAGCAAATTTAGATTTTCTACCTCTTTTAACAAGAATAAAGCATTTGCTACCAAAGACTCTAAAATATGAAACATTGGGCTTTTTACCGGTTAGGAGTTCATATGATGTCCTCTTGAGAATTCGGTGAAGATATAACCGGTTGATGGCGTAGCAAGCGGTGTTGACCGCCTCAGCCCAAAACTGATCCGAAGTCTTGTACTCATCAAGCATGGTCCTTGCCATGTCCAATAGAGTTCTATTCTTCCTCTTCACTACACCATTTTGTTGTGGCATGTCGGGAGAAGAGAACTCATGCTTGATGCCCTCCTCCTCAAGAAAGCTTTCGATTTGTGAGTTCTTGAACTTCGTCCCGTTGTCACTTCTAATCTTTTTTATCCTTAAGCTGAACTTATTTTGAGCCCGTCTCAAGAATCCCTTTAAAGCCTCTTGGGTTTGAGATTTTTCCTGCAAAAAGAACACCAAAGTGAAGCGAGAATAATCATCCACAATTACAAGACAATACTTACTCCCGCCGATGCTTATGTAAGCTATCGGGCCGAATAGGTCCATGTGGAGTAGCTCAAGCGGCCTGTCGGTCGTCATGATGTTCTTGTGTGGATGGTTAACACCAACTTGCTTTCCTGCTTGACATGCGCTACAAACCCTGTCTTTCTCAAAATGAACATTGGTTAGTCCCAAAATGTGTTCTTCCTTTAGAAGCTTATGAAGATTCTTCATCCCAACATGGGCTAGTTGGCGGTGCCAGAGCCAACCCATGTTAGTCTTGGCAATTAAGCAAGTGTCGAGTTCAGCTCTATCAAAATCTACTAAGTATAGCTGACCCTCTAGCACTCCCTTAAATGCTACTGAATCATCACTTCTTCTAAAGACATTAACACCTATATCCGTAAAAAGACAGTTGTAGCCCATTTTGCATAATTGAGAAACAGAAATCAAATTGTAATCTAGAGAATCTACGAGAAAAACATTGGAAATAGAATGGTCAGGTGATATTGCAATTTTACCAAGTCCTTTGACCAAACCTTGGTTTCCATCCCCGAATGTGATAGCTCGTTGGGGATCTTGATTTTTCTCGTAGGAGGAGAACATCCTTTTCTCCCCTGTCATGTGCTTTGTGCACCCGCTATCAATGATCCAACTTGAGCCCTCGGATGCATAAACCTACAAAACAAATTTAGGCCTTGTTCTTAGATACCCAAACGGTCTTGGGTCCTTTCACATTAGAAACAAGCACCTTGGGTACCCAAACACAAGTCTTTGACCCCTTGTGTTTGCCCCCAACATATTTGGCAACTACTTTGCCTGATTTGTTAGTTAGCACATAAGATGCATCAAAAGTCTTGAATGAAATGTTATGATCATTTGATGCAATAGGAGTTTTCTTCTTAGGCAATTTAGCATGAGTAGATTGCCTAGAACTAGATGTCTCACTCTTATACATAAAAGCATGATTAGGGCTAGAGTGAGACTTCCTAGAATGAATTCTCCTAATTTTGTGCTCGGGATAACCGGCAGGGTACAAAATGTAACCCTCGTTATCCTAAGGCATGGGAGCCTTGCCCTTAACAAAGTTAGATAATCTTTTAGGAGGGGCATTGAGTTTGACATTGCCTCCCTGTTGGAAGCCAATGCCATCCTTAATGATAGGGCGTCTCCCACTATAGAGCATACTACGAGCAAATTTAAATTTTTCATTTTCTAACTCAGGCTCGGCAATTTTAGCATCTAATTTTGATATATGATCATTTTGTTGTTTAAGCATAGCAATGTGAACATGAATAGCATCAATGTTAACATCTCTACATCTAGTGCAAATAGTAACATGCTCAACGGTAGATGTAGAGGGTTTGCAAGAATTTAGTTCAACAATCTTAGCATGTAAAATGTCATTCTCATCTCTAAGATTGGAAATAGAAACATTGCAAACATCTAATTCCTTAGCCTTAGCAATTAATTTTTCATTCTCATTTCTAAGGCTAGCAAGAGAGGCATTCAATTTTTCAATCTTAGCAATTGAACTAGCATTATCATTTCTAAGATTGTCAATTGAATCATCACAAACATTTGATTTCTCAACCTTAGCAATTAATTTGGCATTTTCATTTCTAAGGTTGGAAATAACATCATGGCAAGTGCTTAGCTCACTAGATAAATTTTCACATTTTTCTACTTCTAGAGCATAAGCATTTTTAACCTTAACATGCTTTTTGTTTTCTTTAATTAGGAAGTGTATGTTGTGCTGGATATGTGGCCACACAAGGAGAGACCGAGTCCGGAATGATGACATACGAGAGAGAGTAGGAGTGGCGCCAATTGAGGAGAAGCTTATGCAACATCGTTTGAGATGGTTTGGACATATCCAACGAAGACCTGAAGAGGCACCAGTGCATATCGGAATAATTAGGCGTCCCGAGAATGTGAAGAGAGGTAGAGGTCGACAAACCTTGATGTGGACAGAGGCAGTGAAGAGGGACCTGAAGGAGTGGAATATTGATAAAGAGCTCGCCGTGGATAGGAAGGGGTGGAAGTGTGCAATTCATGTGCCAGAACCTTGATTTATAGTTCCGCTTTTCCTCCTTAATCGTTTGACCTTTTCTTGTGCCCATTTAGACCTTGCTGGTTCTTGTGGGTTTTATCTCTTTTATGTGTTCCCCCGTTTCGTCGTTTTCGGTTCTCCTTTGCCTTTGTTTCCCCTGTTTTCTTTGGGGGTTGAGCTCTGAGGTTTTCATACGGGGTTTCATCTCTAGCCTACCCCAACGTGCTTGGGACAAAAGGCTTTGTTGTTGTTGTTGTTGTTGTTGTTGTAATTAGGAAGTCCTCTTGGCTATCCAAGAGTTCATCCTTCTCATGAATAGAACTAATCAATTCATTTAATTTTTCTTTTTGTTGCATGTTTAAGTTGGCAAAAAGGGTGAGCAAATCATCCTCATCATCACTAGAGCTAGCCTCATCACTAGAAGTTGCATATTTAGTGGAAGCTCTAGATTTTACCTTCTTTCTTTTGTCGTCCTTTGCCATGAGGCACTTGTGGCCGACGTTGGGGAAGAGGAGTCCTTTGGTGATGGCGATGTTGGTGGCGTCCTAGTCGGAGGAGGAGTCGGTGGAGCTCTCATCGGAGTTCCACTCCCGGCAAACATGGGCATCGCCGCCCTTCTTCTTGTAGTACCTCTTCTTTTCTCTCCTCTTTCCCTTCTTGTCGTTATCCCTGTCACTATCACTAGACAAAGGGCATTTAGCGATAAAATGATCGGGCTTACCACATTTGTAGCAAACCTTTTTGGAGCGGGATTTGTAGTCTTTTCCCCTCCTTTGCTTGAGGATTTGGCGGAAGCTCTTGATGATGAGCGCATCTCCTCATTGTCAAGCTTGGAGGCGTCGATGGGGACCCTACTAGGTGTACAGTCTTCTTTCTTCTCCTCCGTTGCCTTGAAGGCGACGGGTTGCACCTCGGGTGTTGAGGTGGCGCCTTGCTCGATGATCTTCTTGGAGCCTTTGATCATCAATTCAAAGCTCACAAATTTTCCTATAACTTCCTCGAGGGATATTAGCTTATATCTAGGATCACCACGAATTAATTGTACTTGAGTAGGATTAAGAAATACAAGTGATCTTAGAATAACCTTGACCATTTCATGGTCATCCCACTTGGAGCTCCCGAGGTTGCGCACTTGGTTTACCAAAGTTTTTTAGCCGGATGTAAATGGCTTGAGCGTCTTCTCCTTGGTTGAGAATAAAGCGACCGAGCTCCCCCTCGATCGTTTACCGTTTGGTGATTTTGGTCACCTCATCTCCTTTGTGTGCGGTCTTGAGTACATCCCAAATCTCTTTGGCGCTCTTCAACCCTTGCACTTTATTATACTCCTCTCGACTTAGAGAGGTGAGGGGTATAGTAGTCGCTTGAGAGTTGAAGTGCTCGATTTGGGCCACCTCGTCCTCATCATAATCTTCATCCCCTACGGATGGTACCTGTATTCCAAACTCAACAACATCCCATATGCTTTTGTGGAGTGAGGTTAGGTGATATTTCATCATATCACTCCACCTAGAATAATCTTCACCGTCAAACGTCGGTGGTTTCCCTAATGGGACCAAAAGTAATGGAGTATGTTTAGGAATGCGAGAGTAGTGTAGGGGGATCTTACTATACTTCTTGCGCTCTTGGCGCTTAGAAGTGATGGACGGCGTGTCGGAGCCGGAGGTGGATGGCGATGAAGAGTCGGTCTCGTAGTAGACCACTTTCTTCATCTTCTTTTTCTTTTCGCCGCTCCGACGCGACTTGTCGTGTGAAGGGGATCCCTTCACCTTGTTGCCGGACTCCCCGGATGGAGCCTTCCTATGGCTTGTGGTGGGCTTCTCGCCGGTCACCATCTCCTTCTTGGCGTGATCTCCCGACATCACTTTGAGCGATTAGGCTCTAATGAAGTACCAGGCTCTGATACCAATTGAAAGTCGCCTAGGGGGGTGAATAGGGCGAATCTGAAATTTACAAACTTTAAGCACAACTACAAGTCGGGGTTAGCGTTAGAAATATAAACGAGTCCGAAAGAGAGGGTGAAAACAAATCACAAGCAAAATAGGGCGGATGACACGGTGATTTGTTTTACCGAGGTTCGGTTCTTGCAAACCTACTCCCCGTTGAGGTGGTCACAAAGACCGGGTCTCTTTCAACCCTTTCTCTCTCTCAAACGGTCACTTAGACCGAGTGAGCTTCTCTTCTCAATCAAACGGGACACTAAGTCCCCACAAGGACCACCACACAATTGGTGTCTCTTGCCTTGATTACAATTGAGTTGAAATCAAGAAAGAATGAAGAAGAAAAGCAATCCAAGCGCAAGAGCTCAAATGAACACAAGTATCTCTCTCTCACTAGTCACTATTTGATTGGAATTGTCTTTGGACTTGGGAGAGGATTTGATCTCTTTGGTTGTGTCTTGTATTGAATGCTATAGCTCTTGTATGAGGTGTGAAGGCTGAAAACTTGGATGCCATGAATGGTGGGTGGTTGGGGGTATTTATAGCCCCAACCACCAAAAGAACTGTTGGTGGAGGCTGCTGTCGTATGGCGCACCGGACAGCACCAGCCACGTCACCCGACCGTTAGGGTTCGACCGTTGGAGCTTCTGTCTTCTAGGCCACCGGACAGTCCGGTGGTGCACCGAACAGTTACTATTCACTGTCTGGTGTGCCTTCTGGCTCTGCTCTGACTTCTGCGTGCACTGTAGTGCATTAACTGCTCTCTGCAGATGACCGTTGGCGCGAAGTAGCCGTTACTCCGCTGGCACACCGGACAGTCTGGTGAATTATAGCGGAGCGGCTCCCAGATTTCTCGAAGGTTGCAAGTTTGGAGTTAGGTTCCCTGGTGCACCGGACAGTCCGGTGCGGCAGACCAGGGCACACTTCGGTTGTCTTTTTCTCTCTTTGTTTGAACCCTTTCTTGGTCTTTATATTGGTTTGTTGTGAACCTTTGGCACCTAAAAAACTTATAATCTAGAGCAAACTAGTTAGTCCAATTATTTGTGTTGGGCATTTCAACCACCAAAATCAATTAGGAAAAGGTGTAAGCCTATTTCCCTTTCACTAAGGATCAGACCCTGCCAAACAAAAAAACAAACAAACAATAACAGTAAGACTTACCAAAAATAGTTCACTTTAATGAAAAGTACCAAGTATGAAGCCAAAATGTGCAAACCTTCAAGCTATTGAAAGTAAGGCTGTCCGCAAGCTGATCCTTTGTCATAGCGAACAAACCAAGCTCAAGCTTCGAAAACCCCATGTTGTTCATCATCTCGCGACAAACGTTAACCTCCTTACTATTGGGCAGACAGTAAAGGAAGTCACCTTCGTCATTTCCTCCGTATACCAAGAACCCTCGGGGTATTTCAAGTCCTTGGCATAGTGTTGCACTTCGGCAATTTGTTCTAATGATAATGCTTTCCCAAAGCGTGTCGAACAATGTATTCCAAATCACCATGAAGCGGTGCTTCAGGAGTAGGAGATGTAGATTTTTTAGGACGACTCTCTTCCATCAGTCTTACTAACGCAACTTTCGAAGGTACGACTTAGGTGAGAGCAGTAGCCGTGCTAGCAGCAGTCACTTCTTTTGCATCTTCAGATTTTTCGCCAGATGCTTCGGCAGAAGCAGGAGTTGGCGCTTTCACGGATTCTAGAACAACATCTAAAACGCTAGCCATTCTTCTCTTCCTTGGAGTCGCTGTTGTAGTAGTTGATAGCTTCGACAACCCTGTTACAGTTGGAGGGCTCAGCACCTTTGGTTGTTCTGCTATCTTTTCTGATTCATGCACTTTTACCGGATTTACACTACCCTCGGTTGACATGGTAGGAGCTGATTATGTACCTGAGGGGCCAGCCTCGGCACTTTCAATAAGCATCGGCACCACGGTCATCCCAATAGGCTTCGGCCTACGTGTCAGGACCTTGGCCGTCTTTGGCTTCAGCGCACCAGAAAAGGTCAAAGTTGCAACTTTCCTTTTTCCTCCTTGCCTTCGGGTAGGAAAACACTAATTAGGATAAACAAACCCAATTACATCAAAAACCCTATTCAGTCTTCTTTTCACTCGAGCGCCGAAGGCAACAGTCATGGCCTTGTCCTCTGCCTTCAAGTAGGCTCCAAGTAGTTGCTCATCACTGGTTGCCTCTATAGCATCTAGCCAATCATCATTTGGCTCGTCAAATTGGATTATATACTGGAAGGTGTACCTAAGATAAACCAAGCCACCTTGATTGGAGCCAGCTTCAGTTTCCTTCAGCATTTCACATTCATTCGCAAGAGGCCATACTTTGAAAGCAATGTGTTCTTGAACTAAATCCCTGGTACCGATGTAAATACATACGGTGTTGGAAGCCATTAGGCATGCTTGCAATTCATTCCCAATTGCGATTGATGGTCTTCTAATGCCGAAGCGCGACCATATGGGACGTTAAATGTTGCCCCTCACATCCTCTGTCTAATTCAAATCATTCTTTACGTAGAACAATTGCTACATCCAAGAGCCCGGCCATTTCTTCCGAAATGTTGGCACATGGTAATTTGCCTCAGAGCGGGGCATGAAGTTGTAACATCCGAAGTTGTTATGGTATTGTTCTTTTCCATTTGCCTTTGTCTGTTAGGATAACTCATGAATATTGCAGAAACACCTAGCATCTGGCTCTAGCCCTTGACTCCTGATAGCCCATATAAAAACCCCCACTTTGATAAGGGCTTCGGGGTAAGTTGATGAAGGTATATTTCGAATGTCTTTAGAACTTCAACTAACATCTTGTGTAGTGCGAAGCGAAGCCCAACTTTCATGAAGCTTTTAAAGACCACCACCTCATCAGCTTCGTGATATAGCTGAGGTGCCCGATCTTTCGGTGAGTGGAGATAATTCCGATTTGGTGGAAGATGACCCTTGTGATCCGACTACGACGAGCAAGCCCGAGGCGCCAATGCAATCGCTGAACCAACTCCCTGTGATTACCGACCTTGCTGATGCGAGATCGGCCTGATCACGAAGATCGTTTCCTGTGCGCAATCGAAGAACGAACAAGAAAAAGATGCGAGCAATCTAATCTATTACTCGAGGGTGGATTTCTAAATACACGAAGACAGCGCTGATTTGCGCGTGTTCGAGAGTAGCTAAAGCTAACGTAACACAAAACTCGCCGAACAAAGGAGGCGCAGCTCCTGGATAAATAGAGAGGGGGTGGAGCCCCTAGGGGCGGCCAACCCTAGGTCGTCCACTATGGGCCGCAGTTGGGCTGGTCGTCTATTCTTCTGGGCCCTCATTCTTCAGTAGCATGACGAAGTTAAGATCTCTGGCACGGGCCCGAGTGATTGGCCCAGCTAATGAAGGAAGTGGCGCTTAATGTGGAGGTGCTGCTGGTGTAGTCGTACTCATAGTGATGTCCTCATCATCCTCCCCTTCTTGAAGTGAAGTCATCCTCGACGGCAACTCCTCATCCTCGGCCATATATGGTTTCAAATCTACAACATTAAAACTAGTGGAAACACCAAATTCCGCGGGCAGGTCAAGGATATAAGCATTATCATTCATCTTTGTTAGCACCTTAAAAGGACCAGCAGCATGAGGCATTAATTTAGAACGGCGCAAAGTAGGAAACTGATCCTTTCTCAAGTGCAACCAAACCATATCACCTGGCTCAAAAGTAACAAGTTTTCTTCCTTTACTGCCAGCAACCTGATTTTTTGCATTAGTATCAGCAATGTTCTGTTTCGTTTGTTCATGTATGGTAATCATTTGTTCAACATGTGCAGCAGCATTTACATGTGGGGCATTCGTAGCATTAAGTGAAATCAAATCAATAGGTGCCCTAGGGATGTAACCATAAACAATCTGGAAAGGGCACATCTTTGTAGAAGAATGTGTGGCATGATTGTAAGAAAATTCAACATGAGGCAAGCAATCCTCCCAACGTCTCAAATTCTTGTCTAAAACATCCCTAAGCATGGTAGATAAAGTTCTATTTACTACCTCAGTTTGTCCATCAGTCTGAGGGTGACAAGTAGTGCTAAACAACAATTTAGTTCCCAATTTATTCCAAAGAGATCTCCAAAAATGGCTTAGAAACATAGCATCGCGATCAGAGACTATTGTTTTTAGAATACCATGTAAACGAATAATTTCTCTAAAGAACAATTCAGCAACAATGCTAGCATCATTAGTTTTATGACAAGGTATAAAGTGAGCCATTTTAGAGAATCTATCAACAACCACAAAAATACTATCCCTCCCCTTCTTAGTTCTAGGCAAGCCCAAAACAAAGTCCATAGAAATATCAAGCCAAGGAGAAGAAGGTACAGGCAAAGGCATATACAAACCATGGTTGCCCAAATGTGACTTAGCTTTCTGGCAAGTAATGCAACGTGCAACAAGACGCTCAATATCACGGCGCATCCGAGGCCAAAAGAAGTGTGCGACCAGCACCTTATGTGTCTTGTAAACGCCAAAGTGCCCCATGAGACCGCCTCCATGAGCTTCCTGCAGCAACAAAAGACGAACCGAGCTTGCTGGAATACACAGCTTGTTAGCGCGGAACAAAAATCCATCTTGTATGTGAAATTTTCCCCAGGGTTTGCCATCCTTACAATGTACATAGAAATCTTTAAAATCAGCATCATCCACATATTGATCTTTCACAGTTTGCAAGCCAAAGATTCTAAATTCTAACTGTGAAAGCATGGTATATCTACGGGACAATGCATCAGCAATGACGTTTTCCTTCCCGTTCTTGTGTTTAATGATGTAAGGAAAGGACTCGATGAATTCTGCCCAACTAGCATGACGACGGTTCAGATTTGTTTGGGTACGAATATGTTTTAAAGCCTCATGATCAAAATGAATTATAAACTCACGAGGCCAAAGGTAGTGCTGCCATGTTTGCAAAGTGCGAACTAAAGCATAAAGTTCCTTATCATAAGTAGAATATCTCAAGCTAGCACCGCTTAATTTTTCACTGAAATAAGCAACCGGTTTTCCTTCTTGTAACAAAACAGCACCAAACCCAATACCACTAGCATCACATTCAAGTTCAAACACTTTCTGAAAGTCGGGCAATTGTAAGAGTGGAGCATGGGTTAACTTATCTTTCAAAGTGTTGAACGCCTCTTCTTGTGGGGGTCCCAAGCAAAAGACACACCTTTCTTTGTGAGTTCATGCAAAGGGGCAGCGATGGAGCTAAAATCACGCACAAAACGGCGGTAAAATCCTGCAAGTCCAAGAAAACTCCGAATTTGGGTGACCGTTGTTGGTGTAGGCCAGTCCTGAATGGCTTCAACCTTGCTGCTATCCATCTCAATGCCCTGCGGAGTAACCACATAACCAAGAAACAAGACACGTTGAGTGCAAAATGTTCACTTTTCCATGTTACCAAACAAGCGAGCAGCACGCAAAGCATCAAAAACAGCACGCAAATGTTCTAAATGCTCCTCTATAGACTTGCTGTAAATAAGGATATCATCGAAATAAACAACAACAAACAAACCTATGAAGGCCCGTAGAACTTCGTTCATTAAACGCATAAAGGTGCTGGGAGCATTAGTCAATCCAAATGGCATAACCAACCATTCATATAAACCAAATTTCGTTTTAAAAGTCGTTTTCCATTCATCACCGAGTTTCATTCTAATCTGTGGTAACCGCTACGCAAATCAACCTTAGAGAAAATAACGGCACCACTAAGCTCATCTAACATATCATCAAGGCGTGGAATAGGATATCGATAACGAACTGTGATGTTATTAATAGCACGACAATCTACGCACATACACCATGACCCATCTTTCTTTGGAACGAGTAAAACAGGAACCGAGCAAGGGCTAAGAGACTCACGAATGTAACCTTAATCAAGCAGCATCTGCACCTGGCGCTGGATCTCCTTCGTCTCATCTGGATTTGTACGATACGGGGCGTGGTTCGGAAGAGAAGCGCCGGGGATGAGATCGATCTGATGCTTAATGCCACGGAGCGGAGGAAGACCCGGTGGTAAGTCCGTAGGAAAAACATCAGCATACTCCTGCAAAAGGTTAACAACAGCAGGGGGTATATCCAAAGACGGTGCATCATCAAGCGGAACAAGCATGCGCGAGCATACAAGTGCATAACAGGGCATATGAGCTTCATGGAGATCATCAAAATCAGCATGTGTAGCAAGTAAAACAGGAGAATGCAACTTGATTTCAGATTTAATAGGTGCGGCTGATGTCGATTTGACTTGCTGTGCAGTTTTAGCAGCCCTAGTAAGATCATCTTTCAAAATTTGGTCAGGGGTCATTGGATGTATAATTATTTTCTAGCCTTTAAACATGAAAGAATAATGATTCGAATGACCATGATGTAAACTATCAGTATCATATTGCCAAGGTCGACCCAACAACAAAGAGCATGCTTCCATAGGAATAACATCGCAATCAGCATAATCAGAATAAGAACCCAGCGAAAACGGGACACATACCGAACGTGTTACCTTTATTTTAGCACCATCATTAAGCCATTGAATGTGATACGGATGTGGGTGTGCGCTAGTGGGCAAGGATAATTTCTCTACCAAAGCTGTACTTGCCAAATTGTTGCAGCTGCCACTATCGATGATGATGTGAATCGACCGTTCGTGCACAACGCCCTTGGTATGGAATAGAGTGTGTCGCTGAATTTTTTCGGCCTGGGCAACCTGTGTGCTAAGAACACGCTGCACAACAAGACTCTCATACCTATCAGCGTCGATGGGATCAATGTGGACTTCCTCATTTTTTGCATGGTTAGTGGCAATCATAGCATGACTAGTTTCCTCAGAATCACTGGTTGAAGAGTACTCACCATTGTCACGTATAAGCAAGGTACGCTTGTTTGGGCAGTCCTGAATCATGTGCCCAAACCCTCTGCAACGATGGCACTGAATATCCCGTGTATGTCCTGTGGAAGAAGCGACGCCTTTGGCAGGGGGCGCCGCTGGCTTGGTCGTCCCTGTGCGCGGTGTAGTGCTAGGCGTAGAAGGTGCAGGGCTGGAAGGAGTTGAGCTGTGTGTTGAACCCCGACCTACAAAAGAGTTAGTATATGTCTTTGATCGTCGTCCCTGCACTTCACGTTCAGCTTTGCAAGCATATTCAAACAATGTGGTTATATCAAAATAATCTTTATAATCAAGTATATCCTGAATTTCCCTGTTCAAACCACCACGAAAACGCGCCATAGCAGCATCATCCGATTCAACCAAACCACAACGAAGCATACCCTTTTGTAACTCCTGGTAATATTCCTCAACAGATTGTGAACCTTGTTGAAAACGCTGCATTTTGTTAAGAAAAACACGGGCATATTAGGAAGGAACAAATCTGTGGCGCATGGCAGTTTTTAATTGGGTCCAAGTAGTGACACTGTTAATGGGAAGTTTTTGTTTATACTCACGCCACCAAATTAAAGCAAAATTAGTAAATTCACTAATGGCAGCCTTCACTTGGCTATTAGCAGGAATATCATGGCATGAAAATTTCTGTTCTACCTCCAATTCCCAATCAAGATATGCAGCAGGATCATATTTACCATTAAAAGATGGAATTTTAAATTTAATCTTAGCAAATAAGTCATTAGGGGGATGACGAATCACACGGCATGCACGACCACGGCGATCTCCATTGTCCTGCTCAGTGTCACCGCCGTAGTCCAGCTCCATCTTTGTGGTCAACGCATCAAGGCGTGCCAGGATGGTGTTGAGTGTGGTGCGAGTCGCCGTTTGAGCAAGGTCAAGCTGGTTGAAACGCGCGGTCGTCGAAGTGACCGTCGAATCAAGCCGTTCATGCATCGTCCTAATGTTAGCAGAAAGTCCATCAACTTGTCCCCTTACTTCCTACAACTGGACATCCACTTGTCGTGTGCTCCTGCCATAGTTAGAGCAAACACCAAAACACCAAAAAGGAGAAAAACCGACGACAACAGGGGAATGGTGGTGACAACTGATGAAGACATCCACACTACTGATGCATCTATACCAATACAAGTACCAATTTCTGGTCCCATTACTCGCGCTCGTGCTCGTCAACTCAACCATCAGGTGATTACACTCTTGAGTTCATGTCCATCATATTTAGACCATGGAGACCCGTGCACTCTTGTTTTGCTTAGGAATCAGGGAGAAGACCGAAAGGGAAAAGGATTTGAACATGCTGGATTCGGACTGCAGAAGAACACCAACTTGTGACGGTCACCACGGTCAGATGCGGGCTCGGATTGGAATGTTCAAGCACAACATGGAAAGCTTATCAAGTCTACTTTCATATGGATCCGGAATTATAGTCATATCTGTTCTGAGGCCGCCGTAATCATTGTTTTCTTACCGAGACATTTCCTGCCTTTTCTGCCCATGGTGCTGCGTCACTCTATTTTGGCCCAATGGGTCGTGTATCAAGTTAGGTCCATTAGGGACGCATCCTAGGGTTGCAGCACGACCCCAATACCCTTGTGGTCGTCCTCCCATATTTATAAACCCCCTAGCCGCCACCAAGAACAGCGGGTTTTGTTTAGATCAAGTTTAGCTCTCGCTACTTGCTTGCAAGCGCGCGTGCTAGTTCAGCCGCCCGTCTTCTTGTCTTCGGAACCCCACCATATTGTAGTTTGATCTTTAAACCTACATTTAGATCTGGTAATTCAGTACTTGTTCTACTTGTTCTTGCTAGTTCTTCGATTGCTTGCAGGACGAGTGCCCTAGTGGCCAGGGTGTCACGCTCCACAAGATCGTGACAGCCATAGGAGGTGGTGTATCGGTTGCTAAGGCGCAGCGTCTTTGGAAGGCTGTAGTCGGGCCGTGAACGTCGTCTCCTCCCCCAATCGAGTTATTCCACACCCTCTCATCGAAAGATCGGGCAATCACCCAACGGGTGCACATCAGTTGGTAATCAGAGCAAGGTTTATCGGTGAGAGATTTACTTTTCTTCGCTGTTTTCTTATCTCCTATAGTCCAGAAAAAGCCAAAAAATAGTAGATTAGTTTTACCGCAATCCTATAAACCATTGAGCATTTACTAGTACTACTTAGTTAGGGCTTGTTGAGTTTTTGGTTGCATCGGTTGTGTCGAGTTGCTGGTCTTAGTTTATTCCTTTAGAGTTTTGAGTTCTACCACGTTTTGGTCACCACGAAATCCACCATCACCAAAAACATCTCTGGTTCGTTTTTGCCACCACGGATACATATCATATCCGATTTGGAAGTTTAAATACAATCTGGAAAGCTTATCTTATCTTCTTTCCAACGGATCTGACCTTATCTCAAAATTCGTTCTGAGCGCTCCGCAATCATCGTAGAGATTTCTGGACTTCCTATATTAACAAGATTTGTTAAATCTGATTTAAAGGGGTTGTTAGCAATATCTTTATTGTTTGGGTTGTCATAGTGAAAAAAAAAGGGTTTAGGCCCCTGCAAAAAAAAACAGAAGAAGAAGAAAAAAAAGAATAGAAAAGAAAAAAAAAGGAAAAGAAGAAGAAGGGGGCTGAATCTCTAAATCTGTTGTTTCTCTTTGTGCTGTGCTAGTTGTTCTTTTTCAGTGACTACCTTTGTGCCTAGGCTCACGTCTCTAGCCTGGTTTAGCCTAGGACCAGCACAGTACCACCGTTGAACGATTATTCAGCTTGCTTTTGTAACTAACGTGGTACTAGTGTATTCCTTGCTTCAGCCCACCTACAACTCTACATATTTCGACTACAGTTTGACAGGTCGTGTTGCTGCGGCACCGATACACTTATTCCACGGTTGCAGACTTGTTGGTTGCTGACCCCTCCTGTTGTGCAAGGTAAGAATTGGTAAGAGCTTGTGTGGCAGGTTGAGAGTGAGCGCCTTGCAGTAGCTACATCCTAATAGTTGTAGAGTTTTTATTCCTTCACGTTTTTTTTTCTTGTTGCCTCTGTTCGTCTAACCATGGCAGGATTGGAGGTTGATGATGCTTCTCGTAATATGCCACACTCTCCTCGCACCAAGGGTATCATACAACACTTTGTAAGGCTGGTGAAGACGTACACGGAAGGTCTTGATAATGACATGCAGGTGACGAATGAAAAGATGGGGCAATTGGAGGCCACACAGATCGACACAAACACCAAACTTGCAAATGTGGAAATGGCAGTTGCTCATATTGACAAGAGCCTTGTCGCACTCTTGAGGCGGTTTGATGAGATGCATGCTAATATCAATGGTGGGCGTGATGAGGGCGCCGAAGGTAACTGGGATGACTATGTTGCTGATACTGAACAAGATGACCAAGAAGCACCTAATCGCCGGCGACTACGTACTAACCGTAGAGGTATGGGTGGTTTTCGCCGACGTGAGGTACATGGTAATGATGATGCTTTTAGTAAGGTTAAATTTAAAATACCTCCTTTTGATGGTAAATATGACCCTGATGCTTACATTACTTGGGAGATTGCGGTTGATCAAAAGTTTGCATGCCATGAATTTCCTGAGAATGCGCGGGTTAGAGCTGCTACTAGTGAGTTTACTGATTTTGCTTCTGTTTGGTGGATAGAACATGGTAAGAAGAATCCTAATAACATGCCACAAACTTGGGATGCGTTGAAACGGGTCATGCGGGCTAGATTTGTTCCTTCTTATTATGCACGTGATATGTTAAACAAGTTGCAACAATTGAGACAGGGTACTAAAAGTGTAGAAGAATATTATCAGGAATTACAAATGGGTATGCTGCGTTGTAACATAGAGGAGTGTGAGGAATCTGCTATGGCTAGATTTTTGGGCGGGTTAAATAGGGAAATTCAGGACATCCTTGCTTATAAAGATTATGCTAATGTAACCCGATTGTTTCATCTTGCTTGCAAAGCTGAAAGGGAAGTGCAGGGACGACGTGCTAGTGCAAGGTCTAATGTTTCTGCAGGAAAATCTACACCATGGCAACAGCGCACGACTACGTCCATGACCGGCCGTACACCAGCACCAACTCCCTCGCCAAGTCGACCAGCACCCCCGCCTTCCTCCGGCGACAAACCACGTGCATCTTCCACAAATTCAGCAACCAAATCTGCCCAGAAACCAGCAGGTAGTGCCTCTTCAGTAGCCTCCACGGGTAGAACAAGAGATGTTCTGTGTTATCGATGCAAGGGCTATGGACACGTGCAGCGTGATTGTCCTAATCAGCGTGTTTTGGTGGTAAAAGACGATGGTGGGTATTCCTCTGCTAGTGATTTGGATGAAGCTACACTTGCTTTGCTTGCGGCTGATGATGCAGGCACTAAGGAACCACCCGAAGAACAGATTGGTGCAGATGATGCAGAGCATTATGAGAGCCTCATTGTACAGCGTGTGCTTAGTGCACAAATGGAGAAGGCAGAGCAGAATCAGCGACATACGTTGTTTCAAACAAAGTGTGTCATTAAGGAGCGTTCATGTCGTTTGATCATTGATGGAGGTAGCTGCAACAACTTGGCTAGCAGCGACATGGTGGAGAAGCTTGCACTTACGACCAAACCGCACCCGCATCCATATCACATTCAATGGCTCAACAATAGTGGTAAGGTCAAGGTAACCAAGCTGGTACGAATTAATTTTGCTATTGGTTCATATCGTGATGTTGTTGACTGTGATGTTGTGCCTATGGATGCTTGTAATATTCTGCTAGGTAGACCATGGCAATTTGATTCAGATTGTATGCATCATGGTAGATCAAATCAATATTCTCTCATATACCATGATAAGAAAATTATTTTGCTTCCCATGTCCCCTGAGGCTATTGTGCGTGATGATGTTGCTAAAGCTACCAAAGCTAAAACTGAGAACAACAAGAATATTAAAGTTGTTGGTAATAACAAAGATGGGATAAAATTGAAAGGACATTGCTTGCTTGCAACAAAAACTGATGTTAATGAATTATTTGCTTCCACTACTGTTGCCTACGCCTTGGTATGCAAGGATGCTTTGATTTCAATTCAAGATATGCAGCATTCTTTGCCTCCTGTTATTACTAACATTTTGCAGGAGTATTCTGATGTATTTCCAAGTGAGATACCAGAGGGGCTGCCACCTATACGAGGGATTGAGCACCAAATTGATCTTATTCCTGGTGCATCTTTGCCGAATCGTGCGCCATATAGGACAAATCCAGAGGAAACAAAAGAAATTCAGCGACAAGTGCAAGAACTACTCGACAAAGGTTACGTGCGTGAGTCTCTTAGTCCGTGTGCTGTTCCGGTTATTTTAGTGCCTAAAAAAGATGGAACATGGCGTATGTGTGTTGATTGTAGGGCTATTAATAATATCACGATACGTTATCGACACCCTATTCCACGTTTAGATGATATGCTTGATGAATTGAGTGGTGCCATTGTCTTTTCTAAAGTTGATTTGCGTAGTGGGTACCACCAGATTCGTATGAAATTGGGAGATGAATGGAAAACTGCTTTCAAAACTAAGTTCGGATTGTATGAGTGGTTAGTCATGCCTTTTGGGTTAACTAATGCACCTAGCACTTTCATGAGATTAATGAACGAGGTTTTGCGTGCCTTCATTGGAAAATTTGTGGTAGTATACTTTGATGACATATTAATCTACAACAAATCTATGGATGAACATGTTGATCACATGCGTGCTGTTTTTAATGCTTTACGAGATGCACGTTTATTTGGTAACCCTGAGAAGTGCACATTTTGCACCGATCGAGTTTCGTTTCTTGGTTATGTTGTGACTCCACAGGGAATTGAGGTTGATCAAGCCAAGGTAGAAGCGATACATGGATGGCCTATGCCAAAGACTATCACACAGGTGCGGAGTTTCCTAGGACTTGCTGGCTTCTATCGCCGTTTTGTGAAGGACTTTAGCACCATTGCTGCACCTTTGAATGAGCTTACGAAGAAGGGAGTGCATTTTAGTTGGGGCAAAGTACAAGAGCACGCTTTCAACGTGCTGAAAGATAAGTTGACACATGCACCTCTCCTCCAACTTCCTGATTTTAATAAGACTTTTGAGCTTGAATGTGATGCTAGTGGAATTGGATTGGGTGGTGTTTTGTTACAAGAAGGCAAACCTGTTGCATATTTTAGTGAAAAATTGAGTGGGTCTGTTCTAAATTATTCTACTTATGATAAGGAATTATATGCTCTTGTGCGAACATTAGAAACATGGCAGCATTATTTGTGGCCCAAAGAGTTTGTTATTCATTCTGATCATGAATCTTTGAAACATATTCGTAGTCAAGGAAAACTGAACCGTAGACATGCTAAGTGGGTTGAATTTATCGAATCGTTTCCTTATGTTATTAAGCACAAGAAAGGAAAAGAGAATATCATTGCTGACGCTTTGTCTAGGAGATATACTTTGCTGAATCAACTTGACTACAAAATCTTTGGATTAGAGACGATTAAAGACCAATATGTTCATGATGCTGATTTTAAAGATGTGTTGCTGCATTGTAAAGATGGGAAAGGATGGAACAAATATATCGTTAGTGATGGGTTTGTGTTTAGAGCTAACAAGCTATGCATTCCAGCTAGCTCCGTTCGTTTGTTGTTGTTACAGGAAGCACATGGAGGTGGCTTAATGGGACATTTTGGAGCAAAGAAAACGGAGGACATACTTGCTGGTCATTTCTTTTGGCCCAAGATGAGAAGAGATGTGGTGAGATTGGTTGCTCGTTGCACGACATGCCAAAAGGCGAAGTCACGGTTAAATCCACACGGTTTGTATTTGCCTCTACCCGTTCCTAGTGCTCCTTGGGAAGATATTTCTATGGATTTTGTGCTGGGATTGCCTAGGACTAGGAAGGGACGTGATAGTGTGTTTGTGGTTGTTGATAGATTTTCTAAGATGGCACATTTCATACCATGTCATAAAACTGACGATGCTACTCATATTGCTGATTTGTTCTTTCGTGAAATTGTTCGCTTGCATGGTGTGCCCAACACAATCGTTTCTGATCGTGATGCTAAATTTCTTAGTCATTTTTGGAGGACTTTGTGGGCAAAATTGGGGACTAAGCTTTTATTTTCTACTACATGTCATCCTCAAACTGATGGTCAAACTGAAGTTGTGAATAGAACTTTGTCTACTATGTTAAGGGCAGTTCTAAAGAAGAATATTAAGATGTGGGAGGACTGTTTGCCTCATATTGAATTTGCTTATAATCGATCATTGCATTCTACTACAAAGATGTGCCCATTTCAGATTGTATATGGTTTGTTACCTCGTGCTCCTATTGATTTAATGCCTTTGCCATCTTCTGAAAAACTAAATTTTGATGCTACTAGGCGTGCTGAATTGATGTTAAAACTGCACGAAACTACTAAAGAAAACATAGAGCGTATGAATGCTAGATATAAGTTTGCTAGTGATAAAGGTAGAAAGGAAATAAATTTTGAACCTGGAGATTTAGTTTGGTTGCATTTGAGAAAGGAAAGGTTTCCTGAATTACGAAAATCTAAATTGTTGCCTCGAGCCGATGGACCGTTTAAAGTGCTAGAGAAAATTAACGACAATGCATATAGGCTAGATCTGCCTGCAGACTTTGGGGTTAGCCCCACATTTAACATTGCAGATTTAAAGCCCTACTTGGGAGAGGAAGTTGAGCTTGAGTCGAGGACGACTCAAATGCAAGAAGGGGAGAATGATGAAGACATCCACACTACTGATGCATCTATACCAATACAAGTACCAATTTCTGGTCCCATTACTCGCGCTCGTGCTCGTCAACTCAACCATCAGGTGATTACACTCTTGAGTTCATGTCCATCATATTTAGACCATGGAGACCCGTGCACTCTTGTTTTGCTTAGGAATCAGGGAGAAGACCGAAAGGGAAAAGGATTTGAACATGCTGGATTCGGACTGCAGAAGAACACCAACTTGTGACGGTCACCACGGTCAGATGCGGGCTCGGATTGGAATGTTCAAGCACAACATGGAAAGCTTATCAAGTCTACTTTCATATGGATCCGGAATTATAGTCATATCTGTTCTGAGGCCGCCGTAATCATTGTTTTCTTACCGAGACATTTCCTGCCTTTTCTGCCCATGGTGCTGCGTCACTCTATTTTGGCCCAATGGGTCGTGTATCAAGTTAGGTCCATTAGGGACGCATCCTAGGGTTGCAGCACGACCCCAATACCCTTGTGGTCGTCCTCCCATATTTATAAACCCCCTAGCCGCCACCAAGAACAGCGGGTTTTGTTTAGATCAAGTTTAGCTCTCGCTACTTGCTTGCAAGCGCGCGTGCTAGTTCAGCCGCCCGTCTTCTTGTCTTCGGAACCCCACCATATTGTAGTTTGATCTTTAAACCTACATTTAGATCTGGTAATTCAGTACTTGTTCTACTTGTTCTTGCTAGTTCTTCGATTGCTTGCAGGACGAGTGCCCTAGTGGCCAGGGTGTCACGCTCCACAAGATCGTGACAGCCATAGGAGGTGGTGTATCGGTTGCTAAGGCGCAGCGTCTTTGGAAGGCTGTAGTCGGGCCGTGAACGTCGTCTCCTCCCCCAATCGAGTTATTCCACACCCTCTCATCGAAAGATCGGGCAATCACCCAACGGGTGCACATCAACAACTCGCTCAATGGAATGTTGTTATCAAGTTCTTATCCGTTCTTACCAAGCCACAGTGGTGAACTGCAACCAACAGGTGGAACCCGTGAAAGATTGGATGAGCGATTGCCTAGAGAAACAGAAACCTGCTCGTCGTACAAATATGTGGAGTTCTGGGTAAGCTGCACTCAAGTCAAGGATTAGCACGATCAAACAATAATGCAAAGTTGAATTATAGTGCAAAACATGAAACTATATTGCTGGCCACAAGTGCAAAGGACGGATGGAACTAGCAGAATGGCAATACCGTAAATATTGTACTAGCGAGGCCAAAAAGGCAATAGTAGGAATCACAGGTGATTTTGTTTTTCTTTTTTGTATGATTTTTTTGATATTTTTCTCAGCACAAGAAGCAACAAAATAGGAGCTACACCAAGTTTCACCTAAAACAGAGATCAGATGTGGTCTACAGAAAAAGGGCAAGTTCTCTGAAAAGCGTGCAAGAACTTTGATGAATTTTTTCTTTATTTTCCTGAATTTTTTTGACAATTTTATTGAAACCAAACAGGCTATAGGCGAGTTTGGCTGGCCTTAGAATGGTGTCAACAAGCTCCTGTAAAAATTTCATATTTTTTGAACAACCAAGCGAAAAGTTTTGACTGGTTTAAGGAAGGTACCTCAAGTTATGGTTAAAACGACCGAGATGAGACAATCGCTTTGTTTCCTTTCCCTATTTTTTTGTTTGTTCTCTGGTTCTATCCTTTATCTTTCTTTTTATTTTTTTTCTTTTCTTTTTTTGTTTCTGTCTTTTTACGTAACCGAAGGAGAAAAATAAGGAAGCGATGTTGACTCGGTTTGTGGCGTGATTAAACGGGAGATGGTGGCGGCGCGCTAGGGTGTGAATGGTGGAAGAAAGAAGGATGGTGAAAAGAACACAATGCAATCAGCAACAAATGACGCACAAGCACACAAATTCAACAATGTAGATTATTGAAAGAAAGTGTGAGGCTCAAAAGGGTGCTGGGATAAGGTCTAACCTGAATTTTTATGTGGTTTTGTGGACCGTAGGAAAAAAACACTCGATAAACTCACCGATCAACCTGGAAATCTGATACCACTTGATATAGCTGAGGTGCTCGATCTTTCGGTGAGTGGAGATAATTCTGATTTGGTGGAAGATGACCCTTGTGATCCGACTATGACGAGCAAGCCCGATGATGTGCACCCGTTGGGTGATTGCCCGATCTTTCGATGAGAGGGTGTGGAATAACTCGATTGGGGGAGGAGACGACGTTCACGGCCCGACTACAGCCTTCCAAAGACGCTGCGCCTTAGCAACCGATACACCACCTCCTATGGCTGTCACGATCTTGTGGAGCGTGACACCCTGGCCACTAGGGCACTCGTCCTGCAAGCAATCGAAGAACTAGCAAGAACAAGTAGAACAAGTACTGAATTACCAGATCTAAATGTAGGTTTAAAGATCAAACTACAATATGGTGGGGTTCCGAAGACAAGAAGACGGGCGGCTGAACTAGCACGCGCGCTTGCAAGCAAGTAGCGAGAGCTAAACTTGATCTAAACAAAACCCGCTGTTCTTGGTGGCGGCTAGGGGGTTTATAAACATGGGAGGACGACCACAAGGGTATTGGGGTCGTGCTGCAACCCTAGGATGTGTCCCTAATGGACCTAACTTGATACACGACCCATTGGGCCAAAATAGGGTGACGCAGCACCATGGGCAGAAAAGGCAGGAAATGTCTCGGTAAGAAAACAATGATTACGGCGGCCTCAGAACAGATATGACTATAATTCCGGATCCATATGAAAGTAGACTTGATAAGCTTTCCATGTTGTGCTTGAACATTCCAATCCGAGCCCGCATCTGACCGTGGTGACCGTCACAAGTTGGTGTTCTTCTGCAGTCCGAATCCAGCATGTTCAAATCCTTTTCCCTTTCGGTCTTCTCCCTGATTCCTAAGCAAAACAAGAGTGCACGGGTCTCCATGGTCTAAATATGATGGACATGAACTCAAGAGTGTAATCACCTGATGGTTGAGTTGACGAGCACGAGCGCGAGTAATGGGACCAGAAATTGGTACTTGTATTGGTATAGATGCATCAGTAGTGTGGATGTCTTCATCATTCTCCCCTTCTTGCATTTGAGTCGTCCTCGACTCAAGCTCAACTTCCTCTCCCAAGTAGGGCTTTAAATCTGCAATGTTAAATGTGGGGCTAACCCCAAAGTCTGCAGGCAGATCTAGCCTATATGCATTGTCGTTAATTTTCTCTAGCACTTTAAACGGTCCATCGGCTCGAGGCAACAATTTAGATTTTCGTAATTCAGGAAACCTTTCCTTTCTCAAATGCAACCAAACTAAATCTCCAGGTTCAAAATTTATTTCCTTTCTACCTTTATCACTAGCAAACTTATATCTAGCATTCATACGCTCTATGTTTTCTTTAGTAGTTTCGTGCAGTTTTAACATCAATTCAGCACGCCTAGTAGCATCAAAATTTAGTTTTTCAGAAGATGGCAAAGGCATTAAATCAATAGGAGCACGAGGTAACAAACCATATACAATCTGAAATGGGCACATCTTTGTAGTAGAATGCAATGATCGATTATAAGCAAATTCAATATGAGGCAAACAGTCCTCCCACATCTTAATATTCTTCTTTAGAACTGCCCTTAACATAGTAGACAAAGTTCTATTCACAACTTCAGTTTGACCATCAGTTTGAGGATGACATGTAGTAGAAAATAAAAGCTTAGTCCCCAATTTTGCCCACAAAGTCCTCCAAAAATGACTAAGAAATTTAGCATCACGATCAGAAACGATTGTGTTGGGCACACCATGCAAGCGAACAATTTCACGAAAGAACAAATCAGCAATATGAGTAGCATCGTCAGTTTTATGACATGGTATGAAATGTGCCATCTTAGAAAATCTATCAACAACCACAAACACACTATCACGTCCCTTCCTAGTCCTAGGCAATCCCAGCACAAAATCCATAGAAATATCTTCCCAAGGAGCACTAGGAACGGGTAGAGGCAAATACAAACCGTGTGGATTTAACCGTGACTTCGCCTTTTGGCATGTCGTGCAACGAGCAACCAATCTCACCACATCTCTTCTCATCTTGGGCCAAAAGAAATGACCAGCAAGTATGTCCTCCGTTTTCTTTGCTCCAAAATGTCCCATTAAGCCACCTCCATGTGCTTCCTGTAACAACAACAAACGAACGGAGCTAGCTGGAATGCATAGCTTGTTAGCTCTAAACACAAACCCATCACTAACGATATATTTGTTCCATCCTTTCCCATCTTTACAATGCAGCAACACATCTTTAAAATCAGCATCATGAACATATTGGTCTTTAATCGTCTCTAATCCAAAGATTTTGTAGTCAAGTTGATTCAGCAAAGTATATCTCCTAGACAAAGCGTCAGCAATGATATTCTCTTTTCCTTTCTTGTGCTTAATAACATAAGGAAACGATTCGATAAATTCAACCCACTTAGCATGTCTACGGTTCAGTTTTCCTTGACTACGAATATGTTTCAAAGATTCATGATCAGAATGAATAACAAACTCTTTGGGCCACAAATAATGCTGCCATGTTTCTAATGTTCGCACAAGAGCATATAATTCCTTATCATAAGTAGAATAATTTAGAACAGACCCACTCAATTTTTCACTAAAATATGCAACAGGTTTGCCTTCTTGTAACAAAACACCACCCAATCCAATTCCACTAGCATCACATTCAAGCTCAAAAGTCTTATTAAAATCAGGAAGTTGGAGGAGAGGTGCATGTGTCAACTTATCTTTCAGCACGTTGAAAGCGTGCTCTTGTACTTTGCCCCAACTAAAATGCACTCCCTTCTTCGTAAGCTCATTCAAAGGTGCAGCAATGGTGCTAAAGTCCTTCACAAAACGGCGATAGAAGCCAGCAAGTCCTAGGAAACTCCGCACCTGTGTGATAGTCTTTGGCATAGGCCATCCATGTATCGCTTCTACCTTGGCTTGATCAACCTCAATTCCCTGTGGAGTCACAACATAACCAAGAAACGAAACTCGATCGGTGCAAAATGTGCACTTCTCAAGGTTACCAAATAAACGTGCATCTCGTAAAGCATTAAAAACAGCACGCATGTGATCAACATGTTCATCCATAGATTTGCTGTAGATTAATATGTCATCAAAGTATACTACCACAAATTTTCCAATGAAGGCACGCAAAACCTCGTTCATTAATCTCATGAAAGTGCTAGGTGCATTAGTTAACCCAAAAGGCATGACTAACCACTCATACAATCCGAACTTAGTTTTGAAAGCAGTTTTCCATTCATCTCCCAATTTCATACGAATCTGGTGGTACCCACTACGCAAATCAACTTTAGAAAAGACAATGGCACCACTCAATTCATCAAGCATATCATCTAAACGTGGAATAGGGTGTCGATAACGTATCGTGATATTATTAATAGCCCTACAATCAACACACATACGCCATGTTCCATCTTTTTTAGGCACTAAAATAACCGGAACAGCACACGGACTAAGAGACTCACGCACGTAACCTTTGTCGAGTAGTTCTTGCACTTGTCGCTGAATTTCTTTTGTTTCCTCTGGATTTGTCCTATATGGCGCACGATTCGGCAAAGATGCACCAGGAATAAGATCAATTTGGTGCTCAATCCCTCGTATAGGTGGCAGCCCCTCTGGTATCTCACTTGGAAATACATCAGAATACTCCTGCAAAATGTTAGTAATAACAGGAGGCAAAGAATGCTGCATATCTTGAATTGAAATCAAAGCATCCTTGCATACCAAGGCGTAGGCAACAGTAGTGGAAGCAAATAATTCATTAACATCAGTTTTTGTTGCAAGCAAGCAATGTCCTTTCAATTTTATCCCATCTTTGTTATTACCAACAACTTTAATATTCTTGTTGTTCTCAGTTTTAGCTTTGGTAGCTTTAGCAACATCATCACGCACAATAGCCTCAGGGGACATGGGAAGCAAAATAATTTTCTTATCATGGTATATGAGAGAATATTGATTTGATCTACCATGATGCATACAATCTGAATCAAATTGCCATGGTCTACCTAGCAGAATATTACAAGCATCCATAGGCACAACATCACAGTCAACAACATCACGATATGAACCAATAGCAAAATTAATTCGTACCAGCTTGGTTACCTTGACCTTACCACTATTGTTGAGCCATTGAATGTGATATGGATGCGGGTGCGGTTTGGTCGTAAGTGCAAGCTTCTCCACCATGTCGCTGCTAGCCAAGTTGTTGCAGCTACCTCCATCAATGATCAAACGACATGAACGCTCCTTAATGACACACTTTGTTTGAAACAACGTATGTCGCTGATTCTGCTCTGCCTTCTCCATTTGTGCACTAAGCACACGCTGTACAATGAGGCTCTCATAATGCTCTGCATCATCTGCACCAATCTGTTCTTCGGGTGGTTCCTTAGTGCCTGCATCATCAGCCGCAAGCAAAGCAAGTGTAGCTTCATCCAAATCACTAGCAGAAGAATACCCACCATCGTCTTTTACCACCAAAACACGCTGATTAGGACAATCACGCTGCACGTGTCCATAGCCCTTGCATCGATAACACAGAACATCTCTTGTTCTACCTGTGGAAGCTACTGAAGAGGCACTACCTGCGGGTTTCTGGGCAGATTTGGTTGCTGAATTTGTGGAAGATGCACGTGGTTTGTCGCTGGAGGAAGGCGGGGGTGCTGGTCGACTTGGCGAAGGAGTTGGTGCTGGTGTACGGCCGGTCATGGACGTAGTCGTGCGCTGGTGCCATGGTGTAGATTTTCCTGCAGAAACAATAGACCTTGCACTAGCACGTCGTCCCTGCACTTCCCTTTCAGCTTTGCAAGCAAGATGAAACAATCGGGTTACATTAGCATAATCTTTATAAGCAAGGATGTCCTGAATTTCCCTATTTAACCCGCCCAAAAATCTAGCCATAGCAGATTCCTCACCCTCCTCTATGTTACAACGCAGCATACCCATTTGTAATTCCTGATAATATTCTTCTACACTTTTAGTACCCTGTCTCAATTGTTGCAACTTGTTTAACATATCACGTGCATAATAAGAAGGAACAAATCTAGCCCGCATGACCCGTTTCAACGCATCCCAAGTTTGTGGCATGTTATTAGGATTCTTCTTACCATGTTCTATCCACCAAACAGAAGCAAATTCAGTAAACTCACTAGTAGCAGCTCTAACCCGCGCATTCTCAGGAAATTCATGGCATGCAAACTTTTGATCAACCGCAATCTCCCAAGTAATGTAAGCATCGGGGTCATATTTACCATCAAAAGGAGGTATTTTAAATTTAACCTTACTAAAAGCATCATCATTACCATGTACCTCACGTCGGCGAAAACCACCCATACCTCTACGGTTAGTACGTAGTCGCCGGCGATTAGGTGCTTCTTGGTCATCTTGTTCGGTATCAGCAACATAGTCATCCCAGTTACCTTCGGCGCCCTCATCACGCCCACCATTGATATTAGCATGCATCTCATCAAACCGCCTCAAGAGTGCGACAAGGCTCTTGTCAATATGAGCAACTGTCATTTCCACATTTGCAAGTTTGGTGTTTGTGTCGATCTGTGTGGCCTCCAATTGCCCCATCTTTTCATTCGTCACCTGCATGTCATTATCAAGACCTTCCGTGTGCGTCTTCACCAGCCTTACAAAGTGTTGTATGATACCCTTGGTGCGAGGAGAGTGTGGCATATTACGAGAAGCATCATCAACCTCCAATCCTGCCATGGTTAGACGAACAGAGGCAACAAGAAAAAAAACGTGAAGGAATGAAAACTCTACAACTATTAGGATGTAGCTACTGCAAGGCGCTCACTCTCAACCTGCCACACAAGCTCTTACCAATTCTTACCTTGCACAACAGGAGGGGTCAGCAACCAACAAGTCTGCAACCGTGGAATAAGTGTATCGGTGCCGCAGCAACACGACCTGTCAAACTGTAGTCGAAATATGTAGAGTTGTAGGTGGGCTGAAGCAAGGAATACACTAGTACCACGTTAGTTACAAAAGCAAGCTGAATAATCGTTCAACGGTGGTACTGTGCTGGTCCTAGGCTAAACCAGGCTAGAGACGTGAGCCTAGGCACAAAGGTAGTCACTGAAAAAGAACAACTAGCACAGCACAAAGAGAAACAACAGATTTAGAGATTCAGCCCCCTTCTTCTTCTTTTCCTTTTTTTTTCTTTTCTATTCTTTTTTTTTCTTCTTCTTCTGTTTTTTTTTGCAGGGGCCTAAACCTTTTTTTCACTATGACAACCCAAACAATAAAGATATTGCTAACAGCCCCTTTAAATCAGATTTAACAAATCTTGTTAATATAGAAAGTCCAGAAATCTCTACGATGATTGCGGAGCGCTCAGAACGAATTTTGAGATAAGGTCAGATCCGTTGGAAAGAAGATAAGATAAGCTTTCCAGATTGTATTTAAACTTCCAAATCGGATATGATATGTATCCGTGGTGGCAAAAACGAACCAGAGATGTTTTTGGTGATGGTGGATCTCGTGGTGACCAAAACGTGGTAGAACTCAAAACTCTAAAGGAATAAACTAAGACCAGCAACTCGACACAACCGATGCAACCAAAAACTCAACAAGCCCTAACTAAGTAGTACTAGTAAATGCTCAATGGTTTATAGGATTGTGGTAAAACTAATCTACTATTTTTTGGCTTTTTCTGGACTATAGGAGATAAGAAAACAGCGAAGAAAAGTAAATCTCTCACCGATAAACCTTGCTCTGATTACCAACTGATGTGCACCCGTTGGGTGATTGCCCGATCTTTCGATGAGAGGGTGTGGAATAACTCGATTGGGGGAGGAGACGACGTTCACGGCCCGACTACAGCCTTCCAAAGACGCTGCGCCTTAGCAACCGATACACCACCTCCTATGGCTGTCACGATCTTGTGGAGCGTGACACCCTGGCCACTAGGGCACTCGTCCTGCAAGCAATCGAAGAACTAGCAAGAACAAGTAGAACAAGTACTGAATTACCAGATCTAAATGTAGGTTTAAAGATCAAACTACAATATGGTGGGGTTCCGAAGACAAGAAGACGGGCGGCTGAACTAGCACGCGCGCTTGCAAGCAAGTAGCGAGAGCTAAACTTGATCTAAACAAAACCCGATGTTCTTGGTGGCGGCTAGGGGGTTTATAAACATGGGAGGACGACCACAAGGGTATTGGGGTCGTGCTGCAACCCTAGGATGTGTCCCTAATGGACCTAACTTGATACACGACCCATTGGGCCAAAATAGGGTGACGCAGCACCATGGGCAGAAAAGGCAGGAAATGTCTCGGTAAGAAAACAATGATTACGGCGGCCTCAGAACAGATATGACTATAATTCCGGATCCATATGAAAGTAGACTTGATAAGCTTTCCATGTTGTGCTTGAACATTCCAATCCGAGCCCGCATCTGACCGTGGTGACCGTCACAAGTTGGTGTTCTTCTGCAGTCCGAATCCAGCATGTTCAAATCCTTTTCCCTTTCGGTCTTCTCCCTGATTCCTAAGCAAAACAAGAGTGCACGGGTCTCCATGGTCTAAATATGATGGACATGAACTCAAGAGTGTAATCACCTGATGGTTGAGTTGACGAGCACGAGCGCGAGTAATGGGACCAGAAATTGGTACTTGTATTGGTATAGATGCATCAGTAGTGTGGATGTCTTCATCACCCGAGGCGCCAATGCAATCGCTGAACCAACTCCCTGTGGTTACCGACCTTGCTGATGCGAGATCGGCCTGATCACGAAGATCGTTTCCTGTGCGCAATCGAAGAACGAACAAGAAAAGGATGCGAGCAATCTAATCTATTACTCGAGGGTGGAGTTCTGAATACACGAAGACAGCACTGATTTGCGCGTGTTCGAGAGTAGCTAAAGCTAACGTAAAATAAAACTCGCCGAACAAAGGAGGCGTAGCTCCTGGATAAATAGAGAGGGGCGCAGCCCCTAGGGGCGGCCAACCCTAGGTCGTCCACTATGGGCCGCAGTTGGGCTGGTCGTCTATTCTTCTGGGCCCTCATTCTTCAGTAGCATGACAAAGTTAAGATCTCTGGCACGGGCCCGAGTGATTGGCCCAGCTAATGAAGTGGCGCTTGATGTGGAGGTGCTGCTGGTGTAGTCGTACTCATAGTGATGTCCTCATCACTTCGGGAAGGAGAACGATGCTCTCCCCCAGCCCTCACTATAGAAATATCATGAAAATATTTGCCCTTCATCGCTTCCATTTGCCCTTGATTGACAGTTGACTCCCCAAAAATTATATGGCTCGGCCTCCACGGTCGATCTTCAGCATCTTCATTTCCACTCTCCATATCAAAATTGTCACTATCATTGAAATCTGCAGACAATCCAGCTAGCATCTCTTTGGTAATCTTTTCCACGTTGGTCTTTTCCATTGCTTCGTAAAACCCAGCCATTGTGGGGTCTGTAATCTTCTTGTCCTCAGCCATTTGGATGATGGTTGCAACAAATGCCGAAGCTCAAAAATCAATCAAGATCGCAAAGAGAAGAATGCTAAGATGGTAGTCACAACACAAACAGCTAAATGGCACGAAAAATATTCACGACACGGGCTCCTATATATATACTCAGAGCTCCACCGCTCGGTGGGTCCCACAGTTCAGAATGATTCGCTATTCTAGTGAAAGGAAGGTGTTTTTTCGGACCTTCGGCTAAAGGCCTTCGTTCGCGTTGCAGTCTGAATTCGTTACAAAGAAACAAATTAATACTGCGAGGGGCTACTGTTGGGGGTCTTCCTCTTCCGAAGGTCCTCAAAAACATGACTAACCATCTACTTTCAGTATAACATGGATTATTACAGGGAGCTTCGGCTTCAGGACCGAGGTTTTCTCCGAGGGCAAAGGTGTACAAGACGAAGATATAGCCTGAAGATGATAAGAACGAATGCTGAATCTATGGCCGAAGAGTAACAACTTTGGCTTAAGATGATGATGAAGATCAAACATGATGCTGACGTGAAGAGGAAAAGACTAGCCAGTCCCTAATGATTTGTGTTATAGTTGTGAACAAATGTTGAGGACACAAATGTACTTTTACTCGGGATGTGTCCCGTGCCTATAAATAGATGAACAGTACCACCGTACTGTTCACACTGGATTGTAATTGCTCTCACATCAATGCCTTCGAGCAAGCCGAAGGTACCAACGTAATGTAAACTTTGCTAATATTCATGTGTACATTACGAAATACATAGGTGAATGAATTGATGGATTACATTCATTATCTCTATGTACTCTTATGGTTATGAATAATGAAGGCATGTCCTTCATGACCTCCATCTGAAGATCATTATATACATAAGGAGATAATGCATCGGAGGACGAAGGTCCTTGATCTTTGACAATTGTGTTGCATTGTTCTTGATTCGCAGCATTTGAGAACAAGTGACCAACAACGTTCTTTGTTTGCAAGGGTCTAATTCTTAGCAAAGCTTTAAAGGCTCAGAAAGATGTAGAAGATGAGAGCAATCAGATAGCAATTAGAAACCTTCGTTCGGAGATCATACCTGTGAGAAACGAAGCTCTCGAGAAGAATAAGATCTTGCTCTCTTTGGTGGAAAGATTAAAATCTAGTGAAGCTAGGCTTTCTAGCCTTTCCGAAGCAGAGCAGAGGGTAAAGGAGTTTGAAGAGAAGCAACAAAAAGATGCGAAGCGCATTGCTAACTTGGAGTATGCGCTATCTGTTCAAGTAGAATTGCACAGATCTGAAGTATAAGGATTGGAAAAGAAACTCAATGAAGTGACTAAAAATTTTAATGTCGAGCAAACAAAGTGCGAAATATCTAATATTGAACGGCTGAGAGTTCATAAAAATGTCGAGGTGCTTCGTCAAGCAAAAGAGGAATGCTACAATGTTGCCATGGAATGTTGTAATTAATTGAAAGATAATTTTGCCAAAGTTGGTGTGTTCTCTACAGAGCAAAATTTAATTTGTGGCGATCTTGATGGAGTTATTCGGTGGATCAGCGGCGAAGCCGAAGCTTTTTAGGAGATTCTCAGTGATAGGGGAGACTTCTGCGCCTTCGCCGATGCCCGCGGAGCTGTGTCACTAATTGAGAAGGTTGGCTGGGTGCATGCAAAGGCTATGGTTCTGCCAGGATTCTCTATCTCAGCCAATGACATTAAGAATCCTTTAGTAGAAGCCGCTGTGCTAAGTGGAAAGTTGTATTTCAAAGTCTGGTTGAGGGGAGGCCAAGAGGTAGCTAACGAAGCTACCAGAAAAAATGAGAAAGAGTCTCATGCTGCCTTGGAAGAGGCCAGGAAAATTGAAGAAGTTATAGAACGTGCAAGACTTATAGGTATATCTTTCATGACCTAGCTTCGTAAATTATTTTAGCTTCGGAACTAACATACACTTGTACTATGGTGCAGCTGAACTCTATCCCCCTCCGCAGACATATGACCCTGAAGTCGATCCATCTCTAAAGGGGGCACTTGATGTAATTAGAATACCTAACAAAGTCGTTGACGAAGCTGTTAACAGGCTACTAAATGAAGCTGCTGATAAAGTTTTAAAAGAAGATGGCTAGACCTTGTCTATTCTAACTTTAGAATTTTTGTATGCAGCTTCTTTTTGTAAGAAACAATTATCAACTATCTGCGTGTTTAATGATGTATATATTTCTTTGTGAGGCGTGAAATCTTCGTACGTACCGTTTTTGAGCCGCAAGCGAAAAAACACCTTCCCTTCTTTTCACGCTTCATAAAGAGAGAAAGAAATCCCCCTTCTTTGCCGAAGCAACTTTGAAGGTCTCGTCGTGGATGTTGCATAAGAATACCGTTGTTGAAGGTACAAACCCTATATAAAAACACCTCTGCCCAAGGCATAGGTCTTGTATTATTGATACGTTCTTTCGTGACTCTTTGCCGAAGATAGACTTAACCTCATGGGTTAGCTAATATGTTCAAAGGAGCAATTTTCCTTCTTTTTCCGCTGCTTCTGTCGATGCAAAATGATGTATGATGTATGTTGCGATATTATGCAATATGATGTGATGATATGATGCAAATGATGTTAATGCACGAATCATAAAAAATAAGACTCTGCATCCCCTTAGGAACGACTTTGGAGTCTCTTCGCCTTTTACTTAGGTGGTATTTTAGCTCTGCATCCCCGTAGGAACGACTTTGAAGCTAAGCTCTGCATCCCCTTAGGAACGACTTTTGAGCTTCTTCACCTTTTACTTAGGTGGTATTTTAGCTCTACATCTTCGTAGGAATGACTTTGGAGCATCTTCACCTTTTCTGTTACACTCGATGGTGTAACCCCAGATTCATTATAACAAACCGAAGGTTGTACCTTCTTATATTGTCTTTAGAGAAAAATAATAAAGATAAGAAAAGCAAAGATTACATTGAATATGAACTTTTTTATTGAGCCCATGTATTGTTTCAATAAATGTGTCTCGACTCTGGCACAGTGCTGTTGACTGTCCAAGCTTCAAACTCTTCACGTGTATCTCGCTATTGTACCTAGCGGTGCCCTTCTGGCTGCTGATTGTGAGACAAGATTGGAGCCATGGGTGGTGGTTGTTGATGAGGACATCACTATGAGTATGACTACACCAGCAGCACCTCCACATCAAGCGCCACTTCCTTCATTAGCTGGGCCAATCACTCGGGCCCGTACAAGAGATCTTAACTTCGTCATGCTACTGAAGAATGAGGGCCCAGAAGAATAGACGACCAGCCCAACTACGGCCCATAGTGGACGACCCAGGGTTGGCCGCCCCTAGGGGCTGCGCCCCCTCTCTATTTATCCAGGAGTTGCACCTCCTTTGTTTTTCGAGTTTTGTTTTACGTTAGCTTTAGCTACTCTCGAACACGCGCAAATCAGCGTTGTCTTCGTGTATTCAGAACTCCACCCTCGAGTAATAGATTAGATTGCTCGCATCTTTTTCTTGTTTGTTCTTCGATTGCGCACAGGAAACGATCTTCGTGATCAGGCCGATCTCGCATCAGCAAGGTCGGTAACCACAGGGAGTTGGTTCAGCGATTGCATTGGCGCCTTGAGCTTCCTCGTCGTAGTCGGATCGCGAGGGTCATCTTCCGCCAAATCGGAATTATCTCCACTCACCGAAAGATCGGGCACTTCAGCTATATCAAGTGGTATTAGATTTTCAGGTTGATCGGTGAGTTTATCAAGTGTTTTTTTCTCTCCTACAGTCCACAAAACCACATAAAAATTCAGGTTAGACCTTATCCCAGCACCCTTTTGAGCCTCACACTTTCTTTCAATAATCTGCATTGTTGAATTTGTGTGCTTGCGCGTCATTTGTTGCTGGTTGCATTGTGTTTTTTTACCATCCTTCTTTCTTCCACCATTCAAACCCTAGCGCGCCGCCACCATCTCCCATTTGATCACGCCACAAACCGAGTCAACGCTGCTTCCTTGTTTTTCTCCTTCGGTTACGTTAAAAAAACAGAAACAAAAAAAAAGAAAGATAAAGGATAGAACCAGAGAACAAACAAAAAAGGGGGAAAGGAAACAAAGCAGTTGTCTCATCTCGGTCGTTTTAACCAGAACTTGAGGTACCTTCCTTAAACCGGGCATAACTTTTCGCTCGGTTGTTCAAAAAATCTGAAATTTTACAGGAGCTTGTTGACACCATTCTGAGGCCAGCCAAACTCGCCTACGGCCTGTTTGGTTTCGATAAAATTGTCAAAAAAATTCAGGAAAATAAAGAAAAAATTCATCAAAGTTCTTGCACGCTTTTTAGAGAACTTGCTCTTTTTCTGTAGACCACATCTGATCTCTGTTTTAGGTGAAACTTGGTGTAGCTCCTATTTTGTTGCTTCTTGTGCTGAGAAAATATCAAAAAAATCATACAAAAAAGAAAAACAAAATCACCTGTGATTCCTACTAGTGCCTTTTTCGCCTCGCTAGTACAATATTTACGGTACTGCGATTCTGCTAGTTCCATCCGTCCTTTGCACTTGTGGCCAGCAATATAGTTTCGTGTTTTGCACTATAATTCATCTTTGCATTATTGTTTGATCGTGCTAATCCTTGACTTGAGTGCAGCCTACCCAGAACTCCACATATTTCTACGACGAGCAGGTTTCTGTTTCTCCAGGCAATCGCTCATCCGATCTTTCACCGGTTCCACCTGTTGGTTGCAGTTCACCACTGTGGCTTGGTAAGAACGGATAAGAACTTGATAACAGCATTCCATTGAGCGAGTTATCACCACCATTCCCGTGTTGTCGTCGGTTTTTCTCCTTTTTGGTGTTTTGGTGTTTGCGCTAACTATGGCAGGAGCACACGACACGGTGGATGTCCAGTTGCAGGAAGTAAGGGGACAAGTTGATGGACTTTCTGCTGACATTAGGATGATGCATGAACGGCTTGATTCGACGGTCACTTCGACGACCGCGTGTTTCAACCAGCTTGACCTTGCTCAAACGGCGACTCGCCCCACACTCGACACCATCCTGGCACGCCTTGATGCGTTGACCACAAAGATGGAGCAGGACTACGGCGGTGACACTGAGCAGGACGATGGAGATCGCCGTGGTCGTGCACGCCGTGTGGTTCGTCATCCCCCTAATGACTTATTTGCTAAGATTAAATTTAAAATT
The DNA here is from genome assembly GCF_902167145.1 of Zea mays. Classification (NCBI taxonomy): domain Eukaryota; kingdom Viridiplantae; phylum Streptophyta; class Magnoliopsida; order Poales; family Poaceae; genus Zea; species Zea mays. The sequence continues at coordinate 96,895,997 of NC_050097.1, read as the reverse complement.
CCATCTTTTAATGGTAAATATGATCATGTTGCATATCTTGATTGGGAATTGGAGGTAGAACAGAAATTTTCATGCCATGATATTCCTGCTAATAGCCAAGTGAAGGCTGCCATTAGTGAATTTACTGATTTTGCTTTAATTTGGTGGCGTGAGTATAAACAAAAACTTCCCATTAACAGTGTTACTACTTGGACCCAATTAAAAACTGCCATGCGCCACAGATTTGTTCCTTCCTATTATGCACGTGATTTGCTTAACAAAATGCAACGTTTTCAACAAGGTTCACAATCTGTTGAGGAATATTACCAGGAGTTATAAAAGGGTATGCTTCGTTGTGGTTTGGTTGAGTCGGATGACGCTGCTATGGCGCATTTTCGTGGTGGTTTGAACAGGGAAATTCAGGATATACTTGATTATAAGGATTATTTTGATATAACCACATTGTTTGAATATGCTTGCAAAGCTGAACGTGAAGTGTAGGGACGACGATCAAAGACATATACTAACTCTTTTGCAGGCCGGAGTTCGACACACAGCTCAACTCCTTCCAGCCCTGCACCTTCTACGCCTAGCACTACACCGCGCACAGGGACGGCCAAGCCAGCGGCGCCCCCTGCCAAAGGCGTCGTTTCTTCCACATGACGTACACGGGATATTCAGTGCCATCGTTGTAGAGGGTTTGGGCACATGATTCGGGACTGCCCAAACAAGCGTACCTTGCTTATACGTGACAATGGTGAGTACTCTTCAGCCAGTGATTCCGAGGAAACTAGTCATGCTATGATTGCCACTGACCATGCAGAAAATGAGGACATCCACGTTGATCCCATCGACGCCGAAAGGTATGAGAGTCTTGTTGTGCAGCGTGTTCTCAACACATAGGTTGCCCAGGCCGAAAAAAATCAGCGACACACTCTATTCCATACCAAGGGCGTTGTGCACGAACGGTCGATTCGCATCATCATCGATAGTGGCAGCTGCAACAATTTGGCAAGTACAGCTTTGGTAGACAAATTATCCTTGCCCACTCGCGCACACCCACATCCGTATCACATTCAATGGCTTAATGATGGTGGTAAAATAAAGGTAACATGTTCGGTACGTGTCCCCTTTTCGCTGGGTTCTTATTCTGATTATGCTGATTGCAATGTTATTCCTATGGAAGCATGCTTTTTGTTGTTGGGTCGACCTTGGCAATATGATACTGATAGTTTACATCATGGTCGTTAAAATCATTATTCTTTCATGTTTAAAGGCCAGAAAATAATTATACATCCAATGACCCCTGACCAAATTTTGAAAGATGATCTTACTAGGGCTGCTAAAACTGCACAACAAGTCAAATCGACATCAGCCGCACCTATTAAATCTGAAATCAAGGTGCACTCTCCTGTTTTACTTGTTACACGTGTTGATTTTGATGATCTCCATGAAGCTCATATGCCCTGTTATGCACTTGTATGCTCGCGCATGCTTGTTCCGCTTGATGATGCACCGTCTTTGGATATACCCCCTGCTGTTGTTAACCTTTTGCAGGAGTATGCTGATGTTTTTCCTACGGACTTACCACCGGGTCTTCCTCCGCTCCGTGGCATTGAGCATCAGATCGATCTCATCCCCGGCGCTTCTCTTCCGATCCGCGCCCCGTACCGTACAAATCCAGATGAGACGAAGGAGATCCCGCGCCATGTGCAAACGCTGCTTGATGTAGCTGAGGTGCCCGATCTTTCGGCGAGTAGAGATAATTCCGATTTGGCGGAAGTTGACCCTTGCGATCCGACTACGACGAGCAAGCCCGAGGCGCCAATGCAACCGCTGAACCAACTCCCTGTGGTTACCGACCTTGCTGATGCGAGATCGGCCTGATCACGAAGATCGTTTCCTGTGCGCAATCGAAGAACGAACAAGAAAAAGATGCGAGCAATCTAATCTATTACTCGAGGGTGGAGTTCTGAATACACGAAGACAGCGCAGATTTGCGCGTGTTCGAGAGTAGCTAAAGCTAATGTAAAACAAAACTCGAAAATAAAGGAGGCGCAGCTCCTGGATAAATAGAGAGGGGGCGCAGCCCCTAGGGGCGGCCAACCCTAGGTCGTCCATTATGGGCCGCAGTTGGGCTGGTCGTCTATTCTTCCGGGCCTTCGTTCTTTAACAGCATGATGTAGTTCAATTCTCTTGCACGGGCCCGAGTCACTGGCCCAGGTGGAAGGGGTGGCGCCTGGACTGGGGAAGATGGTGCCTGGGCTGGAGAAGGTGCTGCTGGTGTAGATGTGCTCGTATTGGTGTTGATTTCCTCATCATCCTCCCCTTCTTGAACTGAAGTCGTCCTCGACGGCAACTCCTCATCTTCTCCCGCATACGGTTTCAAATCTGCAACATTAAAACTAGTGGAAACACCAAACTCCGCAGGCAGGTCAAGGATATAAGCATTATCATTAATCTTGGTTAGTATCTTAAAAGGACCAGCAGCACGAGGCATCAATTTAGAACGGCGCAAAGTAGGAAAACGATCCTTTCTCAAATGCAACCAAACCATATCACCAGGTTCAAAAGTAACTAGTTTCCGGCCTTTACTACCAGTAATCTGATATTTAGCATTAGCAGCAGCAATGTTTTGTTGAGTTTGTTCATGGAGATTAATCATTTGTTCAACATGTGCAACAGCATCTATGTGTGGGGCGTCCGCAGCATCAAGCGAAAACAAAGCAATAGGCGCCCTAGGAATGTAACCATAAACAATTTGAAAAGGGCACATCTTTGTAGAAGAATGTGTTGCATGATTATAAGCAAACTCAACATGAGGCAAGCAATCCTCCCAACGTTTCAAATTTTTGTCTAAAACAGCCCTAAGCATGGTAGACAAAGTTCGATTAACTACCTCAGTTTGACCATCAGTCTGAGGGTGACAAGTGGTGCTAAACAGCAATTTAGTTCCCAATTTATTCCACAGAGATCTCCAAAAATGACTCAGAAACTTAGCATCACGATCCGAGACTATTGTATTGGGAATACCGTGCAAACGAATAATCTCTCTAAAAAACAATTCAGCAACATTGCTAGCATCATCAGTCTTATGACAAGGTATGAAATGAGCCATTTTGGAGAATCGATCAACAACCACAAAAATGCTATCCCTCCCCTTCTTAGTTCTAGGCAATCCCAAAACAAAATCCATCGAAATATCAATCCAAGGGGAAGTAGGAACAGTCAAAGGCATATACAAACCATGGTTGTTCAACCGTGACTTAGCTTTCTGACAAGTAGTGCAGCGTGCAACAAGGCGCTCAACATCAGCGCGCATCCGAGGCCAAAAGAAGTGGGCAGCCAACACCTCATGTGTCTTGTAGACGCCAAAGTGCCCCATGAGACCACCTCCATGTGCTTCCTGTAACAACAAAAGACGAACCGAGCTAGCTGGAACACACAGCTTGTTAGCGCGAAACAGGAACCCATCCTGTATGTGAAATTTGCCCCATGGTTTCCCATTAATACAATGGCCGAAAGCATCTTTAAAATCAGCATCATCAACATATTGATCTTTCACAGTGTGCAAACCAAAGATTTTAAAATCTAACTGTGAGAGCATGGTATAGCGACGAGACAAAGCATCAGCAATAACATTGTCCTTCCCGTTCTTGTGTTTAATAATGTAAGGAAAGGACTCAATGAATTCTACCCATTTAGCATGACGACGGTTCAGATTTGTTTGGGTACGAATATGTTTTAAAGCCTCATGATCAGAATGGATTATGAACTCACGATGCCAAAGATAGTGCTGCCATGTATGCAAAGTGCGCACTAAAGCGTAAAGCTCCTTATCATAAGTAGAATATTTCAGACTAGCACCGCTTAATTTTTCACTAAAATAAGCAACTGGTTTTCCTTCTTGTAACAAAACAGCACCTAGCCCAATACCGCTAGCATCGCATTCAAGCTCAAACACTTTATTAAAATCAGGCAATTGCAATAGTGGAGCTTGGGTTAACTTATCTTTCAAAGTGCTGAACGCTTCCTCCTGTGAATCACTCCAAGCAAATGTCACATCTTTCTTTGTAAGCTCATGTAGAGACGCTGCAATGGAGCTAAAATCACGAACAAATCTGCGGTAGAAACCGGCAAGTCCAAGAAAGCTCCGAATTTGTGTGACCGTCGTCGGTGTAGGCCACTCCTGAATGGCAGCAATATTGCTGCTATCCACCTCAATGCCCTGTGGAGTAACAACATAACCAAGAAACGAGACACGTCGTGTACAAAAGATGCATTTTTCCATGTTAGCAAATAACTGGGCAGCACGCAATACATCAAAAACAGCACTTAAATGTTCCAAATGCTCTTTCTTAGATTTGCTGTAAATAAGGATATCATCAAAATAAACAACCACAAACAATCCTATGAAGGGCCTTAAAACTTCATTCATCACTCGCATAAAAGTGTTGGGAGCATTAGTCAATCCAAACGGCATAACCAACCATTCATATAAACCAACTTTCGTTTTAAAAGCCGTTTTCCATTCATCACTCAGTTTCATTCTAATCTGATGGTAACCACTACGCAAATCAATCTTAGTGAAAATAATGGCACCACTAAGCTCATCTAGCATATCATCAAGGCGTGGTATAGGATATCGATAACGAATAGTGATGTTATTAATAGCACGACAGTCTACACACATACGCCATGACCCATCTTTCTTGGGAACAAGTAACACAGGAACAGAGCAAGGGCTAAGAGACTCACGAATGTATCCCTTGTCAAGCAACGCCTGTACCTGGCGCTGAATCTCCTTCGTCTCATCCGGATTTGTACGGTACGGTGCGCGGTTCGGCAGCTGTGCGCCGGGAATGAGGTCGATCTGGTGCTCAATGCCACGAAGTGGTGGGAGACCCGGTGGTAAGTCTTTGGGAAAGACATCAGCGTACTCCTGCAAAAGGTTAGCAACCATAGAGGGAATAGCCAAAGATGGTGCATCATCAAGTGAAATGAGGACACTAGAGCATATAAGTGCATAGCATGGCAAATGAGCACCGTGTAGATCATCAAAATCAGCACGTGTAGCAAGTAAAACAGGAGCCTTCAACTTGATTTCAGAAGGAACAGAGGGCGATGGATCAAGTTGTTTAGCAGTTATAGCAGCTCGGGCAAGATCATCTTTAACAATTTGTTCAGGTGTCATTGGATGTATAATTATTTTCTGACCCTTAAAAATGAAAGAATAATGATTCGAACGACCATGATGCAAGCTATCAGTATCATATTGCCAAGGTCGACCAAGTAACAAAGAGCATGCTTCCATGGGAATAACATCACAATCAACAAAATCAGAATAAGCACCCATGGAGAAAGGAACGCGCACGAAACATGTGATTTTTATTTTACCACCATCATTAAGCCATTGAATGTGATATGGGTTTGGATGCTTACGAGTGGGTAACGATAACTTTTCGACCAGCATGGTACTCGCCAAATTGTTGCAACTACCGCTGTCGATAATGATGCGAATTGACTGCTCCTGCACAACACCCTTTGTATGGAACAGAGTGTGTCGCTGATTCTTCTCGGGCAAAGCGACCTGTGTACTGAGAACACGCTGCACAACAAGACTTTCATACCTATCAGCGTCGCCCGGGTTGACATGTACCTCCGCCTTAGCTGCATGGTCAGTGGCAAGTAGTGCATGTTCAATTTCTTCAGAATCACTAGCGGAAGAGTACTCACCATCGTCACGAATGAGCAAAGTGCGCTTGTTTGGGCAGTCCCGAATCACATGGCCAAATCCTCTACAGCGATGACACTGAATATCCCATGTACGACCTGTGGGTGGGGCAGTGCTGGCTGGTTTGGTCGTCTTCTCGCGTGGAGTAGTGGTGGACGTGGATGGCGCAGGGGGAACTGGTGCTGAGGTGGATGTCGAGCTTCGTCCTGCAAAAGTGTTAGAATATGGCTTCGAGCGGCGTCCCTGCACTTCACGTTCAGCTTTGCAAGCATATTCAAATAAAGTAGTCATATCATAATATTTCTTATAATCAAGTATATCTTGGATTTCGCGGTTTAAACCACCACGAAAACGTGCCATAGCAGCGTCGTTGTCCTCCAATATCCCACAACGAATCATACCTTTTTGTAACTCCTGGAAATAGTCCTCAACAGATTGAGAACCTTGCTGAAAACGCTGCATTTTATTAAGCAAATCACGAGCATAATACGAAGGCACAAATCGATGTCGCATCGCAGCTTTCAACTGATCCCAAGTGGTTGGAATGGTAGTGGGATGTTTTATTTTAAACTCACGCCACCAAATTAAAGCAAAATCAGTAAATTCACTAATAGCAGCTTTAACCTAAGAATGTGCAGCAATATCATGGCATGAAATTTTTTGTTCAACCTCTAACTCCCAATCAAGATATGCAACAGGATCATATTTGCCATTAAAAGGTGGAATTTTAAATTTAATCTTAGAAAATAAGTCATTAGGGGGATGACGAACCACACGGCGTGCACGACCACGGCGATCTCCATCGTCCCACTCAGTGTCACCGCCATAGTCCTGCTCCATCTTTGTGGTCAACGCATCAAGGCGTGCCAGGATGGTGTCGAGTGTGGTGCGAGTCGCCGTTTGAGCAAGGTCAAGCTAGTTGAAACGCTCGGTCGTCGAAGTGACCGTTGAATCAAGCCGTTCATGCATCGTCCTAATGTCATCAGCAAGTCCATCAACTTGTCCCCTTACTTCCAGCAACTGGGCATCCACCGTGTCGTGTGCTCCTGCCATAGTTAGCGCAAACACCAAAACACCAAAAGAAGAAGAAAACAAAAACCAACGACAAAAACAGGGGTGTACTGCTCACAAGGCACTCACACTAGTGCTGTTATCAAATTCTTATCCGTTCTTACCAAGCCACAGTGGTGACTGCAACCAACAGGTGGAACCGGTGAAAGATTGGATGAGCGATTGCCTGGAGAAACAGAAGCCTGCTCGTCGTAGAAATATGTGGAGTTGTGGGTAGGCTGCACTCAAGTCAAGGATTAGCACGATCAAACAATAATGCAAAGTTGAATTATAGTGCAAAACACGAAACTATATTGCTGGCCACAGGTGCAAAGGATGGATGGAACTAGCAGAATGGCAGTACCGTAAATATTGTACTAGTGATGCCAAAAAGGCACTAGTAGAAATCACAGGTGATTTTGTTTTTCTTTTTTGTATGATTTTTTTGATATTTTTCTCAGCACAAGAAGCAACAAGATAGGAGCTACACGAAGTTTCACCTAAAACAGATATCAGATGTGGTCTATAGAAAATCAGGAAGTTCTCTGAAAAGAGTGCGAGAACTTTGACGGATTTTTTTCTTTATTTTCCTGAATTTTTTTGACAATTTTGTCGAAACCCAAACAAACCGTAGGTGAGTTTGGCCGGCCTCAGAATGGTGTCAACTAGCTCCTGTAAAAATTTCAGATTTTTTGGACACCCGAGCGAAAAGTTATGCCCGGTTTACGGAAGGTACCTCAAGTTATGTTTTAAAAACGACCGGGATGAAACAACCGTATCCTTTCTCCTTCGTTTTCTTTTTTTTTTGTTTCTGTTTTTTTTTACGTAACCGAAGGAGAAAAACAAGGAAGCGGTCGTTGACTCGGTTTGTTTTTTTTTTCTGTTTTTTTTCGTAACCGAAGGAGAAAATCAAGGAAACGGCCGTTGACTCGGTTCGTTTTTTTCTGTTTTTTTGACGTAACCGAAGGAGAAAAACAAGGAAACAATGTTGACTCGGTTTGTGGCGTGATCAAACGGGAGATGGTGGCGGCGCTAGGGTTTGAATGGTGGAAGAACACAATGCAACCAGCAACAAATGACGCGAAAGCACACAAATTCAACAATGCAGATTATTGAAAGAAAGTGCGAGGCTCAAAAGGGTGCTGGGATAAGATCTAACCTGAATTTTTATGTGGTTTTGTGGACTGTAGGAAAAAAAAACGCTCGAGAAACTCACCGATCAACCTGGAAATCTGATACCAATTGATGTAGCTGAGGTGCCCGATCTTTCGGCGAGTAGAGATAATTCCGATTTGGCGGAAGTTGACCCTTGCGATCCGACTACGACGAGCAAGCCCGAGGCGCCAATGCAACCGCTGAACCAACTCCCTGTGGTTACCGACCTTGCTGATGCGAGATCGGCCTGATCACGAAGATCGTTTCCTGTGCGCAATCGAAGAACGAACAAGAAAAAGATGCGAGCAATCTAATCTATTACTCGAGGGTGGAGTTCTGAATACACAAAGACAGCGCAGATTTGCGCGTGTTCGAGAGTAGCTAAAGCTAATGTAAAACAAAACTCGAAAATAAAGGAGGCGCAGCTCCTGGATAAATAGAGGGGGCGCAGCCCCTAGGGGCGGCCAACCCTAGGTCGTCCATTATGGGCCGCAGTTGGGCTGGTTGTCTATTCTTCCGGGCCTTCGTTCTTTAACAGCATGATGTAGTTCAATTCTCTTGCACGGGCCCGAGTCACTGGCCCAGGTGGAAGGGGTGGCGCCTGGACTGGGGAAGATGGTGCCTGGGCTGGAGAAGGTGCTGCTGGTGTAGATGTGCTCGTATTGGTGTTGATGTCCTCATCACTGCTTGATAAAGGTTACATTCGTGAATCTCTTAGCCCTTGCTCGGTTCCTGTTTTACTCGTTCCAAAGAAAGATGGGTCATGGCGTATGTGCGTAGATTGTCGTGCTATTAATAACATCACAGTTCGTTATCGATATCCTATTCCATGCCTTAATGATATGCTAGATGAGCTTAGTGGTGCCGTTATTTTCTCTAAGGTTGATTTGCGTAGCGGTTACCATCAGATTAGAATGAAACTCGGTGATGAATGGAAAACGGCTTTTAAAACGAAATTTGGTTTATATGAATGGTTGGTTATGCCATTTGGATTAACTAATGCTCCCAGCACCTTTATGCGTTTAATGAACGAAGTTCTACGAGCCTTCATAGGTTTGTTTGTTGTTGTTTATTTCGATGATATCCTTATTTACAGCAAGTCTATAGAGGAGCATTTAGAACATTTACGTGTTGTTTTTGATGCTTTGTGTGCTGCTCGCTTGTTTGGTAACATGGAAAAGTGCACATTTTGCACGCAACGTGTCTCGTTTCTTGGTTATGTGGTTACTCTATAGGGCATTGAGGTGGATAGCAGCAAGGTTGAAGCCATTCAGGACTGGCCTACACCAACGACGGTCACCCAAATTCGGAGTTTTCTTGGACTTGCAGGATTTTACCGCCGTTTTGTGCGTGATTTTAGCTCCATAGCTGCCCCTTTGCACGAACTCACAAAGAAAGGTGTGTCTTTTTCTTGGGACCCCCACAAGAAGAGGCGTTCAACACTTTGAAAGATAAGTTAACCCATGCTCCACTCTTACAATTGCCCGACTTTCAGAAAGTGTTTGAACTTGAATGTGATGCTAGTGGTATTGGGTTAGGTGTTGTTTTGTTACAAGAAGGAAAACCGGTTGCTTATTTCAGTGAAAAATTAAGCGGTGCTAGCTTGATATATTCTACTTATGATAAGGAACTTTATGCTTTAGTTCGCACTTTACAAACATGGCAGCACTACCTTTGGCCTCGTGAGTTTATAATTCATTCTGATCATGAGGCTTTAAAACATATTCGTACCCAAATAAATCTGAATTGTCGTCATGCTAGTTGGGTAGAATTCATCGAGTCCTTTCCTTACATCATTAAACACAAGAACGGGAAGGAAAACGTCATTGCTGATGCATTGTCCCGTAGATATACCATGCTTTCACAGTTAGAATTTAGAATCTTTGGCTTGCAAACTGTGAAAGATCAATATGTGGATTATGCTAATTTTAAAGATTTCTATATACATTGTAACGATGGCAAACCCTGGGGAAAATTTCACATACAGGATGGAATTTTGTTCCGCGCTAACAAGCTGTGTATTCCAGCAAGCTCGGTTCGTCTTTTGTTGTTGCAGGAAGCTCATGGAGGCGGTCTCATGGGTCACTTTGGCATTTACAAGACACATGAGGTGTTGGCCGCACACTTCTTTTGGCCTCGGATGCGTCGTGATGTTGAGCGTCTTGTTGCATGTTGCACTACTTGCCAGAAAGCTAAGTCACGTCTGGGCAACCATGGTTTGTATATGCCTTTGCCTGTCCCTTCTTCTCCTTGGCTCGATATTTCTATGGACTTTGTTTTGTGCTTGCCTATAACTAAGAAGGGGAGAGATAGTATTTTTGTGGTTGTTGATAGATTCTCTAAAATGGCTCACTTTATACCTTGTCATAAAACTGATGATGCTAGCTTTGTTGCTAAATTGTTCTTTAGAGAAATTATTCGTTTACATGGTATTCGAAAAACAATAGCCTCTGATCGTGATGCTAAGTTTCTAAGCCATTTTTGGAGATCTCTTTGGAATAAATTGGGAACTAAATTGCTGTTTAGCACTACTTGTCACCCTCAGACTGATGGACAAACTGAGGTAGTAAATAGAACTGTATCTACCATGCTTAGGGCTGTTTTAGACAAGAATTTGAGACGTTGGGAGATTTGCTTGCCTCATGTTGAATTTGCTTACAATCATGCCACACATTCTTCTACAAAGATGTGCCCTTTCCAGATTGTTTATGGTTACATCCCTAGGGCACCTATTCATTTGATTTCACTTAATGCTGCGAACGCCCCACATGTAGATGCTGCTGCACATGTTGAACAAATGATTACCATACATGAACAAACGAAACAGAACATTGCTGCTACTAATGCAAAAAATCAGGTTGCTGGTAGTAAACGAAGAAAACTTGTTACTTTTGAGCCAGGTGATATGGTTTGGTTGCACTTGACAAAGGATCGGTTTCCTACTTTGCGCTGTTCTAAATTAATGCCTCGTGCTACTGGTCCTTTTAAGGTGCTAACAAAGATTAATGATAATGCTTATATCCTTGACCTGCCTACGGAATTTGGTGTTTCCACTAGTTTTAATGTTGCAGATTTGAAACCATATATGGCCGAGGATGAGGAGTTACCGTCGAGGACGACTTCACTTCAAGAAGGGGAGGATGATGAGGACATCACTATGAGTACGACTACACCAGCAGCACCTCCACATCAAGCGCCACTTCCTTCATTAGCTGCGCCAATCACTCGGGCCCGTGCCAGAGATCTTAACTTCGTCATGCTACTGAAGAATGAGGGCCCAGAAGAATAGACGACCAGCCCATAGTTGACGACCTAGGGTTGGCCGCCCCTAGGGGCTGCGCCCCCTCTCTATTTATCCAGGAGCTGTGCCTCCTTTGTTTTTCGAGTTTTGTTTTACGTTAGCTTTAGCTACTCTCGAACACGCGCAAATCAGCGTTGTCTTCGTGTATTCAGAACTCCACCCTCGAATAATAGATTAGATTGCTCGCATCTTTTTCTTGTTCGTTCTTCGATTGCGCACAGGAAACGATCTTCGTGATCAGGCCGATCTCGCATCAGCAAGGTCGGTAACCACAGGGAGTTGGTTCAACGATTGCATTGGCACCTCGGGCTTGCTCGTCGTAGTCGGATCGCAAGGGTCATTTTCCGCAAAATCGGAATTATCTCCACTCACCGAAAGATCGGGCACTTCAGCTATATCAGTTGTGTAGCGAGGTCCATGCAGCTTGTGAGTGGCTTGCCGAAGCAACTGATGCTGTGGACTGCTGGTTGCCCACATACTTGGGGATGTATAAGGAATAGCATGTAGCGGTATGTAGGACCTGCTTCAGCTAATTCTGACGTTGATGGCCTTGAGTTGCTGGTCCTTTTAAGGTGCTAACAAAGAACTTTGTTGTGTCCCTGATGATTGGGAGCTTTGTTGATGGTCTTGAGTGCGATTTCCCCTGTCGTCGCTGTGACAGAACCTCCCAAGTTATTAGGCCCACATGCACCTGCCCTTGTCTCAAAGACCTCAGATAGTTGTGCATGTGCACTATATAACTTAACAGGATCCGTCCGAGTGTCCCAAGGACCCCGGATAAACCACTTACAACCAAGATCGCAAGATTAAGTAACACAAATCACACACACCAACAGTTTGTAGTAGAAATCTTATTACCAAATTTTACAAGTTACAAAAATTTTACTTTGTACATGATCGGAGTGATTACAAAAGTGATTCAAAGAAATAACTTTGAACTGTTATAAATTATTTATAGTTTTGAAATATATGCTAGCTCAAGTTACCATCCTCAATAAGAAGTATAGAAGAGTTACTTAGACTTATAAGAAGGCCGAGCCCACCAGCACTTAACACCATCAACAGCAGCACAAAGTTAAAAACCTGAAAAACAACAGGGAATAAAACCCTGAGTATGGAATTACTCAGCAAGACTTACCCGACTAAAGAAAAGACTCTCAAGGATATGCTGGATTTGGGAATCAAGGAGAGGCTTTAGCAAGAATCAACTTAGATACTTTTGCAGAAATAGCTTACTAAAGTGAGTCCTTACTTTCAACATTTTAATGCTAGATTAAGTATTAATAGACCTTGTTTGCATCTAGTCTAATTTCACCACCACATTAATCAATCCAACATGATTTTTGCTCATTAAGATTCCATCCATGACTTAGATTGTAGGGCAGTGACCAAGTCTTCATGTCCGCGAAGTTACGGCGATCCGAATCGATTATACTCAGCTGAGAATCTCTAATCACACGATATATGTAGCACTTAACCCTTGCATATGTCAAGTCGCCACCGGGGTTCTTAAGACCAGATCAGGTTCACACCAACCGAGAGCACAGATACACCACCGTCCAGCCTCTTGCCACGGAGGGTACACGCTACTCTCGCCATCTCTCCACTCCCATTGCGTGTTATCTTATTCTGGTATTAGTCTGCCCGAGGCAAAGCTTACCCATGATGAGGCATGTGACCAGTTAAAGGGTCCTCGATCAGCAAGCCTACATTCAGTATAATCCTTAATCAACCTGGGTAGAACAGCACCTGTTCCTAGCCCAAGTCCCGATTTAAGTACTTCCATCCTTAGGATTGTTTGTATCCCTTAGGATGAAAAGAGCATTATAGGGAACTTTGCAGTAAGATCCCACCATTGCTCCCAATAAAAATATTCTTGCAGGTAGAAGCCATCCTTCCTCAGGATAACCCCTGAGCTAGGCCTTAACGCAAAGGACAACCTCTATCCACAAGATGATGAAGACATCCACACTACTGATGCATCTATACCAATACAAGTACCAATTTCTGGTCCCATTACTCGCGCTCGTGCTCGTCAACTCAACCATCAGGTGATTACACTCTTGAGTTCATGTCCATCATATTTAGACCATGGAGACCCGTGCACTCTTGTTTTGCTTAGGAATCAGGGAGAAGACCGAAAGGGAAAAGGATTTGAACATGCTGGATTCGGACTGCAGAAGAACACCAACTTGTGACGGTCACCACGGTCAGATGCGGGCTCGGATTGGAATGTTCAAGCACAACATGGAAAGCTTATCAAGTCTACTTTCATATGGATCCGGAATTATAGTCATATCTGTTCTGAGGCCGCCGTAATCATTGTTTTCTTACCGAGACATTTCCTGCCTTTTCTGCCCATGGTGCTGCGTCACCCTATTTTGGCCCAATGGGTCGTGTATCAAGTTAGGTCCATTAGGGACGCATCCTAGGGTTGCAGCACGACCCCAATACCCTTGTGGTCGTCCTCCCATGTTTATAAACCCCCTAGCCGCCACCAAGAACAGCGGGTTTTGTTTAGATCAAGTTTAGCTCTCGCTACTTGCTTGCAAGCGCGCGTGCTAGTTCAGCCGCCCGTCTTCTTGTCTTCGGAACCCCACCATATTGGAGTTTGATTTTTAAACCTACATTTAGATCTGGTAATTCAGTACTTGTTCTACTTGTTCTTGCTAGTTCTTCGATTGCTTGCAGGACGAGTGCCCTAGTGGCCAGGGTGTCACGCTCCACAAGATCGTGACAGCCATAGGAGGTGGTGTATCGGTTGCTAAGGCGCAGCGTCTTTGGAAGGCTGTAGTCGGGCCGTGAACGTCGTCTCCTCCCCCAATCGAGTTATTCCACACCCTCTCATCGAAAGATCGGGCAATCACCCAACGGGTGCACATCAGTTGGTAATCAGAGCAAGGTTTATCGGTGAGAGATTTACTTTTCTTCGCTGTTTTCTTATCTCCTATAGTCCAGAAAAAGCCAAAAAATAGTAGATTAGTTTTACCGCAATCCTATAAACCATTGAGCATTTACTAGTACTACTTAGTTAGGGCTTGTTGAGTTTTTGGTTGCATCGGTTGTGTCGAGTTGCTGGTCTTAGTTTATTCCTTTAGAGTTTTGAGTTCTACCACGTTTTGGTCACCACGAAATCCACCATCACCAAAAACATCTCTGGTTCGTTTTTGCCACCACGGATACATATCATATCCGATTTGGAAGTTTAAATACAATCTGGAAAGCTTATCTTATCTTCTTTCCAACGGATCTGACATTATCTCAAAATTCGTTCTGAGCGCTCCGCAATCATCGTAGAGATTTCTGGACTTTCTATATTAACAAGATTTGTTAAATCTGATTTAAAGGGGTTGTTAGCAATATCTTTATTGTTTGGGTTGTCATAGTGAAAAAAAAGGGTTTAGGCCCCTGCAAAAAAAAACAGAAGAAGAAGAAAAAAAAAGAATAGAAAAGAAAAAAAAAGGAAAAGAAGAAGAAGGGGGCTGAATCTCTAAATCTGTTGTTTCTCTTTGTGCTGTGCTAGTTGTTCTTTTTCAGTGACTACCTTTGTGCCTAGGCTCACGTCTCTAGCCTGGTTTAGCCTAGGACCAGCACAGTACCACCGTTGAACGATTATTCAGCTTGCTTTTGTAACTAACGTGGTACTAGTGTATTCCTTGCTTCAGCCCACCTACAACTCTACATATTTCGACTACAGTTTGACAGGTCGTGTTGCTGCGGCACCGATACACTTATTCCACGGTTGCAGACTTGTTGGTTGCTGACCCCTCCTGTTGTGCAAGGTAAGAATTGGTAAGAGCTTGTGTGGCAGGTTGAGAGTGAGCGCCTTGCAGTAGCTACATCCTAATAGTTGTAGAGTTTTTATTCCTTCACGTTTTTTTTTCTTGTTGCCTCTGTTCGTCTAACCATGGCAGGATTGGAGGTTGATGATGCTTCTCGTAATATGCCACACTCTCCTCGCACCAAGGGTATCATACAACACTTTGTAAGGCTAGTGAAGACGCACACGGAAGGTCTTGATAATGACATGCAGGTGACGAATGAAAAGATGGGGCAATTGGAGGCCACACAGATCGACACGAACACCAAACTTGCAAAAGTGGAAATGACAGTTGCTCATATTGACAAGAGCCTTGTCGCACTCTTGAGGCGGTTTGATGAGATGCATGCTAATATCAATGGTGGGCGTGATGAGGGCGCCGAAGGTAACTGGGATGACTATGTTGCTGATACTGAACAAGATGACCAAGAAGCACCTAATCGCCGGCGACTACGTACTAACCGTAGAGGTATGGGTGGTTTTCGCCGACGTGAGGTACATGGTAATGATGATGCTTTTAGTAAGGTTAAATTTAAAATACCTCCTTTTGATGGTAAATATGACCCTGATGCTTACATTACTTGGGAGATTGCGGTTGATCAAAAGTTTGCATGCCATGAATTTCCTGAGAATGCGCGGGTTAGAGCTGCTACTAGTGAGTTTACTGAATTTGCTTCTGTTTGGTGGATAGAACATGGTAAGAAGAATCCTAATAACATGCCACAAACTTGGGATGCGTTGAAACGGGTCATGCGGGCTAGATTTGTTCCTTCTTATTATGCACGTGATATGTTAAACAAGTTGCAACAATTGAGACAGGGTACTAAAAGTGTAGAAGAATATTATCAGGAATTACAAATGGGTATGCTGCGTTGTAACATAGAGGAGGGTGAGGAATCTGCTATGGCTAGATTTTTGGGCGGGTTAAATAGGGAAATTCAGGACATCCTTGCTTATAAAGATTATGCTAATGTAACCCGATTGTTTCATCTTGCTTGCAAAGCTGAAAGGGAAGTACAGGGACGACGTGCTAGTGCAAGGTCTAATGTTTCTGCAGGAAAATCTACACCATGGCAACAGCGCACGACTACATCCATGACCGGCCGTACACTAGCACCAACTCCCTCGCCAAGTCGACCAGCACCCCCGCCTTCCTCCAGCGACAAACCACGTGCATCTTCCACAAATTCAGCAACCAAATCTGCCCAGAAACCCGCAGGTAGTGCCTCTTCAGTAGCTTCCACAGGTAGAACAAGAGATGTTCTGTGTTATCGATGCAAGGGCTATGGACACGTGCAGCGTTATTGTCCTAATCAGCGTGTTTTGGTGGTAAAAGACGATGGTGGGTATTCTTCTGCTAGTGATTTGGATGAAGCTACACTTGCTTTGCTTGCGGCTGATGATGCAGGCACTAAGGAACCACCCGAAGAACAGATTGGTGCAGATGATGCAGAGCATTATGAGAGCCTCATTGTACAGCGTGTGCTTAGTGCACAAATGGAGAAGGCAGAGCAGAATCAGCGACATACATTGTTTCAAACAAAGTGTGTCATTAAGGAGCGTTCATGTCGTTTGATCATTGATGGAGGTAGCTGCAACAACTTGGCTAGCAGCGACATGGTGGAGAAGCTTGCACTTACGACCAAACCGCACCCACATCCATATCACATTCAATGGCTCAACAATAGTGGTAAGGTCAAGGTAACCAAGTTGGTACGAATTAATTTTGCTATTGGTTCATATCGTGATGTTGTTGACTGTGATGTTGTGCCTATGGATGCTTGTAATATTCTGCTAGGTAGACCATGGCAATTTGATTCAGATTGTATGCATCATGGTAGATCAAATCAATATTCTCTCATATACCATGATAAGAAAATTATTTTGCTTCCCATGTCCCCTGAGGCTATTGTGCGTGATGATGTTGCTAAAGCTACCAAAGCTAAAACTGAGAACAACAAGAATATTAAAGTTGTTGGTAATAACAAAGATGGGATAAAATTGAAAGGACATTGCTTGCTTGCAACAAAAACTGATGTTAATGAATTATTTGCTTCCACTACTGTTGCCTACGCCTTGGTATGCAAGGATGCTTTGATTTCAATTCAAGATATGCAGCATTCTTTGCCTCCTGTTATTACTAACATTTTGCAGGAGTATTCTGATGTATTTCCAAGTGAGATACCAGAGGGGCTGCCACCTATACGAGGGATTGAGCACCAAATTGATCTTATTCCTGGTGCATCTTTGCCGAATCGTGCGCCATATAGGACAAATCCAGAGGAAACAAAAGAAATTAAGCGACAAGTGCAAGAACTACTCGACAAAGGTTACGTGCGTGAGTCTCTTAGTCCGTGTGCTGTTCCGGTTATTTTAGTGCCTAAAAAAGATGGAACATGGCGTATGTGTGTTGATTGTAGGGCTATTAATAATATCACGATACGTTATCGACACCCTATTCCACGTTTAGATGATATGCTTGATGAATTGAGTGGTGCCATTGTCTTTTCTAAAGTTGATTTGCGTAGTGGGTACCACCAGATTCGTATGAAATTGGGAGATGAATGGAAAACTGCTTTCAAAACTAAGTTCGGATTGTATGAGTGGTTAGTCATGCCTTTTGGGTTAACTAATGCACCTAGCACTTTCATGAGATTAATGAACGAGGTTTTGCGTGCCTTCATTGGAAAATTTGTGGTAGTATACTTTGATGACATATTAATCTACAGCAAATCTATGGATGAACATGTTGATCACATGCGTGCTGTTTTTAATGCTTTACGAGATGCACGTTTATTTGGTAACCTTGAGAAGTGCACATTTTGCACCGATCGAGTTTCGTTTCTTGGTTATGTTGTGACTCCACAGGGAATTGAGGTTGATCAAGCCAAGGTAGAAGCGATACATGGATGGCCTATGCCAAAGACTATCACACAGGTGCGGAGTTTCCTAGGACTTGCTGGCTTCTATCGCCGTTTTGTGAAGGACTTTAGCACCATTGCTGCACCTTTGAATGAGCTTACGAAGAAGGGAGTGCATTTTAGTTGGGGCAAAGTACAAGAGCACGCTTTCAACGTGCTGAAAGATAAGTTGACACATGCACCTCTCCTCCAACTTCCTGATTTTAATAAGACTTTTGAGCTTGAATGTGATGCTAGTGGAATTGGATTGGGTGGTGTTTTGTTACAAGAAGGCAAACCTGTTGCATATTTTAGTGAAAAATTGAGTGGGTCTGTTCTAAATTATTCTACTTATGATAAGGAATTATATGCTCTTGTGCGAACATTAGAAACATGGCAGCATTATTTGTGGCCCAAAGAGTTTGTTATTCATTCTGATCATGAATCTTTGAAACATATTCGTAGTCAAGGAAAACTGAACCGTAGACATGCTAAGTGGGTTGAATTTATCGAATCGTTTCCTTATGTTATTAAGCACAAGAAAGGAAAAGAGAATATCATTGCTGACGCTTTGTCTAGGAGATATACTTTGCTGAATCAACTTGACTACAAAATCTTTGGATTAGAGACGATTAAAGACCAATATGTTCATGATGCTGATTTTAAAGATGTGTTGCTGCATTGTAAAGATGGGAAAGGATGGAACAAATATATCGTTAGTGATGGGTTTGTGTTTAGAGCTAACAAGCTATGCATTCCAGCTAGCTCCGTTCGTTTGTTGTTGTTACAGGAAGCACATGGAGGTGGCTTAATGGGACATTTTGGAGCAAAGAAAACGGAGGACATACTTGCTGGTCATTTCTTTTGGCCCAAGATGAGAAGAGATGTGGTGAGATTGGTTGCTCGTTGCACGACATGCCAAAAGGCGAAGTCACGGTTAAATCCACACGGTTTGTATTTGCCTCTACCCGTTCCTAGTGCTCCTTGGGAAGATATTTCTATGGATTTTGTGCTGGGATTGCCTAGGACTAGGAAGGGACGTGATAGTGTGTTTGTGGTTGTTGATAGATTTTCTAAGATGGCACATTTCATACCATGTCATAAAACTGACGATGCTACTCATATTGCTGATTTGTTCTTTCGTGAAATTGTTCGCTTGCATGGTGTGCCCAACACAATCGTTTCTGATCGTGATGCTAAATTTCTTAGTCATTTTTGGAGGACTTTGTGGGCAAAATTGGGGACTAAGCTTTTATTTTCTACTACATGTCATCCTCAAACTGATGGTCAAACTGAAGTTGTGAATAGAACTTTGTCTACTATGTTAAGGGCAGTTCTAAAGAAGAATATTAAGATGTGGGAGGACTGTTTGCCTCATATTGAATTTGCTTATAATCGATCATTGCATTCTACTACAAAGATGTGCCCATTTCAGATTGTATATGGTTTGTTACCTCGTGCTCCTATTGATTTAATGCCTTTGCCATCTTCTGAAAAACTAAATTTTGATGCTACTAGGCGTGCTGAATTGATGTTAAAACTGCACGAAACTACTAAAGAAAACATAGAGCGTATGAATGCTAGATATAAGTTTGCTAGTGATAAAGGTAGAAAGGAAATAAATTTTGAACCTGGAGATTTAGTTTGGTTGCATTTGAGAAAGGAAAGGTTTCCTGAATTACGAAAATCTAAATTGTTGCCTCGAGCCGATGGACCGTTTAAAGTGCTAGAGAAAATTAACGACAATGCATATAGGCTAGATCTGCCTGCAGACTTTGGGGTTAGCCCCACATTTAACATTGCAGATTTAAAGCCCTACTTGGGAGAGGAAGTTGAGCTTGAGTCGAGGACGACTCAAATGCAAGAAGGAGAGAATGATGAAGACATCCACACTACTGATGCATCTATACCAATACAAGTACCAATTTCTGGTCCCATTACTCGCGCTCGTGCTCGTCAACTCAACCATCAGGTGATTACACTCTTGAGTTCATGTCCATCATATTTAGACCATGGAGACCCGTGCACTCTTGTTTTGCTTAGGAATCAGGGAGAAGACCGAAAGGGAAAAGGATTTGAACATGCTGGATTCGGACTGCAGAAGAACACCAACTTGTGACGGTCACCACGGTCAGATGCGGGCTCGGATTGGAATGTTCAAGCACAACATGGAAAGCTTATCAAGTCTACTTTCATATGGATCCGGAATTATAGTCATATCTGTTCTGAGGCCGCCGTAATCATTGTTTTCTTACCGAGACATTTCCTGCCTTTTCTGCCCATGGTGCTGCGTCACCCTATTTTGGCCCAATGGGTCGTGTATCAAGTTAGGTCCATTAGGGACGCATCCTAGGGTTGCAGCACGACCCCAATACCCTTGTGGTCGTCCTCCCATGTTTATAAACCCCCTAGCCGCCACCAAGAACAGCGGGTTTTGTTTAGATCAAGTTTAGCTCTCGCTACTTGCTTGCAAGCGCGCGTGCTAGTTCAGCCGCCCGTCTTCTTGTCTTCGGAACCCCACCATATTGGAGTTTGATTTTTAAACCTACATTTAGATCTGGTAATTCAGTACTTGTTCTACTTGTTCTTGCTAGTTCTTCGATTGCTTGCAGGACGAGTGCCCTAGTGGCCAGGGTGTCACGCTCCACAAGATCGTGACAGCCATAGGAGGTGGTGTATCGGTTGCTAAGGCGCAGCGTCTTTGGAAGGCTGTAGTCGGGCCGTGAACGTCGTCTCCTCCCCCAATCGAGTTATTCCACACCCTCTCATCGAAAGATCGGGCAATCACCCAACGGGTGCACATCACAAGATTTACCTCTAAGCAAGGCTAAGCAATTTTGTAAATCATATTTTGATACTTCATCAGAAGTATCTATAAAGGTATGGATATCAAGGTAGGCAATGCATCAAAGGATTTCCAAGCAACTCCTATAAACTAAATGCACATTTCACTAGACTTAAAGTGTGTAAAAATTATTTAAAAACACAAGGAAGGGGTTGCATGCACCGGGGCTTGCCTGGAATAAACACTAGGTTAGTGTTTGTTAAATGTCGACCACTTGACGATCATCCTTTTGTCTTGGCATTTGTTCAGGCAGGTTCGTCCATCAGCATCACCATGCGGAGTAGCTCGCGCTTGGGGTCGACTTGGCTTTGGTTCTTCGCATCACGTAGTCAACAAACGTACCTAAATGATTTGCATAATGCACATGAATGCATATAAGCAGGAATAGCACAAATCTAAATAGTGCTACGCGATAGCGAATTAAACATCTAGCGCCGAGGCGTTGTACTATTTTATACGAAAACACTAGTTATCGACGTACGATTAAGCGCAATAATTACGCTTCTCGAACTTATCGCAAACATCACGAAACAACAAATTATACACATTAATCACGTTTAGCCTAAACACAACTTATCAGTTAATTAATTAAATTCTAAACTTATTCCTCGCTTTATAAATTATACTACATCGCTCACAAAGAATTATTTTAATTTTATTTCACACCTCATATATTTTACATGTCAACAATTAATTAAACATTTCATGTTTTACTACCAAAATATCCAACAAAATCAACGATAACAGCCTTATGGGATAATCGTTTGGATTACTAAATCAATTCTTTACGCTATTAATTTGGCATACTTTATAAGTAAAACCAATTTGAACACACTCGACAGACACGCTGGCTCGGTACTCCTACGTAACTAGCATTTTAAACCTAAGTTTTATCTCGCATAATAAATATCTAAACTTAACCTTCCCATTATTAATTCGACCATTCACCGGATACGAACCACCGATTTAATCTTCTCGCATAACCTATGTCGTTAAACCTAAATTTAGCTACACGACGAATTCGCAATCGTGGACATAATTACCATGCTACCTATAGCCCCATATTTTTACAAGCGTCAAATAAATACATGCCTGAGCTACAAGCGGGATAATCGTCGCGACGTAGACACCTATCAATTCATCCACCAAACCAGTCGATAAAATCGCAAATTAGCCAACCGTACCAACAGATTACTCGAATCCGCGAGATCGGTAATGATTTTCCGGTTCAGATAATTTGTCAAGCGCTTGACAGGTACAAGAGCATATTGTCTTCGAGTTCGCAGAAACGTCGATGATGTCAGTTCAACCATTTCGCCGAACACCAGACGGGCGCTACACGAATTTTATTTCTCTTTTCTTCATCTAACAAACTTTCGAGGTCTCTTATCTACCACCATAGGTTTGCTGGAGAGTGGAATGGACACCAAGGCTGATGGTTAGGCGACGAGATGCCCCGTAGGGGAGGTCGTTGCACCTAGAACGGGCCAAAGAACCTGGGCGCGACCACGACATTAAAGACGAGCGCGAGGTCGTCTAGGAAGCGGCGCAGATCAGGGAGCAGTGGCACGGCAAAGACCGATGACGCGCGCATCAGGGACATAACCCGGCGCGACGGGGAGAGGGCTGAGCGATCCGAGAGGGCGCGCACATGAGAAGCCGGCAGAGGAGCGCAGCGAGCACCAGGGAGCAGCGCGCGCGGCGCACAACGGCCATGGCAAGCAGACAGAGAGCGTCGCGAGCTGGAACTGGGGGATGGAGAGGACGCAGGGAATCCGACCAGGAACTCGCGAGCAAGATCCCCAAGCCGGCCATGGGAAGGGAGAAGAAGGAGCCGAGCGCCGGATCCGAGCCAGGAGCGATCTCCATGGCCGGACAGAGAGCAGGGCGAGCAAGGAGGAGGAACGGCTGGGCGCGACGTATGGAGGTGCAGAGGTCCGCGCGAACACGGTGGGGGCACAGGGAAGAGCGCCGGTGAGCCTGCGGCGCCAGAGAGCAGGGCGCGGCGCAGAAAAGCACCAGGGAGAGGAGCGTCGCGATGGAGCTGCTCGGCAGCATCACCTCGGCGTCAGCCTGCACCGCCGCCAGCTGCATCTTCCACACGGCGGCCGCAGCAGGAACAAGGAGAAGCGAGGAACAGGGGCTGGGCACCATGGGCGAGCGCAGGGGATTCAACGAGCTGGAGCTGGAGGAACGCGCGGCATAGGAGCAGGCGTGCGCACGGAGCTTGCAGGGAGCACGCAGCGAATGTGCGTCGGGAGCATGGCTGGCGATGTGGAGCGCTGATGGAGATTTTTTTTCGTTACAGGATAGAAGGGAGGTCGCACGGCTTGGACAAGAAAAAAATGTGACGGTGGGATATTTCCAGGAATTAAACGCCAAGCATTGGAATAAGAATGAAGAGAGATATTTAGGATGAGCGGTGAGAAGATTAGGATGAGAGAGATATTTTCTTTTTTAATTATTCTTTAAAGAATTTCGCAGATATTTTTGAATCCTGATTTTTAGCGCTGTACACATGCCGACAAATACATATTTTATTCTCCGAATTTGGCGAATTAAATCATTTAACAATTGCTTATATCCGAAGATTTGGATCTGTGCGAAAAACGACAGACTGAAATAAACTGATTTCGGCACTGATAATTTGCTCTGTGGGATTCGACTAAAATTAGCCGAAACCATATCTGCTAATGCACACATGATTTCGTCGCCAAAGCAGCGTGCTGAAGGATAATTTGGATCATAACCTCGCGCACGATTTTTTTCTCGGACAACGCGCAATTCAGACTATTTTGCCCCGAACATTTTAGTCGTCAAGTTCAAACTAATTTGCCTGGGATAAAATCATCCGAGTGGGTCGAGCTTCCAAATTCGTATTCGCGCGAGCGATGAATTTAAATAATCACCGGACACACCGATTTTCGGAACAACGATGTTCCAAATATCACGAAAATTTAGGAAGAGCCCGATAGCTAAAAACGATGTCGAACTCGTGACAGATGGAACGGATGCAATATTAAAATCGCGATACGCGAAGATGATTAAAATTTAGCATCTGTTTTATCCACTGATATTACGTGCTTAAATCCATACTCGTTATCGAGCAAAATATAAACACCAGAGGTGTTACAGCCCTCCCCCCTTAAAAGAATCTCATCTCGAGATTCAGAATGAAAGACTTCTAAGAGTAGAGAAGCATGTAACCCATGTCCATATCAGTGATAATCGTGAGACATTTCCAAATAAAGGCGAGTATCTCAGGATGTTGTTTCTCTAGTGGACATAACATGCATCGCCTTATGCTAATTTAGAGATGTCCACTAATAGAGGCAATGTCTACCAAAAAGAACACATAAGGTTCCATGTGTGCAGTTTGCTTTTTCTGATGACACTATACTATCTGAGTCTGTTGAGCGAGCGGCAAATACGCGACTTTACCCCAATAGAACCAGATGCAACCTCTTGGGTAAAACACACAGAAAGAGGTTTACCAACAAGGGGTCACGGTAAGTTCATAGCACACGAGACGGGTGTGGATGTCGAATACTATCGCGGTTAACGTGTGGCTAACCCGAGAATTCAAGTCCACAAAAGATGGTATAGATTTGAGAAAATCACCAGCGGAGGGATCTGTAGATGCGGGCCTTGCAACCAGTCCATTTTATCGAGCACTAGTCACGGCTCGACTTGATCACTCATGCTAGAAAAGCACACGTGAGGCAACCGAGGCATGACTAGAGAGATGATTAGGTAGGTATCCGTCGACTTAACTCGATCTTTGTAAGTACTTTCTTAAGAGGGGTTGAACCAAAGTGAGTTTAGACAACTCGACAAAACGAGCTCTAAGCCCAACCTTTGATCACAATGCAGTTACAAGTCAGTAAAACCAACTTGTTGAACTACCTTTGACATTGAGCAAGACCTCTCAGTACCATCGGTAAGCCAAGGGTTGAGAGTTCTCATTCGCTAGCAAAAGGTCATGCATTCGGGTAGAAATCCATTTGGTCAGGTTATTCATCCGTTTCTTCATGCGAGATGAACTGACTTGGTTAGGGAATACATGGATTAAATAAGAGAGTGAATGAACAAACTCCTGCAGCTCAGCAGCAGGGGAAATCCAATTTGAGAGCTAATCAGTAAAAGCTTCAAGGCTTCACCTTTACACAAATGATGTAAAGGGAACGCGTATGTTTGAAGTCTCCATCAAAGTCAAGGAAAAAGAGACCACACATGGGAAGTGGTATGCCCATTTGATCCAATAGAGATGATAGATGTTGCTTGATCACTCGCCAAACAACATAGAAATTGTTTTAAGGGAAGGTCGACGGAAGATCACATATCAGTGTAATTCCATAATGGATCATGACCAGAGACCTTGATACCAGCATCCGACGAGTAACACAATCCTGTGTGCGCATTCATAGGAGGCTCTCAGTTTCGCTGCGGCACCATAAGTCATTAACCATGACACCACTACCGAACTGGCACCAATAACGAATCTTACATATCAAAAATAGATTGTGCCAAGATAACGCATTGACATAGTCTCATAATGGATTACAACTACTAACTGTGATATCAACGTGTGTCGAGCAGCACAACCATGTGTGCGCACACACAGAAGGCCCTCGGTTTCGTCGCGGCATCATCAATTTTAGTCATAACGCCATTACCAGATGAAACCAATAAGAGATCTCACGCGACACAAATAGACTAAGCCAGGATGACAATATAGAAAAGAGAGTCCACCTGTAAGAAGGGTTACATGTAGAGAGCCAAATAGATCATGGCCTGAGGAAATGAACAAGGCATGGCCATAACCTAAACTTATTGATGAATGAGTACGATGGGAGACTGTTGATTCAGCCCCAAGCATATTTCTATGCCCATCATAGAGATTACAAGATCAAGGATTAGTATCTGATTAGATACAGAGGGAAAACAATTATAAGATTAAGTTAGTATGCCTTTGAGAGATATGAAGAAACCAAAGGCATCAAACTCAAGAGAATCTTTCCTAGGTTAGGTTGATAAAGCAACATGGCGACCTTCAAGAACAGGCAAACTGGAACCGAGACATCAGCTTGCGCAAATCGAACAAGGGCATGGTCTAAGATGAAAATATGACAACTAAAACGCCATGGATTAAATAGCGAGAATACGGACTCGAGATCCTAGCTTTAAGCCCATGCACATCTTGCGTTGGATAAAGAAATTATCCAAACATCCATTTGCATGAGTTTGGTCATGGAGTGATAATGGAGAATTCAACTTTGGGGTCATGGTTCACTAAATAAGAACATGGCTTAGTTTTGGGTTTAGGCAATCAAGTTACCAACCTTCTATCGGCACATCAAGCACAAGAGCAAACACATATAACACCTAAATAGATTACCTAAAGAACGGAGGACAACTATTTCATAGAAGCTCATAATACATCATTACACCACATTACCTACAATCACTGGTTACTGGAATAAGGGTGAGAGAAGCATTTTGGATGTATAGGTGACAAACATGATGCAACAATCAGGATGCATGCTCATCCTAGTCGTCCTCACTGATTTTGCCAACATAATGTGGCAATAGCGTTCTATATCAGTGGCATACTTACAACTCTCACGGTATTTTGCTAGTCGTCAGCTACACATACGTTTTCGAGGTTAGTGTACCTGCAGAAAATTCCATCACAGCCCATTTTCCAATGATGCAATTCACAGATGACAGTTTATCACAGTTTATACTCCTTATATTGCTATATAGAGGCCAGCTCATCATTAAGCGCTGAGCCACGCATAGGCGCAGTTGCCACACTTTAACCATAGGGCAACTCATTATGGTAACTCACCTTCTTACCTGAGGGTAGGTGTGTCGTTACAAGTATATTACACTTCTCAGTATTCCCATGTTTGTATACCCATACACATCCATGGGGTACTGAGTTCCCAGAAAAGTAATTACTCCACCTCGCAGCCTTCATATATACATATGTGGAACATGTATATAATCAAGCGCTATAATTAAGCACTTCCCTAGACTGACGTTTGTTCGGTCATGCTCTCACATCTCACCTTACCTTAGCGTCGATCCATTCAAAATTGAATGGCCTCAAAAATAACAAAACACATGTATGCAATACCCCCGGTTGTGGGTTAGTGGTTTTGAACTCAGCCACTTGATAGTCCTTAACTTAGGGCTTAACAGAGGATGTCACTAGCATTATAGTTTTTCAAAACCGTTTTCAAAGCAAAACAATGTGTTTAGTTGAAAATAGGTTTTTCAAAACCAAAACTTTTGTTTTGAAAATACGTACGTGACTGTATATACTTAATCCTGCTCCGATACCAGCTGTGGCAGAACCTCCCAAGTTATTGGGCCCACATGCACCTGCCCTTATCTCAAAGACCTCAGACAGCTGTGCATGTGCACTAGATAACTTAACAGGATCACTTACAACCAAGATCGCAAGATTAAGTAACACAAATCACACACACCAACAGTTTGCAGCGGAAATCTTATTACCAAATTTTACAAGTTACACAAATTTTACTTTGTACATGATCGGAGTGATTACAAAAGTGATTCAAAGAAATAACTTTGAACTGTTATAAATTATTTGTAGTTTTGAAATATATGCTAGCTCAAGTGACCATCCTCAATAAGAAGTATAGAAGAGTTACTTAGACTTATAAGAAGGCCGAGCCCACCGGCACTTAACACCATCAACAACAGCACAAAGTTAAAAACCTGAAAAACAACAGGGAATAAAACCCTGAGTATAGAATTACTCAGCAAGACTTACCCGACTAAAGAAAAGACTCTCAAGGATATGCTGGATTTGGGAATCAAGGAGAGGCTTTAGCAAGAATCAACTTAGATACTTTTGCAGAAATAGCTTACTAAAGTGAGTCCTTACTTTCAACATTTTAATGCTAGATTAAGTATTAATAGACCTTGTTTGCATCTAGTCTAATTTCACCATCACGTTAATCAATCCAACATGATTTTTGCTCATTAAGATTCCATCCATGACTTAGATTGCAGGGCAGTGACGAAGTCTTCATGTCCGCGAAGTTACAGCGATCTGAATCGATTATACTCAGCTGAGGATCTCCAATCACACGACATATGTAGCACTTAACCCTTGCACATGTCAAGTCGCCACCGGGGTTCTTAAGACCAGATCAGGTTCACACCAACCGAGAGCACAGATACACCACCGTCCAGCCTCTTGCCACGGAGGGTACACGCTACTCTCGCCATCTCTCCACTCCCATTGCATGTTATCTTATTCTGGTATTAGTCTGCCTGAGGCAAAGCTTACCCATGATGAGGCATGTGACCAGTTAAAGGGTCCTCGATTAGCAAGCCTACATTCAGTATAATCCTTAATCAACCTGGGTAGAACATCACCTGTTCCTAGCCCAAGTCCCGATTTAAGTACTTCCATCCTTAGGATTGATTGTATTCCTTAGGATGAAAAGAGCATTATAGGGAACTTTGAAGTAAGATCCCACCATTGCTCCCGATAAAAATATTCTTGCAGGCAGAAGTCATCCTTCCTCAGGATAACCCCTGAGCTAGGCCTTAACGTAAAAGATAACCTCTATCCACAAGATTTACCTCTAAGCAAGGCTAAGCAATTTTGTAAATCATATTTTGATACTTCATCAGAAGTATCTATAAAGGTATAGATATCAAGGTAGGCAATGCATCAAAGGGTTTCCAAGCATCTCCTATAAACCAAATGCACATTTCACTAGACTTAAAGTGTGTAAAAATTATTTAAAAACACAAGGAAGGGGTTGCATGTACCGGGGCTTGCCTGGAATAAACACTAGGTTAGTGTTTGTTAGATGGCGACCACTTGACGATCATCCTTTTGTCTTGGCATTTGTTCAGGCAGGTTCGTCCATCAGCATCACCATGCGAAGTAGCTCGCGCTTGGGGTCGACTTGGCTTTAGTTCTCCGCATCACGTAGTCAACAAACGTACCTAAATGATTTGCATAATGCACATGAATGCATATAAGAAGGAATAGCACAAATCTAAATAGTGCTACGCGATAGCGAATTAAACATCTAGCGTCGAGGCGTTGTACTATTTTATACGAAAACACTAGTTATCGACGTATGACTAAGCGCAATAATTACGCTTCTCGAACCTATCGCAAACATCACGAAACAACAAATTATACACATTAATCACGATTAGCCTAAACACAACTTATCAGTTAACTAATTAAATTCTAAACTTATTCCTCGCTTTATAAATTATACTACATCCCTCACAAAGAATTATTTTAATTTTATTTCACACCTCATATATTTTACATGTCAACAATTAATTAAACATTTCAGGTTTTACTACCAAAATATCCAACAAAATCAACGATAACAGCCTTATCGGATAATCGTTTGGATTACTAAATCAATTCTTTACGCTATTAATTTGGCATACTTTATAAGTAAAACCAATTTGAACACACTCAACAGACATGTTGGCTTGGTACTCCTACGTAACTAGCATTTTAAACCTAAGTTTTATCTCGCATAAAAAATATCTAAACTTAACCTTCCCATTATTAATTCGACCATTCACCGGATACGAACCACCGATTTAATCTTCTCGCATAACCTATGTCGTTAAACCTAAATTTAGCTATGCAACACGATGACTTCACAATCGTGGACATAATTACCATGCTACCTATAGCCCCGTATTTCTACAAGCGTCAAATAAATACATGCCTGAGCTACAAGCGGGATAATCGTCGCGACGTAGACACCTATCAATTCATCCATCAAACCAGTCGATAAAATCGCAAATTAGCTTACCATTCCAACAGATGACTCAAATCCGCGAGATCGGTAATGATTTTCTGATCCAGACAATTTGTCGAGCGCTTGACAGATACAAGAGCAGATTGTCTTTGAGTTCGCAGAAACGTCAACGATGTCAGTTCAACCATTTTGCCGAACACCAGATGGGCGCTGCACGAATTTTATTTCTCTTTTCTTCATCTAACAAACTTCCGAGGTCTCTTATCTACCGCCATAGGTTTGCTGGAGAGTGGAATGGACACCAAGGCTGATGGTTAGGCGACGAGATGCCCCGTAGGAGAGGTCGTTGCACCTAGAACGGGCCAAAGAACCTGGGCGCGACCACGACATTAAAGACGAGCGCGAGGTCGTCTAGGGAGCGGCGCAGATCAGGAGCAGTGGCACGTCACAGACAGATGACGCGCGCATCAGGGACATAACCCGGCGCGACGGGGAGAGGGCTGAGCGATCCAAGAGGGCGCGCACAGGAGAAGCCGGCAGAGGAGCGCAGCGAGCACCAGGGAGCAGCGCGCGCGGCGCACAACGGCCATGGCAAGCAGACAGAGAGCGTCGCGAGCTGGAACTGGGGGATGGAGAGGACGCAGGGAATCCGACCAGGAACTCGCGAGCAAGATCCCCAAGCCGGCCATGGGAAGGGAGAACAAGGAGCCGAGCGCCGGATCCGAGCCAGGAGCGATCTCCATGGCCGGACAGAGAGCAGGGCGAGCAAGGAGGAGGAACGGCTGGGCGCGACGCATGGAGGAGCAGAGGTCCGCGCGAACACGACGGGGCACAGGGAGGAGCGCCGGCGAGCCCGCGGCGCAGAAAAGCACCAGGGAGAGGAACGTCGCGATGGAGCTGCTCGGCAGCATCACCTCGGCGTCAGCCTGCACCGCCGCCAGCTGCATTTCCCACACGGCGGCCGCAGCAGGAACAAGGAGAAGCGAGGAACAGGGGCTGGGCACCATGGGCGAGCGCAGGGGATTCAACGAGCTGGAGCTGGAGGAACGCGCGGCATAGGAGCAGGCGTGCGCACGGAGCTTGCAGGGAGCACGCAGGGAATCCAGCGTCGGGACCATGGTTGGCGATGTGGAGCGCTGATGGAGATTTTTTTTCCTTCAAGAGACGTGCGTGTACAGGATAGAAGGGAGGTCGCACGGCTTGGACAAGAAAAAAAAATGTGACGGTGGGATATTTCCAGGAATTAAACGCCATGCATTGGAATAAGAATGAAGAGAGATATTTAGGATGAGCGGTGAGAAGATTAGGATGAGAGAGATATTTTTTAAATTATTCTTTAAAGAATTTCACAGTTATTTTTGAATCCTGATTTTTAGCGCTGTACACAGGCCGACACGCTACACGAATACACATTTCATTCTCCGGATTTGGCGAATCAAATCATTTAACAATTGCTTATATCCGAAGATTTGGATCCGGGCGAGAAACGACAGACTAAAATAAACTGATTTCGGCACTGATAATTTGATCTGTGGGATTCGACTAAAATTAGCCGAAACCATATCTGCTAATGCACACATGATTTCGTCACCAAAACAGCGTGCTGAATGATAATTTGGATCATAACCTCGCGCACGATTTTTTTTCTCGGACAACGCGCAATTCAGACTATTTTGCTCTGAACATTTTAGTCGTCAAGTTCAAACTAATTTGCCTGGGATAAAATCATCCGAGTGGGTCGAGCTTCCGAATTCGTATTCGCGCGAGCGATGAATTTAAATAATCATTGGACGCACCGATTTTCGGAACAACAATGTTCCGAATATCACGAAAATTTAGGAAGAGCCTGATAGCTAAAAACGATGTCGAACTCGTGATAGATGGAACAGATGCGATATTAAAATCGCGATACGCAAAGATGATTAAAATTTAGCATCTGTTTTATCCACTGATATTACGTGCTTAAATCCATACTCGTTATCGAGCAAAATATAAACACCAGAGGTGTAATAGTCGCTTGAGTTAGGATTATGGATTGTCCTGACATGCCTAGTGTGGAGTCTCCCTCCGAAGCCCCTGGTCATCTCGGAGTATCTATAGGCCTCTTCCCTTCTCTGCCAAAAGTCATTGTCAGCCCTGATGTACTCTTCCATCTTCTACAGAAGGTC
Source organism: Zea mays (assembly GCF_902167145.1). Lineage (NCBI taxonomy): Eukaryota > Viridiplantae > Streptophyta > Magnoliopsida > Poales > Poaceae > Zea > Zea mays. Next base: position 96,864,259 of record NC_050097.1, on the reverse strand, counting down.
TTCCAAAGTTTGTGGTGGCTTCCTGGCGAAATACTATGTCGTCGGTCCTAGTCAGAGCCCTTTGATCATAGCCTCAATAACAATCTCATTTGGCACCGTTGGCGCCTGGGCCCTGAGACGCAGAAACCTTCGGACATATGCTTGCAAGTATTCCTCATGGTCCTGCGTGCACTAGAACAGAGCTTGGGCAGTTACTGGCTTCGTCTGAAAACCCTGGAAACTGGTTACCAGCATGTCCTTTAGCTTCGAACATATGCTTGCAAGTATTCCTCATCGTTCCTAGGCGAAGGGAGGAATACCACGTCTAAGCCACGCTCCTGCTGCCATGATGAAGGATTTCGCCATGATAGCCGTGTTGCCACCATATGACGATATGGTCGTCTCGTAGCTCATAAGGAACTGCTTCGGATCAGAATGCCCATCATACATAGTAAGTTGTGGTGGTTTGTAGGATGGTGGCCATGGGGTAGCCTGCAATTCTGCTGCTAGACGAGAAGCATCATCAAAAGCAAAGTTACCATGGTGGAAATCATCATACCATACATCATCATAGCTTGGACTTTCTTGCTGAAGCTCTCTTTGTTGTTGTCACGGAACCTCCAAAGGTATTAGGCACACCTACAGATGTCCTTGTCCTAAGGACCTCGGACAACCAAGTAGATGCACATAATCACTCGACAAATTCGGTCCTCTGTATCCTCATTACATCGCCTAAGAGCGTTTCACCCATCACGCAGATATTACATCACATCGGAGGAAAGAATAAGCAGAAGCAGATTACAATAACTTAATTTACATTCATAAAATATATATAGAGAGTATTATTACAGTACCGGTGTTAATAGTGCATAAAGTATAATTACAAACCAGGGAGGCAAAACACCCTCCCGCACAAAAGTTTAGTGTTTTCAAATTGGGAGGCAAGCATCCTCCCACACCCACGATCACGGATTTGGCTCCTCTTTTGGTACCACCTTTGAACAGAAATAGCAAAACCTTGTTGTTTCCTCACCTACAACAACATGGGTTCGAAAACCCTGAGTACGGAGTTTACTTTTGCATCCCATATGAAGCATCACCTTTTGTTTAAAAACAAAACATTTTGTTTTCTAAAGCACAGCTAAGCATCAGAAAACTTTTAAGTAAAACAGGTAACAAGGAATGGTAATCAATTCCAAGGAAGGCAAATGCAACAATTGTTTAGCACACAACTCCTATCACCTAATGCATCATTTCAAGTGATAAAGATTTTAAAATAACAAGGAAGGGGTAAATGCACCGGGGCTTGCCTTGTGTTGTAGGAGATTCAGGATCTGTTCCACAAATATCAAAGTAGAAAATGTTCTCGACACGTGGAATTTCAGCTTGTGGGGCAGTTTCTTCTTCGACAACCACTTCTTCGTTTTCTATACATAATAAAACATATACATGAATGCTCATGTGATGCTATGAATATGTGATAGAAACACATTAATTTATGCCTTGAATATAACTTTCCTTCACGGTACACCTGTGTCACTAGGTTTTCCTGAGTTAGTACTCTATTAGGGTTAGGCAAATTCTACCTTAGGAAGCTAGGGTTTTGGGTTTGGGATCAAACAATGTCCAAAACATGCCAAACTTCACCCAAGAGCTTTAACTATCATATTAAGCTTACCCAAAAACTTTTATGATTTTTGGAGCTACCAACTTATTTCTAAAATTCTAAAAAGCTAGATTTAGGCATCTTTAAATGCTAAATAATTCATGATTGGGACTAAAAATCTTGGAACTATTTTTATTAAATACTAGAGAAACTTAGGAGTCTAGTAAAATTGGTCCCATATTTTATCATTTTTCTAGAATTTCCTATAAAATTCCTAAGTCTGGCAGAAAAAGAAAAAGGAAAAGAATGAATAGTGACGAGCTCAAATTAGCCCAAGTCAGCCCACGGACAGGGAAACGCGCGCGCCCGCGCTGGCTACTTTGCACAGAGAACCTTGGTTATTTGAAAAACCCATAAAGAATCCTTAGCACTATTCCGTCGTGTCTCTGACGTTTGCACAAAGGCCCTCTGACTTCTATTTCTTCACCGCGCCAAGTCCACGACGGTGAACGGCGACGAGCACACCCTTCGGCGAACTTGTACCGGCCGGAATACGCAATGGCTGGTGCCCTAACTCAGCTAACACCAAATCTTACCGCAGGCGACCCTAATCCCTCCATCAATTGCACGAATCCGGCCCAGAGTTTGTCTGCCCATGACGACGGTGAATACCGGAGACAAACCGAGGTGTTCTTGGTGATTCAGTGCGGTCTAGCTCAATCAAACGGGTCTACAAGCAATAGGAGACTTAAGGGATATTAGAACATCAAGCAGAGAAGCTTGAACTAACCTGCAGATCGCTGGCCACCGTGAGAAGCTCACGGTGGCACGGAAAACGGAACTGGGGGAAAAGCAAAATTGGGACGCTACGGTGGATGATCAGAGGCGAGAGTTGGTGCACTGGGCGCGTAACAACCTAACGGAGCACGCTGAGCACTCAATTTATAGAGATCAACAGCGGTGGCATCCAATTTAGGGAAGACACGCGGGCGGCCGGAGAGAGGGGGAGGTCACTGGCGCGAGTTACCGTGGCATTCACTGGAGCAACAACTCAGACGATAGACAGGCCATCTATACCGACCTACTGCGACGTGGTAACAAGGTAGTAGCGTGGCGTGCCTGAGTTAACGGCGATCTTCGCGGCGACGGCCGCGCGGCCACGTCGCCCGAATTTTTTGTATTTTAACCCCTTTCGTGACAAAAATTTACGTTTGGACCCCCAGAAATTTTATTTGCACGTTTGGACCCAATGCTCGGCGCCATAGGCTGTGGTGCCGAGGTAACACAGCTCGGCGCCACAACCTATGGCGCCGAGCTGTGACGTGGTAGCAACGGCTACTTGCGCCTAGGGCTGACCTGGCACTAACGTGGTGGCGGCACGACCTCGTAGCTCGGCGCCACAGATCTTGGCGCCGAGCTACGAATTCCTATAAAAACGCCTGCGCGGCTGGCCGAGAGCAGCTCATTTCATCTCATTTCCAAACTTCGTCAAAATTTGCTGGATTCAAAGATTTGAGTTGGTTCACTTCGTAGACCAAGGTATGATGTCCAACTGATTCGTTTTTTATATTGGGTTGTTAGTTTCATAGTTGCTCATAGTTTCATTTTTTAATAGTTTGTATACACCTATTATATTATCATTTCGATTATTAGTTTGTGTAAACTTATTATAAAGCATATTAGGTACAAGTGATAATTATAATCGTTTATTAGATGAAAGACATGTACCGAGAGGCGTTATGGCAGAAGAGAGGTCGTCCTCGGGAGTTATATCCGGACGTATCTAGTAAGGATGCTCCTGTTCCTCCTGAACTCCCCGTGCCTAACTGTGACTGTGGCAGACTGGCTTAGGTACATCAATCACAACATCCAGACATGGCTGCTCGCTGCTACTACCTTTGTGGCGGTTTGGACGTATGTAGCTTATGACTTGTCACTTAATTTTGTTCGCATTCATTATTTTGTAGATGTGTAATAGTGCTTCTTTCCATTATTTTAGGGACATCAGAGGTGTTTCTTTTTCCAGTGGATCGACGGTCCTGATAAATTTGACCCTCGATATCTTCTTTTCGTTAATTGGTTGAGTGGAAGGACCAGTCATGAGCGTTTTAAGCGTTGGGTACCTCCTCCCCCGAATCCTCCACCAATGACGGATGCGGAGAAGGAGGTAGCAACAGAAAGACGGATGGACTCACCGCCTCGATGCGATTGTGGAGACCGTGCTGTCATCGACGAAGACTATGAGAAGCAGTTCTGTTGTTCGAACATTGATTATGTGAGCCCATTGATACGCTAAATGTATGAACTAGTTTTTATTTACAATAAATTACTAATTTTTCTCCTGCAGCCATACGGGTGGCGTAAGTGTCGTTTCAGAGAGTGGTTGTATGATCCTTTGTCCCATTGGCCAGAGCCAGAGGTAAAGGAAAAGAGATACAACGGGTGGGCGAAAGAAGAGGTCAAATTTGATCCAGTACTCTGCAAATGTGGTATTGAAGCTAAGTATGGATTAGTTCCTTCGGAGCTTGGTGTTGATATTTTTGTGGACATATGGTCGATTACGATGAGGTTGGTATTTTTTTTGCACCAGCTGTAATGTTATAGCGGTACTTACTATTTTTTTGTAGGAGACGAGGAAATGCAGTTGGGAGAGTTACGACGACAAAGGAGAGGTGATGCGCATAATAGAGTCCAAGAGAATAATGGGACAGAAGATGTGTTGTGGATCTCGGCTCGTCGATTCGTACATTAACGATCGCATACGCGACATGCGTAGGGAAGCAAAATCTGCCTTTTATGATAGCCCGAAGCGTGCAGAGTATAGGAGGTTGAAGGCGGCAGATGAGAAGAGAGCACAAGATGCAAGGGAATGGGAAGCGGCTCAAGCCGAGAAACAGATGTTGGATAATCTTGCTGATCGCCTCAAGGGAAGTAAGTGAGATAAATGATATTATAATTATGTTAGTACAATTTATTTATCTTGACTTTGCTAACTTATTTTTCTCATTATATTTGCAGAGATTGGAAGCGGCGTAAACTATTTGGCCGATGAGGCGCATGCGAGATATGTTTAGGATAAAATGGCAACGGTTGAGCTGATGGAGGAGGAGGAGGACGACACATCTAGATTGAGTGAGCTTATCGCTCTCGCAGAGGCAGGATTACATGAAGAAGAGGAGGATGACACATCAAGGTTGAGTGAGCTCATCGCACTAGCTGAGGCAGGATTACGTGCTCAAGAGGAAGAGGATGAGTTTATGTCTCAGGCCGCCGAAGAGGTAGAGGCAGCTTATTACAAGAAGAAGTCTGATGAGGCTGAGGCTGAGGCTGAGGATGAGCTATTCTCCCAAGCTGCAGATGAAGCAGAAGCCAATTATTACAAGAGAACTGGTGACAAGTGTGATGCAGGACAATGCAGCAAGTGGAATGAGGTTGTCGTTGAGGATTGCGCGACGGATGACTCCGAAGATGAGTTACTCATAGATTGTGATTCATACTGAAGAATTGTAGCCTATTATGTAGTATTTTCGTATCAAAAATAATTTAGAACTCTAAAGATGCGTTACTTATTGCTTATTATGTTTTTTACAATTCACAAAAAAAATTTGCAAGAGTTCCCCTTGTTTTATTAACAACCATAGTTCAAATAATCACATATTATAAGACATGTAAGCATTTCAACATATAATACATCACAAAATAACATCGAATATAAAAACATCCACAGAACATAGTTCTTCATACAATGTCCACAAACAAAGTCCAAAATACAATGTCCACAACACATAGTCCAAAACACATAACATAGTTCATATTACAACGTCTCCAGCATGAGTCCAAATCACACAGTTTTCAGGATAAGACCAACATCACAAAAGTACTCATTTCCTCCTAGTCTTACCCTTGCCCTTGGCCCCAAGAGCGTCGGTGCCTGGAGTGTAAGGGTCTCGTGGACGCCTTCTACGTGGTGTCAGCTGTGATGGCTGAGTTGTAGGAGCATCCTGCAACTGAGATGGTCCAATCTCCACCTGACCTGCGGCGCCAGCGCCAGTGTCGTCGTCGTCGTCCTCGTCGTCGTGGGCCACGTCCTCAAACGTGTCCCGCGTCGATCGCGAGGAGCTCAGTCCCGCTGTAGATGGTCCAACTGCACAAATGGGAGGCTGAACGTCCTCCTGCATACGAGGCACAGGCAGCTGCACGTCAACGCCCGCTAGAGACCGGCATCCACACCGAGCCGCTGCACGACGAAGACGACGTGATACCCTCTGTAATCGAAATATTAGTTAAAGACATATGTTACAACATACAAATAAACAAGTTTTCTGTTAGACATTGATACTCACTGATAGTAACGATAGCGTAGTACTATCTGAAGTTCTCTGTGAGATACACTCAAGTTCAACAACAGATACGAGCATAGAGTTTCCCTATCACAAGTTAAAACATTAGGATGCTCAAAACTAGACATAAAGCATTGAATTGAAATCTCTAATTTTAGTAAAGAAATAGTTACCACTCTATCAAGGATTGGAGCAGCCTCAATTTGGGACCCGTGCCGAGCAACTATGTCGAAAGCTGTGTCTTCGTCGTCTGACGATTCTTGCTCGACGTAGTCTGCAGTTGTCCACTGTCCCTTCAGCTTGCACCTAGTCACACCAGAATACCAAATCAAATACCTCCGGAAGTTGTAGTTTGTGTGCGCCTGGTCGTTCTCATAGTTAAGATCCCCCTGCTGTTCCCATTCATCAATGTAATCACGATGGTGGGTCTCGAAGTCCGTGACCTTCTTCTGTCTCTGTCTGTCGAACCTGCAAAAGTTAGAAACATATATTAGCGACTAACTGATATTTCAATTATTAGTTAGAATAACAAGTGCATGTAGTAACTCACTTATGAAGTTCTATTGAAGTCGAGAATGGCTCCACCGGAAACTCCTGGCGCAATCCGAACTGTCGAGCAACTCTGTGGGGCAAGTGGTACTCAACAGCATAAAAACAGATGAGGGGACACCTCATGAGGTAGAGGTTCTCGTCTATTGAGCACATGCTGCTCAACTGTATGCTGGCGAAATATGGATCAAGATACGGTTGCCAGGTCACCTGCAAAAGTTTTAGAAAGCACATGTAAGCACGCTGGTGTCGTGCGATAAAAGTAGAAAACACATGTAAAAAGATAAAAGTAGATAACTCACCATCGAAGGAGTAAGTGCGTCGAGCTCGTTTGAGTACTCCACGTAAGCACGCTGGTGTCGTGCGAATGGCTCCTCGACCTGGTCCCAGCGGTAAGCAGCCGTGGGCTTAAGCCGATGTCCGGCTACCACGAACCACTCACGAGGAGGGAACTCTCTGGGTCGCCCGACGGGTATGTGTGCCCACATCCACAGCTGTAGTAGGTAGACACATCCACCTAAGCTGGCGGTCCTCGACGAACGACGACAAGCCTCGCAAAGTTGCCTGTACAGGAAGGCCAACACTGCTGAAGCCCAGCTGTAACCTCCGGTCGTATCCCAGTCAGTCAGGCAGGGCAGAAACATCCATGATGCGCTGTCGCCTGTCGCGTCTGGAAAAAGAACTGAACCAAAGAGATGGAGAATCCAAGCTCGACAATGGTATCCAACCGTCTGCTCGTCTGCACCAGGTGGACACTGCCCAAAGGTCTGCCTAAGCCAGGTCAGTGGGACTCCGGTGTTGTGGCTACCTCGTAGCTCATCCGGAAGCAGTCTCCCAAGAAAGGCCTCCACCCTCTGCCTCCAACCGCCTGGTGATGCCTGACCGGTCACTGGACGACCAATAATGCTGAGACCAAGAATCTTCTGGCAATCTTCAAGCGTCACGGTCATCTCACCGCAGGGAAGGTGGAAAGTGTGAGTCTCTGGCCGCCACCTATTGGAAGACAAACGAATACAAAATCATTAGTATGCAAAGTAGATTTGATAATTGTAAATATTAAACAACTAGAGAAGTCTTTACCTGTCGACCAGAGCCGTCAACGCCGCTGGGTTGAAAGTGGGCAGCCCACGGCGGACCTGGTACGATAAGACATCCAAGCCAGCCCTCTGTAGGAGAGGAGTGTACCTCTCATCGTACCTCATCTCCTCCAGAAACCGGTCATGGGTCCGGACCCGCAGAACGGGCAACACCTAGCAATCAAAAGAATTTTCATTAGTCAAATATAGGTCGCATATATTAATTCGAAAATTTAATTTATGTGCAAAATATTACCTCTCCCTCTGCGGTGAGACGGCCCCTGTGGTGCTCGTCGTAGTGAGGGTCCAGCAAGTGGAACTGCGCCATCCTGCAAATTAAGATATCAACATATTAGAATATAAGTTGTGTACAAAGTGTAACAAAAACATCGACATATTAGAATAAAATTTGTGTATAAAAAATATATCACACCTGACTAAGTGTCCAAATGCATGTACGTGAGTTGTGGCCAAGTCTACCGCATTTTCCGCATTCATTCTGCTCTGGGTCCACGAGAAAGGGAGACGCTCGACCTCTCCTACTGCGACCGGAAACCTGATCCATAACCATGTTGCACCAGCTCCTTTTCCTACTACCACGTTTGTCCCATCGATGCGCTGGATTAGCAATGTATACCGGACCGGTGTACGTTGGCCATTGTGACTCATCAAGAAATGGCTCAAAACGAGGGCTCCAGGTACGTACTAAGCTCTCTACACTGAACTCAGAAGGTATTCTGCTCTCAAATGCAAAGTTATGATGACGTGCGGCCGCAACATAATGAGAACATGGAAAATGGTATCGTCTAGGTTTACCACATCCGCACGAGAATGCATCAAGTAACACGACATGTGTCCTCGAAGGTCGCACCTCACCGTCCGAAGTTATGCCGCCTAGTGTTGTTACCTCGTATTTACCCAACTCCTCATCAAAGCATTGTACCTCATGTCTATGGGCACGTTCCTTTGCATTATTAAGGTGTGATGTTGGTTTAGGTGCCCATCTCTGCCCTCGGGTCTGCATTGCCTTGGCCTGCGCATGTCTATCATTAAACCAAGCCACAAGCCTATAAAAAGTGAATGTTACTATAGCATTGACTGACATGCCCCGTATACCCTTGAGAACACTGTTAAATGACTCGGCCATGTTGCTAGTCTGAAACTCGAACCGCCAGCCACCTTCGTCGTAGGCCCTTGTCCATTTCTGCGGTTCCCTCAGCAATCCAGCAATCCAGTTCTTACCTTTAGCATTTGTTGCATCTTTTAGTTCCTTCAACTTATCCTCGAAAAACGAAACCTCCAACTGTCGACATACCTCCTCAAAAAGGGGGAAGTTAGCCTTGCTATGGTCCTTTCGAAGAAGATTTTCTGCTAGATGTCGAGTGCACCATCTGTGGTGCATGGGTGCGTAGCCAGGAATCTGCTCTTGCACTGCATTAAGAATACCTTGGTGTCTGTCAGATATGACACCAACCTCGCGTCCAGGGCCTACGACATGGATGTGTACAAGCCACAAGAACCAAGACCAACTATCTCTGTTCTCCCTCTCCACCAAAGCAAATGCCAAAGGAACCAGTGCGTTGTCTGCGTCGCATGATATGGCAACCAACAATGTGCCCTTATACTTCCCAAGCAGAAAAGTACCATCAATAGAGAGCACGGGACGACAATGCGTGAAGGCCTCTACGCACTGCGAGAAACACCAGAAAGCACGAAAAAATATCTCTCTGCCGTTCCTCCATTCATTAGGTTTGGGGATGTACTCGTAATGCATGCCTGGGTTTTTTGCTTTCATTGCATTGAACAATGCTGGTAACTTCTCATAACCCTCCTCCCAATCCCCGTATATCATCTTCCATGCTCGCTGCTTTGCCCTCCATGCTTTCCCATATTTGATCCTGTAACCAAACAGCTCCGAAGTCATGGTCATAATTGACTTCACCTTCAAGTTTGGCTGACCCTTCAATATCCCCAATATCCTTTTCGCAATCAGGGTAGATGTCAACTGACGATGCTTAGAGCTCAGCTCTATCTGGGCACAAGTGTGTGGACCTACAATTTTGGTGATCTTAAACTTTCCGGTGTCCTTCTGCCTTCGGGCACATACCCTCCAATTACATTCCAACACCTCGCACACAACAGTGTAACGACGCTGTGCATACGAATGTCTCACCTTGAATGGCCTCTTGCGGTTCACAGAATATTCTTGTAGCCATCGTCTCAGTGTAGGCAGGTCCTTGAAAAGTAAGCCTACCTTAATCTCAATGCTGTCGGTGTTATCCGGAGCCTCTAGCAGTTCATCATCACGTCCTTCAGCATATGCACGGGTGGAATGACTTAAACTGCTAAATTCATGTACTGCAGGGTCACGCTCCGGACACAAACGTCTTATGAGTTCAATTTCTTGCTCGGTCATTTCTTGAACCGGACGGTCATCATCAGAATCTAAGGCTCGTGCAGCCTCATATGGCTCCTCCTCATCCTCAATCTGAACATCAACACTATTGGATGCCCTGCATATGTTGTCCATATTCGTCTGAGCATGACACAGGCACATCAAGATAAGCAGCATTATCGATATGTGGAGATCCTGCATCGGGTCGAAGCAAGAAAAACCACATTAAAAAGTCTAATCAAACGAAATAACGATGGATACGAACAACGTGTCAAAGACACTTACTAGGATGATCGTGAACTGGATCCTGGGTAAATGGGATCTCTTGGGGGGGTACCACCAGATTAGAAGCCCCACAAACGCCAGGAAGAGGACGAGAAATCCCATACTCGTGCGGACCCAATTGAGCATCGGGCACAACAACCACTTCTTCATGAAGCTCTACCAAAGGAGCTTCAATACGAGATGCATTGGGAATTTGTGGAGTCAACCCGACTGGAGCATCACGATGAGTAACAGATAACGGCTGAACAACCACATCCAAACATGGTAGAAGCATGGTCTTCACGATTCTTACATATCTCACCCAATCATCTTCTGAGCCAATGGAGATCAACCGTCGGACAACTGTTCCATATGTAATATAGGACAACAAACCCTGAATTGATATTCCAGGGTCGTTTATGTCGCAACTAATCTCCTCACAAGCTCGAGCGAAAATCTTGTCAAAAGATGGTCTTTCATCGAACAACATGGTCACAATCTTCATACCATCAAAAGTAACACTCCCATACGCATCTATCCCCACGCTTCCTCCATGGTATAGTGTCACTAGGGTGTCCATCTATTGCAAAAATGGATTACTAACTCAATATCCATTTAATATGGTATGTGACTAACACTATATAGTAAAAAAATTGGGCAGCACCTCCCCTATATGGTCAGGTTTCTAAAACCTGCAAATAAACCTTCAGCGCGATGGCTGAACATATAAATGCTACAAAATAAATGCTAAACAATGTTAATAAACACTAGCTACTGCTTACAAGTAAACCACAAACCTTACACTAGGCTACAAAATAAATAACTACTCACTAACGACTAACTAAAAACTAATAAATAACCTAAACCTAACTCATTACTAACCAATAAATACATAAATCAAATAAATGGCACATGAGAACTAATTATAAATAACTAAAAACAAACAAAACATTAACACAAAAATACATATAAAATATTTTAAAATTACTAAATAAAATACCTTGAGCAGCCGGCGTGGAGGGCGGCGAGCGAGCAGCCGGCGAGGGAGCGGCGATGGGACAAGCGTGGAGGGCGACCGGCGTGGAGGGCGGCGAGCGAGCAGCCGGCGAGGAGGGCGGCCGGCGTGGAGGCGAGGGAGCGGCCGGCGTGGAGGGCGGCGAGCGAGCAGCCGGCGAGGGAGCGGCGAGGGAGCCGCCTCGGCGTGGCGGCGAGGGAGCAGCCGGCGAGGGAATGCTCTGGCAGAGGGGCGGCGAGGCAGCGGCGGCACGGCTCGGGCGGCGATAACGGCGGCGGAGAGAAAACAGAGGCAGTGGGCAGAAAACCGCGGTGAGGAGGTAGCCGCGCGATTTCATCCTAGCTCGGCGCCAAGATCTGTGGCACCGAGCTAGGTGCCACGCGGCCTGCCACATCGGCTTCGCCACATCATTGCTCGACGCCACACTCTATGGCGCCGACATGTGTTACCTCGGCGCCATAGGTTATGGCTCCGAGCTAAGGTTCCAAATCTGAGATTAAAATTTTTTAAGGTCTAAACGTGATTTTACTTCTGTTTAAGGACCAAAATACAAAAAATTCGGCCACGTCGCGGTGCAAGTGGGTGCGGTGACAGAGCGGCCAAAGTGCCCCGACTTCATCCCTTGCCAAAGATCTTTCACCCCGAGTCGTTATCCGAATGCCAAGGGGCGTGAATCACAGCGCCAGCGTGAATCCTGGCGCAGGGGTCACCGGCGGTGAGGTTCAATGCACCTGAGATCTTCTTTAGTACTGTACCATGGGAAACTTCTTCAGTGTGCCTGACAGAGCAGGTTAAAGTGCTTGGTTCTCTAATTTTTGTGTGGTGACTTGTTAATCCATTTGTAACAAAGATGTTGATCTATAATCCAGCTTTTATTTTTCTATAGCAACCAAACTCAAATAATCCCTGGATCCTACTCAAATTTGATCTCAAGTTCATCTGTTTTCACTGTCAGTAAAAATTCAGTTCCTAGGTTGACTGACGGCCAGACTTCAAGTCCAATTATCTCTAATTTTTGTACAGCACCAATACTTAGTCACTTAATCAAAGTTGTACTCCTATCATAGCTCTACAAGATTGATGTATTGACTTAGAGCAAAATCTTCATGAATCAAGAGATACAAAGCTCCAAAGGTGACCTAATTCCACTGAAATTCAGAGTTAACCACTTAGGGGTTCTTGGGTCTTTTGCAATTAAGTCCAAATTGCTCCATAATACTTAAAATTCCACCAATGTAAAAGTTACTTAGTTCTTGATGTTCTATCACTTTGGTCCAAAAGTGCATAGAATTTGAATTTACCCCCTAGGGTACAATTTAGGGTTCTCTAGGGTTTCTTTTAGGGTTTTGGGCACTCTAGGGTTTTTGTGCCACTCAAATCCATCACTCTTGATTTCTTATGAATGTTTCAAATGAATTTTGAGATATTACTCATTTTGGCTTACTATTACCCCATATGCCCTAATCCCAGGGTTGGTTATCCTACCCTAGGGTTAAGTACACTTAAGTCACCACACCACACATGTTTTGAAATTTTACCTAGTGAATGCATTCTAGGTGTGACAAACAAAATGAAATGTTAATGCATATGATGTCATGCTCAAGTTTTAGTGCCAGTATCACCAGGGGTGTTAGAGTTGTGGTCGTCGTCCTTGCTCGTCTTGCGTGATATGGCACATTTCTTCGGCAGCTTCATCAATCTTCTTCTGAAGTTCAGCTAGCCGAAGCATTTTCTCCCTCTTTCTCTCCACTTGTTGGTGGATGGTCTCTCTAATCTCTTGGTCTAGCTCCTCCTCTTGTGGTGTTGGGGTGATGGCCTTCTATTTCTGGTTTTGGGCTTCTCTCAGAGGGAGCCCCTCTTGGTTTATGTCCAATGGTGCAAGGGCAGCCCCTGGCGTTATTGCCTTCTTCGGCGGCATGACGAAGGTGGTTGCTTGAGCTGTTGCCGAAAGTGGTTGTTTGAGTTCACTGGTTGTTTGAGTTCACTAGGGGTGATCATTAATAGAATTTATACTACATTGATACCTTCGACTTGTTCGAAAGTGTTGACGCGAGAGCGATTACAATCCAGCGTGAACAGTACGGTGATACTGTTCACTTATTTATATGCACGGGACGCAGCCCGGGTAAAAATACATTTATGACAATAACATTTGTTCATAATTGTTACATAAATCATTAGGGACTAGCTAGTCTTTTCCTCTTCGGCTCAGCATCATACTTGATCTTCGACACCACTTTAAGCCGAAGCTGTTACTCTTCGGCTATAGCTTCGATGTTCATTGTTGTCATTTTCAGGCTATGTCTTCGTTTTAAAGACCTTCGATGGAGAAGACTCCCATCATGAATCTTTGTTTGTTACGAAGCTCCTGTAATAATCAACATTATGCTAGAAACAAATGGTTAGTCGTGTTTTTGAGGACCTTTGAAAGAGGAAGCCCCCCAACAATCAAGTTACTCGAAAAAGGACACTCAAGTTCTATAAGATACACTAGAACCAACATACAGAAGAGGAGGCTACTTGGGAATTTGAAGATTTCATAGAAAAGCATTTCCCTAAGTTTCAAGCTTCTTGTAATATTTAAGGTTTGTGTACTTTATTGTAAAGTTAGAAAAGACCCACACACCCACCCCCTGCCTTGTAAGAGAAAATAGGAAATAAAGTTGTGACACATTTCCTTTTCCATTACTTACCCAGGAGCCTTAAATCTCGGGACGAGATTCTTTTATGGGGGAGAGGATGTAACACCTCTGGTGTTATTAGAACTAAAACACTAACATTGCATCATATGCTGATGAGGACATCAACACCAGCACGAGTACATCTACACCAGCAGCATCTTCTCTAGCCCAGGCACCATCTTCCCCAGTCCAGGCGCCACCCCTTCCACTTGGGCCAGTGACTCGGGCCCATGCAAGAGAATTGAACTACATCATGCTGTTAAAGAATGAAGGCCTAGAAGATTAGAAGATGGCCCAATAGGAAGGCCCGGATGGGGCGCCTAGGGAAGTCGTGAACAGTAACCGCGGTACTGTAGCGCCGGCCCCACTGTTCACGACTCTCCTCTATTTAGTCAGAGTCATGTTTCATTTAGAACTTGAGTTTTGTTTTACATCTAGTTTTAGCTACCCTAGAACACGCACAAATACGTGCTGTCCTTTGTGATTCAAAACTCCACCTCAAGTGATATTAAGATTACTCGCATCTTTTTCTTGTTCGTTCTTCGATTGCGCACAGGAAACGATCTTCGTGATCAGGCCGATCTCGCATCAACATGGTCGGTAACCATTGGGAGTTGGTTCAGCGATTGCATTGGCACTTCGGGTTCGCTCGTCGTAGTCGGATCATGAGGGTCTATGTAACGCCCTGAATTTGGGGGTAGAATTTTTTTCTTCTTTTCTCTCACCAAATTCGGGCGTTACTCTCTTTTCTCTTTTCCCGTTTGCTCCTTCTTCCCAATTTCAAACCAGTATAGCGGCAGGTGTCCGTGTCATGTATAAACCAAAACCTAAGTGTCATGGGTGTTGCATCATGCCGAAGCACATTTCTTTGTCTGATGTTGAGTGTTCGTCTCGTTCCGTTCCGGATTTCGATTCGCGATTTAATTCCGTTTAGTGGTCCGCGCTCGTCGTGGGTTTTCGATCCGCGAAGTGACCCGGCCCAGCCCAACTTAGTCCAGCCCAGCCCAACCGGCCCGGCCCGCCCCGGCCTGCGCGCCCCTGGCGCCCAAACCCCCCATGCGCCCCCTCCCCCCTCTCTCTCTCATTTGGATCTCCCGCGCAACAACCTCTCCTCTCCCTCTTCCACCTCTCTCTCCCCGTGGTGCCCTAGGATTTGGAGACGGCGATCACCGGATTTTGGACCCCGAGGTGAGCTCCCCTCCCCTCCCCTTCTCCTCTCTCTCTCTCTCCCTCTCCTTTTCCCCTGCCCGCGCGCGCCCCTGCTCGCTCTCGCCCCGGCGGCGCTCGCCCGCCCGCCCCCTCCCGCGGCGGCGCTCGGCGCCCGTCCCCGGCCCCCCCTCGCTCGGCCCCGCCCGGCTGCCCTCCCCGGCGGCGCTCGCCCGCCCGGCCTCCCTCCCCGGCGGCGCTCGGCCCCCGCTCGGCCCCCCGCCCGCCCCTGTCCGCCCGGCGGCGCCCGCCCGCCCTGCCCCTCCCCTGCTCGCACGCAGCGCGGCCCCGGTGGCCCCTGCTCGCCGGCGCGACCCCGGCGCGGCCCCGGCCGGCCCAACCGCCCCCGACCGGTTCAACCGCCCTGGCCCCAGCTCGGCCGCCCGTTCCCCCGTCCCGGCCTCGCCCGACCGTATCTTCGCTCGCCCGCGCTCGCGGTGATTATTCGTTAATTAGCGTGTTGCGTCGCGCGCTTCGCCGCACGACGGATTTGTCTAAATTCAGATTCTATCTTGTGTTGCGTCGTGTGCTTCGTCGCGCGACGATCCATTTTTGTTTCAGGTTGTTTAAGGTGTAACGCCGCGTGCGTATTCACGCGACGTTCCACTTTGGACTTAGTTTAGTCGACGTATGCCGTCATGCGCTTCGTCGCGCGACGCTTAACGTCTCCTCGTAGCTAAGGCGAAGTATCTCGTTGCATGCTCGGTCGCGCGACGAGTCGTTAACTTCTTAATTTGTTTTAGAGAGCTTTGTCGCGCGTCTCGCCGCGCGACCATCCTTTTATTTATCTCCACCTACTTATAATAATTAGACATGAAACATGACTTTACTTTACGCTAAACATAGTGTCTACATTAAATTTCCTTCCATTAAGCGAGTGGTTAATTTATAATCATGTAACGTGATCGTTTCTCGACTGTCTTTTCCTATTTCTTTCTTAACCGTACTCGCGAGCCCGCGTGGAACGTCTGTTTACTTATTGCATTCTATTGTATGGTGTACTGTTCTTTGGTATTAAATATGTGGATGTATGTATGTTTGCGCTCGCATAGAGAACGATCCGGTTGAAGAGCCCGAGGAACTCGCAGGAGAAGCCCCTGAGCAGCAGTCGGTTGGTGGAGGCAAGTGTCCCTTGACCTATCTATGTCCTATTCATTATTTAATTCACCTCCCGCTTTACACATTTATGCCTAAGGATTGACTAGCTTTTGTTATCCATGTCCTTGTTTACCTATCTGGGTTGGATTATTATTGTTTAGCTTTATGCTATTGCTCAAACTCTAATCAATGAACATGATGAGATTATCTATGATACGCTGTTTTCCCTTCTCTTATTATGATGTTATACTTGTGGTCTTCAAGGGGGCTCGAGCGGTTTCTCGAGTGCCTCTCCGTAAGGACCTGTTCTATGGATGACCGCCCGGGAAAACAGTGCAACCATGAGGGTGGAATGGGATGCCCTTAGCTGAATAATTAGAGGATCCGGGGTGTAGTTCGCTTAGCCGTCGTGCCGTCAATGGGGCTCGGTGTATGCGGCTCGCTCTGCCAAGTTTGGGTTCGCCCCTTGGGGAGGAGTGCGGTGCATTTAGGAAACCTAACGGGTGGCTACAGCCCCGGGGAATCTCTGTAAAGGCTACGTAGTGATGCCCTGCTGGGTCACCTTGGTAGTGATCAATGGAGAGTCATGATCTCCGGGCAGAATGGGAATCACGGCTTGTGGGTAAAGTGCACAACCTCTGCAGAGTGTTTGAAAACTGATATATCAGCCGTGCTCGCGGTTATGAGCGGCCAAGGGAGCTCCAGTGATTAGTGGTACTTGATCAGAGATACTTTGGTACAGGTGGTTATGAGATTGATGGTTCTGGTTATGACTCTGGTGTTGGTAAGTGGTACTCTTTCCGTTTGGAAAGGAGTACGTTTGGGTTAATAACTTGGGTTAATGCTAAAACTTGGCTTTCTACTAGTAAGTAATAATCTGACCAACTAAAAGCAACTGCTTGACT
Source organism: Zea mays (assembly GCF_902167145.1). NCBI lineage: Eukaryota > Viridiplantae > Streptophyta > Magnoliopsida > Poales > Poaceae > Zea > Zea mays. The sequence continues at coordinate 96,847,145 of NC_050097.1, read as the reverse complement.
TATCCCCACATAAAGCTAGTCCACTACAGCCAAAACAGGATACTTGCTGAGTATGTTGATGTGTACTCACCCTTGTTCTACACACCAAACCCCCCCATCCCCAGGTTGTCAGCATTGCAACCACTGCTCAGACGAAGATGAAGTTGTGGAAGGAGACTTCCAGGAGTTCCAAGACTACGACGAGTTCTAGGTGTGGGTTAGCGGCAACCCCCAGTCGGCTGCCTGTGAAGGCCGCGGTTATCTACGTTTCTTTTCCGCACTTTGATTTATTGTAAGGACTATATGGACGTCTCAGACGTATGATGTAATCGACTATTTCCCTTATTAATACTATTTTGAGCACTGTGTGATGATGTCCATGTTATGTAACTGCTGTGTACGTGAATAACTGATCCTGGCACGTACATGGTTCGCATTCGGTTTGCCTTCTAAAACCGGGTGTGACAGTCTACTTCCACCAAATCGGAATTATCTCCACTCACCGAAAGATCGGGCACTCCAGCTCTATCAAGTGGTATCAGATTTCTAGGTTGATCGGTGAGTTTATCGAGTGTTTTTTTCTCCTACAGTCTACAAAACCACATAAAAATTTAGGTTAGACCTTATCCCAGCACCCTTTTGAGCCTCGCACTTTCTTTCAATAATCTGCATTGTTGAATTTTTATGCTTTCACGTCATTTGTTGCTGGTTGCATTGTGTTATTCCACCATTCAAACCCTAGCGCGCCGCCACCATATTCCGTTTGATCACGCCACAAACCGAGTCAACGCCGCTTCCTTATTTTTCTCCTTCGGTTACGTAAAAAAACATAAAAAAAACAAACCGAGTCAACGCCGCTTCCTTGTTTTTCTCCTTCAGTTACATAAAAAAAACAGAAACAAAAAAAAAGAAAACGAAGGAGAAAGGATACAAAGCGGTTGTCTCATCTCGGTCGTTTTAAACATACCTTCCTTAAACCGGGCATAACTTTTCGCTCGGGTGTGACATAAGTGGTATCAAAGCCGTGCTGACTGTAGGACCGCTAACCTAGAGTAGAATGGTCGTTCTAAGGACTATAGACCTCTGTCTCTGCCTTGACTTTGATATCCCTTCAAAAGTTGGTCATACCGACCAAACCTATGTTCTACTATATATTATACCTTGCTGAAAATCATGTTTTATTCTAATCCTTCATTTACTTATGTATCATTACTTGCTGGTCATATTAATTCTGTTCTCACCCTTTTGCTTGCGATGTCTTTTGTAGATGGCTCGACTTAGACACACTGCACGAAAGTCAGTCATCCCCTTCTTACCCTCCCGCCTTGCTGAGCGTCCGCTTCGCCGTCCCGTGGCCGGACAGTCCAGCCACTTGGAGAGACTGCACCACCGCCTGCATGAGGAGCAGGAACGTCGACGACAGGAGCAGCAGGGCTCTTCTTTCTCGCTCCACCAGGAGATAGAGTCTGTGAGGAGCTGCTCCCCTGTGCTTCCTTTGGAGGCGCCCCCTGCATCACCACCGGGCGTCCCAGCTTTTGGAGTAGCCGCTGGAGGAGACCCAGACGACGGAGGTGGCGACGACAGCTCGAGCCACGACACCGACTTCTCTGCTAACCATGAGCCGGAAGGATGGGTTGCTCGACCCATCACTCGCGACGCTGCTCGCGGGTGTCACTTCCACGATGCGCTCGACACCCTGCTACGTCGGGCATTTAACCGGCATACTTGGTCCGTCGAGTATCGCTGTGTGGTCTACCAGCACAGTCGCGGGGTCTACCCGGACCGCTGGGAGGCAACCTGCTTGGTGCGCTGCCCGGAGAACAGTCTCCAGGGTGCGGAGGCCTGCTCAGAGCACTATTCTATCTCTGAGCGGGACTCAGCTAAGGCAGCCATGCAAGATGCTGCACGGCGTGCGCTTTCGCACTACTGCTCGGTTTTCGGTGGGGCAGCTGATGGTCTTGACCTGAAGTATTACCCCCGCCGTCCATCTGGCAGCACAGGAGGCGTGATTGTCTCACCTGTCGGTGAGGGCAATCCTAGGTTGAGCAGCACAGTCAACCTAGCCGCCGTGCTAAACACGGAGCTGGACCATGCATTAGACGAGCTGAGTAGGGCTCGTGCTGAGATCGCCCTGCTGCGGGCTGAGCGCGCGGAACGTCGTCACCTGGATGGTGGTTCCCCCGCCCCCGTCGGGACTCAGCACCCGTACCGCTCACCTCAGCGTGGACACCAGTCCTATGGCAACCCCGACTGCAAGACCAAGATAACTCTAGAACCATAGCTCGTTAGAGTTGGATCTTGTAATTAATACGAAATATATACGTAGAAGCTACAGTCTTAGCGTTAGTCTCGGTCTTAGTTAGTCCTAGTTAGACAGGGTAGTTTGCTATATCCTGTGCATCTATGTTTGTCATGATGAACTATGTTTGGTTTGGATCTTTGTAATGACTGTCACCAGAGTGTGGGTATCCCCCGCATTTTGGTTTACCTATTATGTTAATGGAGTTAGCTATATAGTTGGGAAACCTTTTATTCCACTTTCCTCTTTATCTGAGAACACTATACCACGGAGGATTTTTACCGACCTTTGTTAGCTACCAAAGGTTGGTCGGTAAAAACAGCCGACACATGGTTGGTTGGTAATACCAGTTTTTGCAACGGCGGGACGGTCGGTAAATCTCTTATATTTAGCGTTGGGAGATCCGTCGGTAAAAATGGTAAAGACATCGCTCGTTCGGTCGGTAAATATATTGGCGCAACCCAACCGCGTGCCGCCAAATTATTACGCGCGTTCCTCCCAACCAAATCGCCGCGACGGCCCCCTCCAAAATCCAGCCGCCCGCCCCCTTCTCCTAACTCCCACCGCGCCGCCCGCACGCCCCCTCCACAGCGCCGCCCGCGCGTCCCCTCCATAGCGCCGCCCGCACGCCCCCTCCACAGCGCCGAGCGCCGCCCGCGCGTCCCCTCCATAGCGCCGCCCGCACGCCCCCTCCACAGCGCCGCCCACGCGTCCCCTCCATAGCGCCGCCTGCGCGCCACAAAATCCCGCCGCCATCGTCCATCCTGCCACCCCCTCCATAGATCTGCCTGCCTCAATAATCCCGCCGCCACCTCCATCGTGTCGCGCCCCTCCATCACGCTGCCCCCTTTGGTGTCATTTGCCTGTGGAATCGTGATTTCCCTTCCTGTTTTTTGGTAAACTTTGGGGAATTTCTGTTCGTAGGATTTGAGTGTGATTGAAGAAATTTTCCTTGGGGGAATTCATGCTGGAGCATCACTGAACTCGTCTATGGCTATTCCCTAGCGATTTCCTCTCTCAAATTTGTGTTTATCTTGGAGCATTGATTTAACATTTTTGTTCTTTCTTATCTGCAGGATTTAAAGGTTGTTCTAGGTCCTTGCAGGATTAAGCCTAACAAAACAGAGATTTGTGTGAGTCCACAACAAACTTTATTCCCTTCCTGTAGTTATGTAGCAATTACTCTGATCTTTTTATCTTGCTGATCTACTAACATAGGAAGAGTCTGCACAACTTAAATGTTAGGCTTCTTAAATAGTTTTCTTCTTTTTGTAATTCAACATTTTGCTTGATGCCTTATGGGCATAATCTGTTTTAAAATGCAAAACTGCTACCTTAAGAAACAAGCTTCATCTTTATGGCAGTACGTGTTCTAAGCTTAGTCTGAGCCAAAGCCAAGAAGGCTGTGCGTTGCACTTCCACCTGACCTGAGGATTTCATATATCGCCTAGAGAGATGGACATTGTCCTGGCCTTCAGCCTTCATGGTCTTAGAACTGAACCAGCATGGACAGGCAATGAACCAGACTACCAGACGTTGAACACTAATGTAATTTCTTGCAGTGAGTATAAGTTCCAGTAGGTCATGCTTATTAGTTTCATGTTTGCCACTACTGGTTGGTAGTGTTAAAGTACTGAGCACGCACTACTGGTTTTGATTGCCACTGATGCAACACGAAATGTAAGGCAGTGATTGAAGGATCATGAGGATAGTTGCATATGTTCTTCCTTAAGCTTAATGATGATAGCATGAGCAAGATTACTGATGCACTACTGGCTGTATTTTTCCCTCTAGTCTAGCTTGTAACCTTCAGTTCATGATGGTACCAGGATCAATGTATGTGTTGGTGACTACATTTTTTCTCTAGCTTATAACCTTCAGTTCATGCTGGCTGCATTTTTTTTCTCTAGCTTGCAACATTTTTTTCTCTAGCATGTATTCAACATTTTTGTTCTTTCTTGCATGCAGGATTAAAAGTTGGTTCAAGGTTCTTGCAATATTAAGCCTAGCAAAACAGATTCGTGTGAGTTCACTGCAAACTTGTTTTTTCCTTCTTCTTGTTATGTAGCTGATATGTTAGCATAAGAATAGCTGATAATAAACACAAGATCCTACAAATCTTTGGTACGGCAGGGGCAGCAAGGAAAGGAAGGTGTTGTAGTTCAGAAAATCCAAAAACAACTAGGAGATTGTCGAGCTCTAGTGTAAGGTAAGTTCAACTAATTTACCTTGTTTCCGGTTCAATTGTGTGTTTGTTCATTATCTTTGAGTGTATGCAGCAAAGTTTTTATGCTTGTTATATGTTCTTAGAAGCTCTATCATATCCGTAATAACACACATGGATAAATCGTGGATCGACAATGTGGCTAGGTACAATACAACTTTTTTTCACAATAACTAAAAAAATGTGCTACGTGGTTATCTTGATATTTAACATAGAAATTGCATGTAGGGAGACAAAGGCCTATACACAAGGGGTGAATAGTTTTCTAGCTTTTGCATTAAAAAATTCAGCGGTAGGAAGCAAGATTTTATGCCCTTGTAGGAAGTGTGTCAACTCATTTTGGCGGGAGGCTATTGAAGTTCGAGAACACTTGATTTGTGATGGATTTTTAAAAGGGTATAGAACATGGACCTTACATGGAGAAGCTAGTTCCTCTGTATTGAACAATGAAAATGGTGATGTCCCTGAGTTCATTGAGGTGCATGACGAAGAAGATGACATATCTGAGTTGATTAAGGATTTAGCATGTGGTTTAGATGATAGAGGAGATATGGAAGATGATGGGTCTTTTGATCCATTTGATAAAGATGTAGCTACCATTCGTAGGCTAGCAGCAGACAACAGTCAAGAATTGTACCCAGGTTGCAATAAGTACTCAAAGCTACGCTTTCTAGTTCGTTTACTTCACATAAAACTTCTTGGAGGATGGACGGATAGAAGTTTTAATTTGTTGGTTGATCTACTTGTTGATGCGTTGCCTAAGGGTTCAGCACTTCCTAGAAACTTTCATCCTTCTAACCAGTATTATCCTTATCATGCTTCTAATTTTGTGTTTATCGCTTGTATCAGGTTGGAAGAGAAGCCATATTATATGCTTTGTTGAGATCGGATCAACCTGTGGCCAAAGGAATAATAGTTTCAACTAATCCGAGTACCATAGTTGCAGATCTGCCCATTGGAAGGCAATTTTGTGAAGTTGTTGTGACTTGTGTCCTGAAAAGAGATGCAGTGTTGGCTCGTCCCTACGATGATATGCAAACTATGGCTACTGCTCACATGATGTCGCTTGCATGGCCATACAAGAAAGTAATAAACGAAACTTTGATATCTTTCTTTTTTGATTAATGAGTACCTACTGACAGATCCTAACTTTGACAGCTGAAGGTCATCAACAAGGCATCAGCAACACCTAACACATCACCTAACATTTCAGGTATTTGACTCTACTACTACTCTTAATGGCCCTAGCTTGGTGACTTATTTGCTGTTTTTAACCATATCTGTTTGGCATTTTCTTTCCTGATATAGTGTAGAACCGGATCTTTGACTCTACTACTACTAACCATATCTCCATGGTTTTTTCTTTGCTGACTTATTTGCTAAGCTTATTTGAACGCCAAACGGATATAGGCAGATATGGTTTGGCGTTTTCAAAATAGTAGTACAGTAATGGATTTGGTGTGTGACTGTGTGAGTGTGACTGTGTGTTAAGCAATGCTGGTGAATTGGTGATCTGGTGTGCTGTCTGGTGGATAAGACAGGTGATCTGGCGTGTGAGTGTGTGTGTGTGTGTTATGCAGTGTGAGACTGTGAGTGTGTGTGTGTTATGCAGAATGGCGTGTGAGTGTGGACAGGACAGGTGATCTGAACTTCTGAAGGTCTGATTGCTGAGTGCAGACTGAACTGAAGTGCTGAGTGTGTGTGTGCAGCAAGATAGCAAGCTTATGGTCTTTATACTCTTATGGCTATGGTCTTATGGAGTTATGGACTTATGGTTCTGTGTGTGTGTGCTGTGCAACAAGCTATAATGTTTATGGATGATTGATGCTGCCTGCTGGATGTTTTTTTTTTGAATTATGAGCTACACTTTTGGTATTATATCATGCTCTATCCTCTATGGCTGTGTACTGCTACTATGCTGCAAGCTATAATTTCAGTTTATAGTTATGGTGTGTGTGCTGTGCAGCAAGCTATAATTTCATTTTATAGTTATGAACTTTCAAATTTTATCATGGGCTATGGTTGCTGCATTTTTTATTTCATTTGGAGTTCAGTTTTTTGGTTACTGCAATGTACCAGTACCTCTTGTTCCCGGCAATTGATTCATAAGTTTCTTACACATGGTTATATTTTTTCAGGAAATGGACAATGTTAGTATCAGATCATGTTACAACCAACCGTGGACATGGTTCTTCGGTCTTGCATTTCTTTTGGAGCTTTTGTTGCGTATGTTGCGTACAACAACGTGAAGGAATTGAGTTATTGTAATACCGTGGACTAGCTTTTGAGTTATGTAATGTGATATTGCAACCTATGGACTAGTTCGATGTATTGCAAACATTATGTTACTAATGATGTTAATATATGATCGATGGATATTGAAAGACCATTAATTTGTGTGCAACATGTGCAATATGTTACCTCATGAAAGATTAGTGAAGTGTATGAGCATTAAGTGTCCTTATAATAATCTATTTGTATGAATGCAATGGATTGTTGGTTGGTAATATCTGCGGCAACGAATTGTTGGTCGGTAATCTACACAATTAGTGACTCTTAGAGAGTCGGTAATACTATTATTACCAACTGATGAAGCGTCCGTAAATCGTGGCAGCTGCAACTCTTAGAGAGTCGGTAATACTATTATTACCAAATGATGAAGCGTCGGTAAAACTTCTCTTTTAGCGACGGAAGATAAGTCGGTAAAACAACGGTCGGTCGGTAAAAGTTTTACCGACACAGCTTGCAACGACGTTCGTGGTCCGTCGGTAAAGGTCTTTACCGACCTATAGTTCGTCGGTAAAACTGATTTTACCGACAGACCATAAGTTGCAAATAATGTTCCGTGGTATAGTGGAAGCTGTGTGGTCTGTGTTGGAGATCAGTGAAGATGCTCATCTGTTCAGTGCTGTTGAAGAATTCTATACTCTTTTCTTATGCTGCAAGATTTGCCAGATCAGTTCTGATGTGTGGTTGCATTCTGCAGATGTCAGAGAATAGGTGCAGAGGAGGAAGGCGTGATCAGCAGGAGCGAGCCGCTCAACAGGATGAGGTGCCCTAGCAGCAGCACCTGCCGCTCCCGCCCCCGATGTCCATCGAGCAGATGTTTCTGATGCAGACTCAGGCAGTTCAAGCCATCGGTCAGACTTTGGCCGCCATTCAGCAGCAGCAGCAACAGCAGCAGCAGGCCCCACCTCAGCCTCAGATGCCTCAGATGCCCAGAGACAAGCGTGCTGAATTCATGAGAGGTCATCCACCAACGTTCGCTCACTCTTCTGACCCCATGGATGCTGAAGATTGGCTGCGCACTGTGGAGCGGGAGTTGCATACCGCTCAGTGCGATGACAGGGAGAAAGTCCTGTATGGTCCCCGTATGTTGAGAGGAGCAGCCCAATCATGGTGGGAGTCTTACCTCGCCACCCATG